>NC_142244.1:2820937-3134375 GCF_052056855.1 Sturnus vulgaris | reverse complement strand
TGAGATAAAGAAAGTTTAATATGGAAAGAAAATGCACACAAGCAAAGCAAAGCAAGAAATTCATTCACCATTTGCCACAGGCAGGCAGATGTTCAGCCATCTCCATGGAAAGCATGGGTCCATCAAGTGTAAGAGTGACTTGAAAAGATCACTTTGAACATCCCCTCTCTTCCTTCTTCTCACCCAGCTTTATATGCAGAGCATGACTTCACACAGTGTGGGATATCACTGTGGTCACTTGGGCTCAGCTGTGTCCCCTCACAACTCCTTGTGCACCCCCAGCCCTCTCAGTGGTGGGGTGGGGTGAGAGGCAGAAAGGACTTGTCACTGTGCAAGTGCTTCTCAGCAGTAATGAAAATATCTTTGTGTTATCAATATTGTTCTGGTCACAAATCCAAAACAGTCTCATACCAGCTACTATGAATAAAATTACCACTATCCAAACTGAAAACAGCACATTCTCTTCTGTTCAGACCAATAAATAAAACAACGAAAATAACGCAAACTGCAATTTTTCTAGAAGACACGAAGTTAATAATATTTTTCTTTTAATAATGTGTTCTTTAACCTACTATCTAACGCGTGGGCACAACCTTTTAGGTAGGACTGCGTTCTATCCAGATGAATTAAGAACAAAGGCTGCTTTGTATTAACCTTTGCTCTAATCAGTACTTAAAACTGGATTAAGTTCTCTGGGACACACTTCAGTTAGCTTAATATTCCCAAGATGTGTATCCCCCTTAACAAGGTCTCTACTACTCTTGATTTTATTATATTTGTTAATTAAAATAATATTATATTTTTATGTTTTTGTCAGGACTCAGCCACTGTTCTTTCAAATTAACCTTTTATAAAAGTGTTGGAGTTAAATTTTGTTGTCTTTGTAAAGCAAAATTAGAAGTTCAAAGAATAGCAAAACCCAAATCATTTTGTAAGCACTCCCAGAGATTTGTGTCCTTTGACTTGTATGTCCTCCTTTGCAAAAAAATGTTTTACTGGGCTCTTTGCCGTGGCTGCATGAGACAAAAGGTAAGAGGTATAGGGTACCTTGTCCTGCAAAACAGACAGCCTTTCCCTGACTAATTTAGGTATCTTTGCCCTGTCCAAATACCTGGGTGAAAGCTTCTAGCAAATGAGGCTTTCTGAGATTTCTACCTCCTGCCAAACTGGCTTGCAATTGCTTCTGAAGGTGTTATCCAGGACTGCAGGAAAGGCATTTGCAGATGGCATGATCACATATTCTCCATTTTTTTAGGAAAGCAAGCTCGAAGCACAACCTTACTTTGTAAATAACAAGACTAATTCTATGAGCTGAAATGGAATGCCATGAAATGTGTGCAAAGGGAAAACTTTATTTCTTTCTGCTTCTATCAGGATTGATTCTCTCTCAAGTCTGTAACAAGTTTTATCAAATTACTATATTATACCACCAGACTAAGTTCTCCTTGCCTGACAATGCCCTGCAGGCATCACACTAATACTAATTACTGTTAGAAATATCAGAAGTAAGCAAAATAATTCATGCAAGGATTGGTGCAGGTTGAATAAAACAGTTATCGAGACTTTGATATGAAAGAGTTTTCCTTCCAAATTAACTTCAAATTCATGTCCATTTGCACATGAAATGTACTCCATCATCTACAATCATTATCCCAGGTTCTGTTTGATCAATGGAATATAGAAAGAATATGCAACATGCATCACTTGACATTATAAACACTTCTGACATTATAGTTCTGACATTTGAATATTTTATATCCTTAATAAAAAAAATTAAAATAAAATAATGTATGAGATTTGAATTTTAAGTTATTGTATTTATTCATCTTTGATACATAAATATGTCACTGTCAGTTTTCTCACACCCAGACTTCAGAAAGTCACTGTTCTTAGTCTGATGCTTTTGTATTTAAAGCCTATGAGAGTGGTGTCCTTCAGAACTGGCTTCACAATATTTAAAATAAAATGGTCCATTCTAAGCAGATTGGGTGTATGGAAAGAGTTGTATTTGGGATTTTTGGTTTTAAACTAATGAAGTGATAGACTTGGAAAAATAACTACTATCTATATATACACTGACTCTTTTTTTTTTTTTTTAAGTGGATTTCAAAACTAGTATTTCCATTTAAATTTGCCTAATTTTTCTCCGTAACTGTAATCATATGAAGTGAATTACCAATTCTGGGAGAGTACTGTGTTGCATTATAAAACAATGTACATAACGAAATTCTTGGTCATATTCTGTTAGACTTAATTAGGAAGGTGTAGCTGAAATGCTCATTTCCTACACTAATATAAAATAGTTTAGCAGAAACCTGTGTAATTAAGATGCAAATATCTGTGTATTTTAATGTAAACACTGAGGCACATAATTTCAAAAATTATTTATCTGCAGTAACTCCATGTGTTTGCGACTGTAGATAAGATGCTACCTAAATATTTTTTGTAACTTGATAAACATACATTTCTTTTGACTACTCAAACACAATTTGATAACAGCTGCTTGAGATAAGTACATTATGGCCATAACTTCTATCTAAACTTGTCAGCTGCTCATTAAGTGTATCAGTAAAATCAGGTTACACATTGAAAACCTGTCAAGCATGACCCCTCCTCCCAAAATCTTGTTCTGAAACAACACGAAGCTGCAACTCATCATTCTGGAGGCAATTTGTAGTCACAACGGTATGCTGCCAGTTGTCCTGACTGTCAGAATGCCTGTTGCTATTTGACTGGACAGCAGAAGAAGAAAGCAAGCCCAGTGCTGGTGCATGCTATGTACACACCTTAGCAAACACTTGAGTGGTTTAGGGCATTGCTGACCTGACTGATGATCCTGAGGGCTGCTCCAGCCCACAGGGTGCTTCTCCTTAGAAGCCCTGCACAAGAGAGAAAATGCTCTTCACCCAGAGGGTGGTCAAGCACTGCAACAGGCTTTCCAGGGAATGGTCACAGCACCAAGAGCTCAAGAAGTGTTTGGACAATGCTCTCAGGTGCAGGGTGTGACTCTTGGGGATGATGCTGTGCACGGACAGGACTTGGACTTCAGCTACATGGATCATCACTGGACTACATGGATAGACCTGAAAAGGGACATCTTCTGCTTAGGCCTGCACTGATTTTTGCCTTACAGCAGCCATGTGACAGAAGAGTCAGCCACTAAAAGTAACTCATTTATTCTAAAGACGTTGCTGTATCACTACTTAATTTTTATTTTCACCTCCTCTATAATCATAGAAGTGTTTGGTTGAAAGGGACATTAAAATCACCTAGTTCCAAATCCCCTGCCATGGGCAGGGAACTTTCCACTAGACCAGATTACTCAGAGTCTCATCCAGCCTGGTCTTTAACACCTCCAAGGACGGGGAGCCCACAGCCTGAAAGAAAATTCAAGACACCTTGCTAGGCAGTTTTTACTGTGCTTAAAGACAACAATGTATTGAAACAGTAACTTTTGATTTGCTAAACCATCTGGCTCCAGTTTGAAATTAAGACCTGAATTTTTTTACTCATTTCAAGCTTGACTGTTTACAGAAACTCATGTCCTGTGCAGAATACTGGAGATGCTGGGAGGGAGGACTGGATGGAATCACAGGAACCCAAAAACCATAAAGGAAAAGAAGCAGGGGAATAAACCTTAAAAGGGAAAGGAGGTAGCAAAGATCAGGCCTCATCAAAGGAATATCATGATGTGACAATCTCTGTCCCTAAGGGACATATTCTAAAAGTAATTCTAAATGTCAAAGTACAGAAAAGAGGAGAAGGAAGAAGAGACTGAGGCTATGGAGAGGCATGTTCATGTTCAGTACCTCAGACAATACCTGACAACACGTGCACAACAAAAACAGAAATATATGGTACTTAATCTGAAGGTCTGTCTGAAATTTGGCTTTCCTTGCTGCCCTAATAGAACTGAAGAACTTTTCCAACAATGCACTGAAGGTAAAGCTCAAAAGAGGTCAGACACATTAGCCTGTCATCTCTTATCATCTCCTGCACAAAGGTACAAACTAAAATAGTCTTCTGAAATATTCTAGCATTCTGAAGAAATCAGATTAGCAATGTCACAAATAAAGAATCTGAAATAGTGATAATCTGCCCAGCAGTTTCTTCTGCACTGGTACTACACTGATTTCTCCAATACCAAGGGAACTAACCACTCAAGATGTCTTCTGTTTATTCACTGAGAATGTTGAAGAGGTCTATAAAACAAAGGCACTTTTCATTGTTCCTCTTAGATTATTGTCATTAGCTGTGCAAGTTAGTGAGGTAGCAACCGATGTGTTGGCATGGAGAGAGAATATTCCATGCTGTGGAAAACTGCTATTTCTTTAGGAAACACAGTGAATTCTTCTTCACAAGTGCCTCTATATGGCAATTGGCAGCTGAGTGTGAGCAACTGACATAAAGAGAAAATAGTTAGTATTTTATTCGCCTACCCCATGAGCCATCTAGTCACCTGCACGTACATAGCAATTACAGGTATTTTAAATTTCACCTTTCCTGGAAAACTCAAAGTACACTCATAATGATAAATTAATATGAACTTGTAGTCCATTTGTGGTCCCACATAAGTCAATGATTCCATCGATTGCAAACCAGAATGGGATTTTTTCACCAACATCTAAAGAATACATCAAATTCTTGACTTATTCAGAGTCTTATTAACCTTTTGTGTAGCATTCATCAACCTTTTATGTATTTCTGTGGGCTACTGCTGAAGGATGTAGGTTAGGAATGAAAGAAGTATTTTGATTTTTTTTTAACAGGTGATGTATTAGAATCATGATCATTTTCCTTTTAAAAACCAGTTAAATATTCACGGAAAGGGCTGACACAGTTTTGAGGGTATCAAAAGACTAAACTCCCATCAGGTTTCAGGGACAGCTTTTCATGTTTACAATCCATTCACATGCCTCTTCCATCTTTGTTCCCAAACCAATAAAAATTATGTCGGTTTTTTTTCCTTTTTTTTTACACTTGCAGCATATGTCTGGCACTTAGCTTTAATGGTTCTGGACAATATTGGAAGAGTTTGCATTTTTTCTTCTCTTTTTATTTAAATTACAAATATTTGACAAACTGCTTCTATCCTGGAGGATTTCAAATCCCCTCAGATTTAAAAGCTCACTTTTTAAAAAGCTGCTAAAAGAAGAAAAAGTTGAACATTTGCAATTAAACATGTTTTTCTTGTTCTTATTATACTAAGGGTGTTCATATCAAAAGAGAATCTTTTTCCCTTGTCTTCGTTTATTTTCTAATTAGGTCAGTCTTCCCTTTCATATCCTGTTCACCAGCTCAGACTCTAATGGCTGTGTCAGTCAGTAATCAGCTTCTAGGGAAGAATATAATAATTTAGTCATTTTCTAAGTCAAGGAAAAAATACACAAAAAATTCCAAGTTTTTAAGGATCAGTCAATTTTTTCATTGTCTAAGATGGTGAGATTCCCAAGTACCCAAATTAGAAACTGCTTTTTCTTAGATCAGTGGAAAGAAGTTCTTGTAATGGTAAGTCAGCACGAGACCCACCATCTTCAGAAGCCTAATTATAAAAAAATCAAGCAAAATAAATGCATAGTCTTGCTCCCCAAAAAGGGAAGCTCAGAGAAACGTGTTCTGTCTACCAGGGTTAGTAAATGCCTCTGGAGAATACAATTATAAATCTTAATTTGCTATTTTCTGATGGTTTTGATTATTGTAAAAAGCACATTTGTGCCCACTCAGACTCAGGATGTGGTCTGCTGTCTCCTTCACAGCCTTCTCTAGAAAAGTGCCAAATGCTGCCACACCTTTGGAGAGAAGCCAAATGTGCACAATAGGCAATTGCCAGGACTTAAAGGAAGTGCTACTCATTGGTCTTAAAACAGACAAAAGGAAGATGGAGGTGTAAGAAATTACTGTCCTGCAGGTATAGAAGCTAGGGGGTAACAGTCCAACAAATCACAGAATCACACAGTCACAAAATGGGCAAGGACATCTCCCACCAGACCAGGCTGCCCATAGCCCCACCCAACCTGGCCTTGAACACTTCCAGGGATGGGGCAGCCACAGCTTCTCTGGAGAACATGTTCCAGAGTCTCATCACCTTCACAGAAAAAAAACTTCTTCCTAATATCCAATCTGAACCTGCCCTCTCTCAGTTTGAAGGCACTCCCCCTTGTCCTGTCACTACTTTTTGTAAAAAGTCTCTCTCCATCTTTCTTGTAGGCACTCTTTGGGTAGTGGAAGGCTGCAATTAAGCCATATCTTCCCTAGGCTGAACAACTCCAATTTTCTCAGCCTTTCCCCTAGAAGATGGGATCCATCCCTTTAATTATCTTGGTGTCTCTCCTCTGGACTCCCTGATTGTTCGTGTCTTTTTGCTTTTTCTCACTGTTTTGGTCTGCTTGTTGCTGAGGTGGGGTTTTTTCCCCCTCCCAATCCTTTCTACTTTCTTCTACTTGTCCAAAGTACTACTGCAAAATCAAGGGAGAGGGAAACAGACCCTGAGAACAAGCAGGAGGGGACAGATAAAAATGGCTTTTTGGCATCTGGGGAGTAGCTTTGTGACAGAGAAAACTTTTTACTTACATATGTGCTACTCATGCTTCTTGGTTTAATTTCTTTCATTTCTGCTTTGCATTAACATTCAAGGCACATTGAGAAGAAGAATCTTCCTTTTTACTGAAGAGATATAATCAAGCATCCTTTCCTATATATCTAAAACAGAGACATCTGGAAATGAGAGCCATGGTGCAAGGAGGTCTTGTGACACTACTCCCATGACAAGACTCTACTAATCACTGAGAAGCATTTCACATGTTGTGGTAATTTGCAGTAAAAACTGCCACAGATGGTGTTACTTAACTTCTGTGGAGTTTGTGAGATTAGTATTTGGCTACAAGTCTACCTCCACATGTTTCTGTAGTACTGAAAAGAGCACAGAAATGGAGCAGCCCAAATAAGCAAAATTTTTCTTAAAGGAGATTTCGTTGATCACTCATTCTCAGTATCCCTACAACCTCTGTAGTAACACGGGGACCAGATACAGAGAGCTGTATAAATCCAGCTCTAATTTCCCCTCAATAAATAATCCTACTATATATCTGCAAATGATTCCTGATCGGCTGTTGTTTCTCCACACACTGCTAATCCATGTAATCCTTTAAAACACATAAACAAAAGGTACAACCCTTCACTAGCAGCTCCTTTGCTCCCTCCCAGCACCCACCTCCTTGCTGAGACGATCTTATCCCCCACTTCACAGTATAGGTCTGTGTTACCTTACCAGACATCCTCTAATCACAGAGGAATGTCTAAGCAAATAAATGTTAACCTCATTCATCATAAGAATAAGGCAGAAAAAACAATACTTTTGTTTTCTTTCTGAATTATTTGATTTAATTATGCCAAAAAGCAAGCTGAATTTTTAACTGAGCATGCTGGGTTAATTTACAGGGAGCAAAACATTCATTTGTCAAAGCAGCACAATAAACACACAAGCAGCTCAGAGTTACACAACAGGCACTAGGGGTGCTGGATGATATGAAGGACAATGGCATAACAGTACAGACTGGGAACATGTCCTCAAATGGGGCATTTCCAAGCACAGGTTCCATTAGGAAGCACTGTAGTGGCTTGTATAGAGGGTGTACAGCTGGAGCTAGGGGTACTGTTCTATGAATCCATGAGTGTGAGAGGCAGGATTGGGTAAGTGAATGTAGGCAAGGTGCCTCAGGACACCAAAGCTCTTCAGAGCCTTGTGCGCTGGACTTGCAACTTTGACTGTTTCCTTCCCAGACATATCACAAGAATTAGTTTTCTATCTTCTTGTTGGTTTTCTGTTGCTTATTGTTTTTTTTTCTCAAGTAGGAAGATGCTGCTCCTTCTTGCCTTGAGAAAAGAGCTTTCATGCATCCACACTGTGTGCTCCTGTTGATTTCTGTTGGTTTAAGACTTTCAAGGCTTTCTCTGTTCCTCTTGACCTTGCTCCTAATTCTATCTGCCTGCACCCAAGCTACCCCTACCAAATGCATCACATTTTTATTTTCTACCTAGCACTTGCTGCCAAGTCTTTTATCCCTTTTGATTTTTTTTTTTTACCTCAATTTTTCAGCCACCTTGACACAGGCACTATTTAAAGTATTCTTCATATATGAAATTTCCTTCCACTTCCTTGAAGAGATCTCACAGAAGGCAACTGAAGGGTGGGGGCAGAAAGAGGAAGGACAGAAACTCAGAACTCCACATACCAAAGCAACTGTTCTTTGCATCTCAGAAGTGACAGGTCAGACAAAGAAAATTGAAGTCTGTGAGCCCAGACTAGGTTTAACTCCTCATTTTACAGTTCACAGTCATCAGGAGTCAGAGTACTGAGACAATCAGGACACATCTGTAAAGCTATGCCACCCACCAACCCTGTGGCTATGAATTCCTACAAGCTTTGCAAAGGGGGAAGGATTCACAGCACACCCTTTTTCGGGTGGGATGTAAGTCAATTTTACAACACGGATGTAGATACCACATAACTCTGACTTAGCCAGGTACCTGCTACACAAAAATACCTGAGAACACAGCAGCATGGTTGAGGACGTCCTGGTGTGTAGAGAAGGTGTCCATGCCCTGTGTAACCCTACCATCCTTGCTAATGCTGCAGTCTTGGTTATTTGGAAGCCACTGAGATATCACTGCCCTGGCTACATTCACATCTCCCTTTGCAGGACAGACCCAGCAACACTTGATTTCCATAAAGATTGCAGCAGATGTAAGAGAAGCAGAGGATTGAAAGGGGAAGGGAAATAGCTCAGACATAGCTCTGTTTTGGTTTTGTTCTCCACAGCAGTGAGCTTAGCTTAGAAAAGTGTAAGGCTTCACAACCAGAGCCAGAAAAACAATTTCCCGTTTTCTCCTGGCAAACACTTCTTCTGCTCTTTAACCCCACAGAGCCTCAATAACCAGACACTGCCACAGCACCTGTGCCATTCTGAACATGGCCTTTCACTCCCTGCATACCGTAGTTCTCTCAACCCACTGTAAATGTTTATGAGCAGTTTTCTAATTAAGACATAGACACATCCTTGTAATTAAACCAATCTTTTCTAGCTGAGGAACCATTGGAATTTCATCTGATTTGAGGGACCAGAAATACGTTGTTCAATCATGAAGACTGAATATTTAATTCTGACCACTTCAAAAGTACCTTGTGGGCTCAACACTGGCTTGCCCATCTCTTTGTTAAACAACTGAAAATGAGAAACAGTCATGAAATCACAGCTTGTTTGTCCAATTTATACACTAGGTGCAAAAACACCATGTCTCTCAGCTAAATCAGTTGAAAAGAATAATTCCACCATTCAGTACAGATGCTAAGCACTGGAAGCTTACAGAACATTATGGAAATATATGGTCCATCCTCAGGAGCTGGGAGAATTTTAATTCCTGGCACTGAAGGCAGGCTTGAATGAGAATATGATTAAATTTTTATAACTGCTTGATGTTTTCTTGGCTCAATCAATATTCTTTTCAATAAGCCCTTGGCCTGTTTTGGAAACACAGCCAATATTTGTTGTTCAGTAAATGGGGTTTTATTCTTCATTCCCACTGATCTGATCAACAGAATGACATTGATCACAATGAGTGCTGTGTTCAAACATTTTAAACGATTTAATTGGCTCATGCAGGACAGAGGTTAGGTAGCAGTGATGATTACAGCACATCTTTTAGTGGTCTCTGTTACAGATGAATGTGCTTTTATATCACCTCCGATGTACCTGACTGCAGTCATTCATTTGTGCAAGCTGGCAGGAACAAACAGGGTCACAAGCAGTGGTTGCTTCCTTTCCTTCAAAGGCAGATTGAAAAAGACACGACTAGCAGCTGTGCAAGCCTCAGGAGCACCAGCATCCAGGGGGGACATCCTGAGCCTTCCATACTGACCTGTGTGGGAACACCCCAGAGATTAGTTATGATTAGTTAGATGTTAATACTGTCAAGCACAGGGATGCTAGACCAGAATTTAGGGTGCACTTTCAATGATGTGCCAACAGCACGTGCACAACCCTGGGCAAATCACTCAACTCTGTGCCTTGGGTTTTCTGTCTATCAAGGCAAAGTTAATGATCCTTGCCATGTTACATGAAGCAGTTTGATGTCTATGCAAGAGAGGCATGATGTGACTGTTTGAGCTTTACCATTTGTTCAGCACATTGGTGACACTCAATTCTTTGCCAACCCAAGAAGGAGCTACAGAGCTACTTCTACAAAGCCAGAGAGAGTGAAGACTTTGGAGCAAAAGTCAATCCAGACACTTTCAACAGATGTTGAAAACTGAGGACAGTGATGAGTAGTGAAAGGGACAAGAATTGCTCATTCCTTTTCAAGGAAATTCTTATTCTTGGCTTCAATAGTAATACATAATCTGATCCATTAGATCAAATTCCTGAGCTTTGTACCCTGAGTCCTAAATGATTAAAAATTACTTTTGTTCTCACTTCTGCATTCCCACATGTGATGGAAAAAGGATTGACCATTTCATGGTGATTGTTGTCCTAGTAATTGCTTATTTCTCTATCCACAGACAAAGTGGTTGAACTTGGGACCCGTCTTTATAAATGAGCTGGCAATCAGACATATCTCAGAAAGAAGGCTTCAGAAATAACCAGGTAATACAGCAGAAATAACTTGATGTAAGTTGAGTACTGCCAGCAGCCAAGCATCCACATGCACCCCAGGACAGGGGACAGAACAGGAAGAGAAAATGTAAGAAAACTGAGGAGTTAAGATAAAGACATTTGAGTAAGGGACAAAAGGAGGAAAATAATCCTATGAGAACTAAGTGATGCAAAGACAATGACTCACTATTTCCCACATGAGAAATCTGCAAGTAATGGCCAACATGAAAGAAAAAATCCCTCATCTTCTTCTTCCTCTACTTCAGGTTTAATTGCTGAGCATAACGTTGTACAACATGGAACACCCCTTTGCTCAATTCAGATCAGGTGTCTTATCGGGTCTCCTCCTAACTTCTTGCACAGGTCCAGCCTACTCATACTCACTGGAGTGGAGGAGGAGCAGCACAGCAGGGGAAAAAGCAAAAGCCTTGTGTTTGCAACTACTGTTCAGCAATAGCCACATAGCTATTATCTTAACAACATCATTTTCTTTAGCCATAAACCCAAAATTTAACACCAAAGGGCTGCTAGGAACAGTTAGCTTCATCCCAGCCAGATCCAGTAGATCACAACCAAAAAATTAAAATAATGAAGTCCCATTCTGGCAGACGAATGATTAGACTGGAACGAATAAAATTACTCCCAAACAAAATAACATATGGTCTTGACAACTGGGGGCAGTACAAAGCCTTCAGAAAACAAGCCATCCAGCAACTGCAGCCTTAAGAGCCTGCCCCAAATATACTTCCAGCACGACTGCACACAATTTTCAGAAATAGGGACCTAAATAATGTTACTCATCCCAGGACTGTGTTTGGAAGCTCAGCAACATTTTTGACTTGACAAGCAAGATTTTTGATGCCTTCCTGATGGCCAAGAGTGGTTGTTTCTTTGTTTTCTTTTCTTTCATGCTTTATATAAGCAGAGCCATGGAGTGCTTGGGTGTGTTTAATTATGATAAGGTTTGAAAACATTTGTCTGTGTAACAGACACTCATGCAGAGACTGCCTTATGTGAAGAAATTAATTTATGACTTTGGATGGAGTTGTAAGAAGGAGTAAAATAGCACTTTCCCTCCCACTTCTCTGAGAGCAGGGAAGGCAAGGCTCCTTGCAGAGGGAATGACACAAAGTGCCTGTGCAGCACCTGGCCTGCACTGACTCTTTTACTGTGGTGTTTTCCTGGGATGCTCCCGCTTCCCTTTTCCACAGCTCTCCTGCATGCCTACAGCTACTCCCCCCTCCACTCTCCTCAGTGTTTTTTTACAGTCTCTGACTCTCTAATTATATTCAGTGCCTTGACACTAGCTGAGCTGTGCAAGGCTTTCTGGAAAAGAGCAGTTATTTAATGCCTTCAAACTCCCTTGTACAAAGAGAGAGAGCAGCATGCAATCCAGAAGAAATATACTGAAGAGAGAGGAGTTTGTCATTTCAATAGTCAATGTGATGTTTTGGCTGTATCTGAAGATCAACATTTACAGAAAATAAATGTGTAAATTGCTTTTTATATGGTCCTTCAGAGGTTGCTTTCAGAAAATTATTTATTGTTCCAGATGTCTACATATTCAAGGATACTGACTGACTGGAGAAAGTTCAGAACATAATAGTAAAAATGTGCAGATGTTTTATTTTTTAAAACAGTGATAAATGGATTAAAGGTATAAAAATACAGCTTGAGGCTGGACTAAATGACGAGCTGGGGAGGGCACAGGCCTCTCCAAATATGAATAAACAACATGAATAAAACAATTACACACAGCAGTAAACCATAGGGTAAACAATGACACACTCAACTCAGAGCCACAAATTATTCTTCCACAGGTCAAATGAATCAAAGAATAGTTGAAGTTAAATCTTCTGTCAATCAAACATTTCTGCACAGACCTACTCAAGAGAAAGGCAGTAGATGTAGAGCTAGGACAGAAGAGAGGATGAGCTCCTGGTGCTACACAGGCACCAAAGAAGTCTGCTTCTTGAAACATCTGTTTCTCTACCATAATAATACATTCTCTTTTTTCCAGCAAAAAATAGCACCATGTTCACTCTTATTACTAAATAAAGAGTGAACATGGTGCCATTTTCTTTAGCTTGTCAACAGTTTGATCCACAATCTAGCTTTGCAGTCTACATAAATTCACCCAGACATTAGCTAATCCTTGTTGACTTTGTGGTTCTTAAGGTCATGCAGTTTAAAAATTTTTGGTTACACCTTGTCAAATATACCAGTTACTGCTGGTTTAGGACAGTTTTCATACACAGCTGCTGAATGTCAATCTCATTTTCTTGTACAGGTGGTAGAAGAATTTTTTTGCACTTGAGTGCCCCTGTCACTCTATTGAGGTGTACAACGAATTCAAACCAGACAAAAGTAACTTCCAGATAAAACTGAAATAACTGGATCATACCCTTGCTTTCCTAGGTTGGTGATTACCTCAAATATAAAATAAGTCAGGGGCTACTTCTGTTATTTCTAGTAGAAAATTACACATTAAGGTATTAACAGACATTAAGGCTGTAAAGTGAATGAGTCCTAAGGTAGGCAATGTCAGAGGAAAGTAATTAATGTCATCCTGTGTGTGCACTGTATTTCAATCTTAAATTACCAAAGCACTGCAAGGGGACCACAGAACACCACCACAAAGGCCATGATGACTCTAAACCTGCCAGTGATAAACCAGATATTCTGATGCCTCTTTGTTCCCCACACGTGACATAAGGCATTTTTTTCCATATGATTAGCACTTTGAAAGTTGGAAGTGTTGAACAGTTAGTTACCTGTTATTTCCTTTTATCCTTCTTTAAATGTGGGGCTCCAGGTCTCATTCTCTCTACATCAGGCAAAGCTTGCCCTGAGCATGTATAGATTTACTTGTCTACTAAGAAAATCCCTACTACTATTCCAAACTATCCCAATATTTGACCATGTTGAAAATATCACAGAAATTATATTTCACCTATTAAAGTAGTATATTTTACTGTAGTAGAAGTAGTAGTATATTTTACTGATGGGAAAGCAAAGATTATAGGGACTTGCTTCAAACCACTGAGTGCCCATCAATTTTGTCAATCTGCAATACAGAGATTCTAATTTATTCAGGGTAGTTACACTTTCCCCCTCCTATTTTTAAATCTTAGGAAGTTTATAAAAGCTTTGATATATTCAAAGCATGGCTTCCATCAAAGTGAATGAAAAGACAAAGCATTGAGAGCTTCTGCAAATCTACTCCTAGGTGTGTATCAAGAAAATAAAGAATATAGAATTAGGTGTTTCTCAGTGAGACTATGTGGTTTTTACGATGATTTGTCCTGCAGTCATCCAGATGCAAGTACAGTGACAAATGTAGGATTGCAAACTGTTGTGTCACCTTGGAATGACCACACTCATTTTTCTCTTCCTGCAAGCTGAAACGAACACTTCAGCACTCTTCCAGCTGCCTTGCTCAGCACACACATGTGAATTAACCACTGAATGCAGTATTTCATGCAGTGGTGGCAGAAAAATCATGCTCTGAAAACTGGTGAAGCCATAATGAAGAACCAGAAACAAGGTAAGGCCTTACTGCAGAATTTGTCACCGTGAAAACCTCACAATGACATACTAGTAGGAATGTTAAAAGTGTGGATGAAACAACATATTCTTCTGAAGTCCTACCATTTAAAAAAAAGTAATAATACAACTGAGTAATAAGCAAACACCAATCAGCTTTATACAAAAAATGCATCTGTCTTTATGTTACCAAAATTGCCAATGTTTTTGTAACGGGAGGTTCCAGAGATTTTGATGTGCTGATGGTATTTTGCTTTTTCAAAAAAAACTTTATTTGTAGAAAAACAACGGTTACTTGAAGAATATTGGGAAGGAACGGAATGGTATCCAAAATACCAGTGCCAGCGGGAAGGTCACGCTTTGGCTTTGCCAGTTCCAGTCCTCCCCAGAGGCCTCTAGCCTGCAGCCTCAGGAGAGGGACTGGGGAGGGCGTGACTGCCGGGCGCAGAACACCAAATTCCCCAGTCCTGACTCCCGTGGCCGTCTGTGCCGAATCCGTTAGACAAACAACACTGTAAGTCTCTTCTAAGGAGCTGCCCAGGCCGCAGAGAGCCCTCAGCCAGCTTCTCCTCAGCGGCTGCGCGTCCCGACAGTGGGACGCGGGCCTCGTGCCCAGGCAGCTCCGTGCGCCGCAGCCAATGGGAGCCCGCCACCGGCCCCGCAGCCAATGGGAGCCCGCCGCCGGCCGCTGTTGCCAGCTAGAACAGTGACCCGGAGCTGCGCATGGCTCGGCTCTCCAAGCCAGGAGTCGAGGGGGGGTGACCGGGCACTCTGCAGCGGCAGCAGCCAATCAGAATACAAAGCCCGCCCCCCGCGAGCTTGGACTGGCTGCAGGCCCAGAACTGATTTGAGCAAGAGCCAATCGGAGGAGGCGAGCAGGGCGAAGGCGCGCGGTTTGAATCGGGGTGGGAGCGGCTGCCTTCTACCGGTTGTGGCGAGCGGGGGGCGCCCGGCGGTGGGAGAGGCTCTGCGCCATGGAGCAGGATGCGGCGGTGCGGGAGGGGCTGCGGCGCAGCAACGCCCGCTTCATGGCCTCCATAAGCCGCATCATGGAACGGGTGAGCTGTGCGACCGGGGTGGCCGCGGGTTCCGGGCGCCGTCCTGAGGCGGGCGGGGAAGCGGGAACTGAGAGCAGCGGTGCGGTCTGTGCGGAGCTGCGCACTCCTGCGCCTTGGCAGGAGCGGGCTGGAAGAGGCAGCTCCTGGAATACAGCCATAAAACGGGCACCTGAGACTACCAGTGCTGGGTACGGGATTGGTCACAAGTGCGAGCTGACCGGACAGTGTCCTTAACCCCGATTAGTTTGCGTTAGACGGGGGGGGGGGGTTCCATGAATCTACAGAAAGCGGGGGACTCGCTCCGTGAATCCTCCCCCCTCGAGAGCCATTTTGTGTTTAAGGTGTGGGAATGGTTCTCCTCCGTGCACAGACGCTCGCGTTAATCCTGCATGCCGGCTTTGCCGTTCGGGCCGTGTTTTGTGCTGCCACCGGGCTAAATCTGCTCTAGAAGGTTTTTCTCGGCTAGTGGCACATTGGATATTTTTACACGTCATGAGCTGTTGGTCTTAGGTGGGGGCTGCTTTTAGTTTCTACAGTGGAAGTTTGGGTGAAACTTCTTAAGAGAGTGACTTAAGTGCTTTTGCAAACTCTGGAGCCCTGTTTTGGCACTGGCTGGCTTACACCTTGAGGTTGAATGGCTTGCACGCATGCTTAAAATTTATTCTAGGAGTTAATATTTCCAGATTGCTGACTTCTAGTTTTAGCCAATGAAACAACATACTAATAACTTCATGTTTAGGATTAAAAAAAAAAAAAAGTTGTCCTAAAAGCAATATGTAAAACGGACGTTAAAGATATGGCTTTGATCGTTTGTTCTAATATTTAATGTTTTTTTTTTTAATTTAGTATAATCATCCTTTTGAAGATGACTTACTAGTTTCCATGGATACTCTCACTTATGATACACCTGAGGGTAAGAACTCCTTAAACCTACAAGTTTACGTACTGTATCTTTAGACTTAGTAAAGCATGCAAGTATTGGCAGCTACAGAATATTTAAGTGTGACAGATACTGAACTTTGTTCACTAAGGTATGACATTTGATATGTAAACTTGGGTATAATACCGGGAATTTACTCATTCGTGCACTTTTAGTCTATTGCATGTTCCCATTTTAGACAAGACAATAGTTATTAGCAAAGTTCAAGCTAAAAATGGGTAATGTTTGGACGACTTGTAAGAAGAATCGAAATGGAGAAGACTGAGAAGAAGCAAAGGAACAGAGACATTAGCAGGAGCTGATATGCATGAATGGATTGTGTATTTTCATCTCCACTTAATATTCTGCATGCTGCTCTGATAGATTTCTGCTATGCCAAACATCAGGATGGAATAGGTAGACAGTCTTTTTAACTTTTCATTGAATGTTCCCCTGTGGACCTGTGACAATTTTTATCCAGTTTTTCGTTGTAATGGCTGATCCATTATAGAGCAATAATGCTTATGCAAAGTTTACTGAGAAAAAAAAAAGCTGTTGTTTTAATATATATTGCTCAGGTTTTTAGTAGGATTTGTGACTTAGTCCTTAGTATCTTGGTGGCTTTTCTGGGAAATGAAATGTTTCTGGCAGGTTTTATTATCACTGAAGTGAGGATTGTGATACCTTGTCAGGAGCTGATGCTGGCTAAATGCCAGTGCACCTATGAAAAAAATCATTCATTCTCCTCTGCTATAGTTGAGCAGAAGAGGGGAAAAGAACAATTAAAAAGTTCATGGGGTGATAAGGATTAGGAGACAAACACTTTAAAAGGTATGAAGGAAAATTTATTAACAGAATTGAAACTATGATAATGAGAACTAAAACCTTTAGAACACTTTTCCCTTCCCCCCCAGTCTTTTTTTCTTTCTCAATGACAGCATCGGGAGACAAAAACGTGGGTGTTTTGGTCAGTATGTCACTTATAAATTTTTTTCTTCAGCTCACTTAGGGAGAGTAGTCTCTTTTGCTATGCCATGGGGTCCTTTCTACAGGAGAGAGTTTTCTGTGAACTTTTTTAATGTGGTTTTAATTTTTTCAAGTCGCAATTGTTATGAATGATGTTCTATTTGTCCAATTTATCAAACAACAAGATTAAATTTAGCGGCAAATTTTTAATAGCAACAATTGTATATAAATGAATACAATCCAAGTATTAGATACGTATATTTGAGAATATACAAGATTTGGAAGTGAGTAATTTAGTATAATTGAGGCTCGTGTAAAGCATAAGCAAAACCGACCAGGGACAAGGGGAAGGACTTGCCCCTCCTCACGTACCAACGATCAAGGCCAAAAATCCTACCTATATACTAATACATATTAATACAGAATTTTCTGGAAAACTCCTCCTAGTTTCTGTTCCTAAAGTCCACATCACTATGTTGTATGGCACATGCTCTACTAGTAGTTAGGGGTCTCTCATCCTGTTGAGGGTCTTATTTCTGATGAAGGCTCCTCATCTTCATCAATGACCGAGGTGTGACCTGCAGGTAGCACATGTGTCCTATGTAACCGAGCAGATGTTTTCCATAATAAGACTTTAATTGAGTCCCATGCCTGGAATCATCCCATTTTGGCCCATTTCAAGGTTTAAACTTTCTATTTCTAGATGCTGCTTATCAAACCTACATCCTTCTAACATCTGGAGAATTCCATCTACTTTGTCTTGCTCATCTCCTTTTTGCTTTGTAACAATTATTTTCTATGGACTTGAGTACACTTTTGCTAATACAATTTTATTAGCACGAATCACATTTATCAAGTCTACCCAAAACCTGCTTCAACATGGGTGAGTCAACGGGCAGAGCAGTCTTCTCACAACTGCTTTTTTCCCTGGGCCATTACTTCATGGGCTACAATTTTTAAGGATCAGCTGTTCTAGTATAAAAGCAAGGGTCGTTTTCTTCTATCTCTGGAAGCAAGAGTTCTCTCTCTCTCTGTTCACGCCTCTCACCAGTTCACAGCTTCTTAGCATTCACTTCACGAATTACAGGGAAATAATTTGTAGTATTATAGTCCTCACCACAGCTTGCAGAAGAATTTCAGCTTCAAGCACCTCTTCCTCCCCCTCCCGCCTTTAGCGTCACTAAGTTGTTTTCTTCACGTGTGTTCACCTTTCCCTTTTCTCTGATTCGGGAGAGAATTGGTGTCCGTAGGTTCGCCTGCTCTCAAGTTCTATCAATTGAAAAGGTTTGTACAAAGTTCTGCAGCGTGGAAAGGCGGGTCCCGCCCTCCTCGTCTCTCGCACGTGATCACTGGTTCCCGCCTGCTTCATTTCGCGCCTATCCTTCATGCGGCCGCCAAAATGAAGAATTGTCCTTCTGTCCGCGGCACGGCTGGCTAAAAGCGCCCAAACGAATCAAGTTCACTGCGAGCCATGCCGAGAGAGCAGAGGCGGCCCGCGGGGCCCGCTCCCGGCCCGCCGGGCCCGCTCCCGACGCTGGTCTCGCCCGCATGGCTCTGCAGGGAAAGGGACCGGCCGGGAGAGGGAGGAAACATTACAGAGGACTGTAATAGACAGCTTTGGATTTGTAAAGGTTTGGTCATGCTTTTGGGTTAGTGACCTCAATATGGAATGAATATGATCTCCATCTTGTAGAGCCTTAATTATGGCTTTAGCTAACCTCAGATACCATGAGGTCTGCATTCATCAACTAAAAACTAAAAGTATTTGCCCTTTTTTCCCCTCTTGGTAGCATATGGGGCTGTAATGATCTTTGGATTTTAGATCAGTCTTGTTAGACACAGCATGTGATTATTTTCTTGCCTTGCTTGACTTCTCAATTAACTTGAATTACTGTATTCTACTGGTTTGTTTTCCTCTAAATTTTTTTTTCAGCGAATGTGGTGGAGACTGTTCAGATTTGATAATGCTCTGTTATTCTATAATGTGTTCTTCCTAAATGTTTGACTGATATTCAGTATAGATGGTGTTACAAGAAAAGATGTGTTAATATTGTTGCTTTCTTTTTCTAGGGCCAAAACGATGGGGGCAAGTGTCAAGGAAGGATGTTAAAAAATGGAAGAAGGACATATTTAAGGTATTTAATAATACAGTCGTACCATGCAGCCAAAATGCAGCAAAATTTATGTATGTATAGATAGGATTATATTCTAATCTTGCCATGCTATATAATATTTTCAGCTGTATTAATGAGGTCAATATTTGCTTTAAAATAGGGTTTTAGGACAGTGTTAAGTTTTCAGATGCATTAGACTATAATAGATGACCATTTATCACCACTTGTAAACCAGGAGAAATTTTTAATTGATGTCTGTTGGGAATGTGTATTTTTGGAACTGATCCGAATGTTTGAATCAATTTATCTTGCTTCAGGTAATCAGCTTATCTATTCCATAGGGCTTTTTGATTTAATCTTTTTCTTCTTTTCCCTCTGAAATATTGCCAGACTAATTAAAGAATCTTTGCAGTGTGTCAGACAAACCCATGGCCTATATGGTATGTCTTGGTAGTTAACACAGAAGCTGCTCTAAACCCTACAGAGTCAGGGCATGGGGAATGAAATTCAGTCTGAGGGAACAAGAGTGGATTTAATGGAGACCAGAAAGAGGCTGTATTCGTGGTTCCCTTTCCACTCCTGGTAATAGCTCATGCACAGCCTACTCAGCATTGCTGCACAAGTTTCCCCACTAAATCCATTAAAAACTGTAAGGGAATTTCTCTGTCTTAGCCTCTTATGTGGGCCAAGGGATGTTCTTGAAGTCATTTTAGCAGCAAAAGTAATGGAAAAAGTGAATGATCAGGTGGGTTTTGCTAAATACTTGTGGCTTTTCTGGTCAGGCTGTGGGAAACGTGGGGAAATCAAATGGTTATGTAGTTGTGGGCTGTACTAAAGTAAATAAGGGCAATGGTTAAAATTACTTTGCTATTCTTACATTATTCTGTTTTGTTGTTTGGTTTTTTTTATTGCAGCATAATAGACGAAGTCGAAGGAATACAGGTAAAGTGTTAAAATTAAAAAAAGCTACTATAAATTATCTTATCCAGAGAGTCTTGTCTTAAAAGAAGATACTCAGGTTCATGCTAAATCCTTTAGGATGCTCACTGGGTTTTGACTGAGAAACCGTCTAATAAATCAGCAATACTTATGTTCATAAGGATTCAGAAATGTAATTTAAAATGTTCAAGATGAGTAAATTTATTGCTGCAATCATAAGAAGCTGATTAAAATAAGCATCCCTTATCAATTAATCAAAGTTTTTTGTTGTATTTGTCAGATAATCATTAAATCTTAAAAATTCCAATCCTGACTTACTTGCATGTAGTAGAGAAATATGAATGTTGTTAGCTTTTTGAAGATTACTAGGTAAGTGGGCATATTAAGAAATATGTACTGAAAGAATCTCATGAAAGTTGCATAATAGGCTATCAAAAATCTAGCAGATTATTCAGTATACTCAATGAATCAGGATGCCTCCAGGAAAAAGTAGCATACAGTTTACTTCGTTAGAAATCAAGTTCCGGGATAGAAATAAAAGCAAGTCTGTACACCAGAGTGTAAATATGATACTACTTATGGGGGTGTGTGACATCTGAACACTTTTCTGAAAAGGAGCTGTATGTTCCAATAAAATACATATTTCTACTGGGATAAATGATTGGGGGGAGGGGGAATTTTCCAGCATAGTACTGTGAAGGTATGTTGGGCTCTATTCTCTCAGGGTTTTGAAGTGGGGTTTTTCTGGTGTTATTTTATTTCATTGATCTGAGAAACTTTTATTTAGAACACTAGTGGACAGAGCGCTGCCTAGCACCTCTCTTCCTCCACAACACTACCAAAAATCTGTCCATACAATGGTCAGGTACAGGCTTTGAACCAAACAAAGGAATTTAAATGTAGAGCTGGGAAATAAGAGTCTGGTACTAAAAGTTTCAGATGATCCAGACCTTTGCCTCTTGCTCCATTTAGCTGATGGGGCCAAGTAGTACAAAAATTTGGCTATAGTCTGTGGTAAAACTTGGAAAGAAAGTAATTTTTTTTTAATTTCAAAGATACAGTATTTGAAGTCTTTTAGAAGAGATATTTTGCTAATATTTGCCAATCTAATTCAGGGTCTGACTGTGTTAGAAGCTCCTAAAAATGAGTTTACTTGGAGTTTTTTAATGCTGCAAAGTCTTGATGTTACTAATTTTAAATTTAGTGTACTGCATTAGAGATGACATAGAAAAGCAGAAAAATGGATAATATGTATTTTTGCAATTTCTAATGTAACTCGCTAAAAGTATTTTTTAATTTTATTTTAAGTTATCCTAGGGAAGAAATACCTAACTAAATACTAAAGTTGGGTGAACAACTTTCGTTATAAAAAGCAAGCCTGCACAGATTTATATTTATACATGTATATTTACATATTCTATAGAAAATAGAATCTCAGCGAATTTATCCAGGTTAAGAAAACCCTATCTTGCTCTGACTTTTTTTGAAACACAAAGACATGTGAGTAAACATTTGAGCTGTCTGGTTGTAGCTGATGTTAGCCTTAAAAAAAAAACCAACCAAAAAACAAAACAAAAAAAACCCAAAAAACAAACAAAAAAACCACCAAAAACAAACAAACAAAAAAATAAAAAAAAAAAAAACAACAAAAAACCACCAAAAACTCACACAACTAAAACCCTCAACCCAAAAAAGAAAAAAGATACTTCTGACTATGGGTTATTAGAACTAATGTATGTCATTTACTTACTTGTTTACTCTTAACTAGACCTAAATGATTTCAATTAAGATACATAAAGTTTTGTGCTATTAAGTGTAAACATTAAACCAAATATTTATCCGTGAACCCCTCCCCTTAGAATATAAGTAGTGTTTTTTCCAACTCACAACTCTGAATTTTGCTAGATTCAAGTTTTACTGTTTAGATAGAATGTCCAGCACCCTCATCAAGTTTTACTGATTAAAATGACAATGTTTAGAGTGGTGTGCTTTGTTTTTTTTAATATATAGCAGCTCTCGATAAGGGAGGACCGGGTATGTTAAATTTCAGCCTCCAAGAGAAGTGATATTTCTGTCATGTATTAGCCACTTAAAGTGGTTTCTTTCCTTGAGAATTTCTTCAAACAAAATTTCTTCAACAAAATATTCTCTGTAGTGTTTTGTAGACCTTGCTCAGTAAGGGATTTCAACTGGAAACTGTGTTCTTCTAATTTCCTGTCTACTCAATCCAAATATGCTTGGAAAATGCACTATTCAGCTTCTAAAAAAATATATTGTAAAGGAGGTACTACAGTAGTGTTTTGCAAAGTAATGAAGATTACTTTCCAGAGGAGGTTACAACCTTAAGCCAGAGCCTTCTAGTTATATGCTTGATGAATTTTATGAGAGAGTGGTTTTATAGCCATTGGTTGGAAAACTGTGCTTAGAATAATTATCAGTGGTCTGTGTCAAAACTTGAGGGAAACATGGGGGATGTTTTTACAGGATTTGTCCTGTGCACTTACACTTTATTTAAGTAAATAACAGAAGTGGGGATACGCTTAATTAAGTCTCAGATGATACCAGGTAGGGTTGACCACTGAGAAAGATGTCTGACAAATTTGGGCTAAAACTTAAAGTAAAATTTGTTCGATTTCTTGCAAGGAAGTTCAGACTAATAGACTTATTTTGGAATAATCAGATGCTAAAGAGGCAATTTTGAAAGCTGCTTGAGCCAACCAAGGATATCACACCCCACTGTAAAAATAGCACACACCATGCTAGAAGATAGGCACAGGTACCTTGAGCATAAAGCACACAAAGCGAGTTTCCATCACTGTTCAACAGTGATAAAAAATGTGCTGGAGTACTTTGTTTTGTGTTTCATAGTAGTGTGATTGGCTGGAGTGAGTCATATAAAGAAATCAATTACTAAAGCCACTGTGATAGGACATAAATAGAGAGAAAAATAAAAGAAATTTAAAACAAAAATAACAAGAGGGGCTAGATATTGTAAAAGTAATGGAATTTTTTTTCCTTCCCACTCATGCTAAGAAATATCCAAGCAACAGAGCAGTGATTCTGAAGATGAGCACTCAACAGTACACCAGGTATGGGCACCAAATTGCATCTGTTTTTGTGGAGTGTTCCAGGCTGTGTGAGGCTTTCAGCAATCTGGCCGTCACAGAGAGGTTGGTACTAGAAGATCCTTAAGGTCCCTTCTAACCCCAGCCATCCTGTGACAGCCTCTTTGAGAAAATGTGTTTACGTAGTCAAAAGCTAAGAAATCATTTATCAGCGGGTGGCCCTGTACCGCAGTGTCAGTTGTGGATTTAAACTGAATTAAGTTTATTTGGAGGTAAAGAGAGAGCAGTTGGATGTAGGCTTTTAACCATCAAGTGCTTTTTAAGTTAGACAATATGTGGATCTAACTTCTAAAATTATTTGTAAAATCTGTGTAGTCTAGAATAGCTTCTTTTGACTCAAATTAAGTTTGTGTATAGATTTGTTATTAAAGATGGTGTGATTTGGAGAGAATCTTTGGAATACAACTGTATTTATTTCATTACCACCACCCCTCAAAAAAATTGAGCAAGTAGTGAAAGCAGAAAATTTTACAGGTTAATTAATACAGCTTAAGCTACCAGGTATTAAAATTCCTTTCATGTGCTTTTAAGGAATCTTCTGAGAGCTCTGGTGTGGATACATCTGGTACAGGTGAGTTTTTTAATTTACAACTCATCTAACTTTTTTTTAACTTTTTGAGAAAGGTACAACTAACTTTTTCATTACTTTGTAATATAGTAAAATTGGTTTTTATACATGTTCTGTACCCTTTCAGAAGGTAGAGAATACAAATAGCAAGAGTCTGAGGTATGGGTAGTTCTCTGAAATCAATGGTCGTATTCCTCTTTGAAATTTCAGGACTGAAATTATCAGATTCCCTGATACATTGGAAAGTCGGTTTGGAATATGTTCAACTGTCCTTTCTTATTAAAGAAAGGAACAGTGAAATAAAAACCTTGGCCTAGGTGTCAGTAGAAGTTTTATCAGTAGTTAAAATACATACATTAAATATTAGGGGCGTGGTAAGCAGAAGTTTGCAGTCAATCACAACAGTTTTTGGCTGTGTTTGTAAAGGTTTTGACATCAGTCTTGTGAAGTTTTGTGGGGAGCTTTTGACCTTATATTCCCAAGTAATTGTTTGATTGTGTTAATTAGTGGCCACAGTCTTTGACTGGTTTTTTTTTAACATTTAAAACTGGTATTGCTCAACATTTTTGATTTTTGAACAAATAAAAACTTCTACTATTTTTCATAGATTAAGCTATGGCTGGGCATTAGCTAGCAGTTAATGTTTGAAAGAGCAGTTGCAGAAAAGCACAGTTAGCTTAGGCTTTAAATATTCAGGTATTAAATTAGCTTGTTCATATACATAGCTGCCTCTAAGGATGACAATATAGTTTCCTACTATCATTTCAGTGGATAATTGCAAATAAGTATTAGAATTATTAAATATCTGCCAATTTAGAAAGCATGACTTCTTTTCTTAACCTGCTCCATGAAACATAGGAAAAATATTTCACAGGCAGCTGTAGTTCAGCTTTTATAAGAGTCCTTCAACTTCTGCACCTGTGGGATTAGTGAATTCCTTCAGACTGGTATTTTCATAGCAACATAAAATAAAGTGATTATCCACTTCTCCTCCACTAAGGAATGGTCTACGAAGAGATGGGAGAGAAAGAGCTTTAAAAATATTTCACTCTATCAAATGCTTAATATTCTAATCTTACAGAATTCATTGCAAACAAGTGTTCTTTACCCTTCCTTGCTCTACTCAAATCATTTATGACCCCGCACACCATGCTTTTCAATTGGAGTAGAAATGGAAATGTAATACAGGTAAAATTTATGGTGTAGAAAAATGTTTTCTGGAATGAAATTGGTGCGCTCAATAACTTGCACAATGTGGGCTTAAAAATATTTCTGGTTTGAATTCAACTGTATTTTATTTAATAGTTGCCTTAAAATTGCAGGTGGAGAAAGTGGTGATATACTCTCAGTAAGAAGAAAATTGGAGGATATTCAGCTCCAGGTAGAAATTTTGGGTGTCTAATATGTTAATCTAATGATTTTGTGTTCAATGGAAACTGTTAAATATTTGCATGGTTCACACATGCCTGATGAGATGATACGGTTAGAAGGAGACTTGATATAGTCTCCATCTTGATGCATGTTTTTAGCCAATGAGAGGTTCAAGGAATAGCGTCACAAAGAGCAATGGCAAGTGATATATTATTGTCCAGTGTTATTATTGACGAGGAGGCCAGAGAAAGCCATACAATGTACTGCACCAACAGGCAGCCCTGAGAAAGGCTTTCATAGGTGAGGCAAAAGAGTAACCACATGGATCATAAGGTGAATACAACTATAAAAAGTACGGTCTTTTACTTGAGAGCCTTGCATAAATAGGTAACATGATTTAAAGCGAATGGCTGCTGTAACAGAAGCAGCCTGGAATCTTGTGCTGTTGCTGCCCAAACTGGACTATGGTCAGGACTACCCAGAGTATTTACACTGTGGAAGAAAAATACAGCACACGCTTTGTGTGTGCAGCCCATTTTAATCCTGTGTTCTGCTTCCTCAAACACCATTATCAAAAATGGGATTTACCTCCCTTACTTGTTCAGCATAGCGCTTGTGTCCTCTCTCTCTGACAACAGTTTATGCAATCTGCATCTGAAAATGACGGTTTCACTGATGAATTGCCTTTTCTTACAAAACTCTCTTAGATTTTACATAGAGGGTCATTGTCGCATAGACCTTAATTTGTGTATGAGTTCTCACAGGATGTGAAGAATACATGTAAAGATTTGCAGCTGTAATTATCAGAGCTTTGTGACCCTTTTCCTTTTTTCTCTTTTCTTTATTTGGTTGGTTTGTCTTAATCGGTGGCTCTTTAAGGCAGTGTGTGCTCCTCCCTGGATCAACTAGATAATTATTCCATTTTAGATATCTTCACACGTAGTTCCTTCTTTGGCTTTGTGCAGTGATTTTTGGTTTGGGGTTTGTTTTTCTTCCCATAAAATGTGTTCATTAAAAATAGGTTTATGCTGGTTGCATATCCTCATCTGAAGAATACTAATTTGCAGTTACTCTGAATAATCAGTTTGGAGCTGGCCGTGCCAATAATTTCTCTGTGGTTTAATAATTCTATTTTCCTCTAAGAATCTGAATGTAGGTGATGGACAAATGCAGAAGAAAGAAGTGGTTGAAGTGGATTGGATAGTGCAAGCTGGTGAGAAGGATATACCCAGATGGGTAACGGTAATCTATTTCCCTTCTTCTAAGTTATTAGCTAGTTAGAATAAAACTAAGTGGATAGCACAATGAATTCTACCACAAGTTCTCTGGTTCTCCCATGGTTTCTCTGCTTGATGAAATTTATTTTCACTTTTTTCACTTTCATACTTGGTTCTTTGAACCGTGATGTGCAGGTTGATCTTTGAGCAGTAAATTTTCCACAAATTCTAAACCTGAGCTTTGCAGGGCAAAAAAAAAAAAAAAATTGGCTTTGTTTTGCTTTGGGGGATGAGGAAGATCAGAGGTGAAGTGTTACGATACAGGGTACAGCTTCTCTTTTCTGCTGGAGCTGCCAGAGGTGTCCAGATTATTCAGGGGGGTGTGTATGTTTATGTCCATGGATAAATTCTTGTACTTGGGAAAGGAGTTAATACATGATAAATAATGTATAAGTTGGAAAAAATGATCAATAGCTCTCCAAGATTAAACTAGTAACTCCTAAAACTTCTTCCTGAAATCTTAGACTCCTTGTCTTCCATTTTGCCTCACTTTGGCTGAGCCCCTCAAGACCATAACTGTACATAACCCAGAGCAGCAAGAGGAGAGGGAGTCACAAGTAATGTTGTGATGTCCTCTTCAACATTCAAAAAGTTCAGGACATCAGATGGTTTTTTCCTTCTTTGTTTTTCAGATGTCAACTCCATATTTGTCAAGGCGTCGTCGTTTATCTTCGCCAGTCCGAGAACCGTTAGGTGCGCTTAAGTCTTTTGTCTCTTGGTCAAATATATTACGTAGAAAATGTGGTTTTATTAAAATTCTTTAGAAAAGAATATTTCCTTTCTTGTAAACACAAAGGCATTATTTATCCAGCTGAGAAGTTGAATAGGGTGGATTTCAAAGGGAAGTTAGACGTGATTTTGCTTATGGCAAAATGTATTTGAAATACAGAAACTAAATAACTTGTGTACCTAAATCCCGCTTTTCATACGCAGCCTCAGGAACAATTCGCATAGTTAGGAAATTCAGCAGCATTTAGTTCACTGTAGGCAATATTTTCTAGTTTTGCTTGTAAGTGTCCTTTGTCCTTGGCTCTTGTGGGATAAGCAAGTGAAGTGCTTCAGACTCTGCTATTTTCATAGCAGCATACCGTAAAGCAATTGTCCATTTCTCCTCCTCCTCTTATGAATGGTGTATGAAGAGATTGGAGAGCATTTGTAGAAACCTCCGTGAGTTCCAGCTACCTCCGAATGCTGTAAGACGTCGAAATTAGATTCTTGGGGATATGGGATTGGATTCCTCACATAAAAATTTGAGTTCACCCCGGTGTTTGGGATGTCTGGTCTTTTGGCTGTTTTGGTGGGGTTTTCAGGGCTTTTTTTCTTGGCTTGGTCTTGATGGTTTTTTTTTAAACATATAAAATGTTACGAGTAGGGCATACTAACCAGAAAAGACCTATCTTTGGATCTTTTCTCTCAAATTTTAGTTTTGGCAGGTGTTTTCCATTGTTAGTATTAATATAGAACACTTTTCTCAGTGGGGGCAGAGTTCGTTCCAGGTATTATACACTATTTTTGTGTTGAATGTATGCAAAGCCTGTCTACAGCAGGCAAAAGTCAAGTGGAACAGCTCTCACCTGGACCTGCAAGTATTAGTCTGTCCTTAACGGGGAAAGTTATTAGGATTGCCCTCTTTGCTTTCACAGGAAGCAGTATGGTAGAGTATATCTGAACGATTACTTGCATCTAGCAGGATACTATTCACAGAAAAATGAATTTATTTGGAGAAAGGGGTAAATAAGTTATAATTTAGGTAATAATACTGTTTGGATGCATCTCCTGTGAAATAGCTTTCTGTATTATAGGTTGCATTTTTGAGAGAGAAGGGTGGAAGTTTTCCTTTTTTACCTCTCTGTTCTGCCTTTGAGGTGCAAAGGAGTTACTGAATTTCCCTCTTGGCCTTGAAAAGCATTTCTAGATTCGCTAGAGAAAATAGTTTTCTTTTTCCATTCTGTATCATGGCCCTCTGCTAATAACTGAAGTTCCAGTGATTTGAAAGTATGATTTCCAGTACATTGAAGATACAGTAAAATCAGTTTTTTGAGGATTCACACTTATAAGAATATTCCACGAATCAACTCGTTCTTTGATGCAAGCTGTTTCTGAATAATTTATAATTGACGTGATGAAGTCAGCCATTCCTGGACACAGGAGTTGTTGTGTTATCTCAAGAACTGCCCATTTCTGTAGCAGTCCTGTCTTATATCTTGATGAACAATTAAGAAGCAATCTGACAGGTTTGTGCTCAGTTCTACTGGGGGAAGAAGATTGCATAGCAGAAAGCAATTTAAGAATAGCATGATGAGGCAGTCATGTGGTAGGTATTATAACCAAGACTTTTTTCACTCACCGTTTCCAGGGTTCTTCTCCTCTCCTTTTTTCTTTCCTCTGCTGAGTCCAGGGAAATTCAGAAATCAGGGCTTAAAATGCAGTCACATATTTTATTCTTGTGGATGACTGATTTTAGCAAAAGATGAATTGGAAAGCCTGGCTACGTCTAGGAAAAAATATTTTCTCGCCTTTCATTCACAAAGATACCCATAGAATACCCAAAAACTGAGTTAAAAGACTTGGATTTGTTTTTTCATATTCTCAAGTGCGCCTTATTTCTCACTTTGTGAGTTCCAAGGTGATCTTGACAATAGGAAGCTACTAAGAGGAAGTGTGATAGAAAGTCCTTGCTACCATTGTTGGGATATTTAGGAATGTAGTGGGGATTATGCATTAATGAATAATGAATCTTACAGAGCAAGAAAAGAGAGAGCTTTAAAAGTATTTTACTCTCTGAAATGTTTAATGTACGTTTAACATATAAATAATAAGAAAGATTTAGATATGTATAAATAATAATAAATGTTTAATATATAAAATGTTTAATATTCTAATCGTAAAGAACTGATTGCAAACACACGTTCCTTACCCTTCTTTGCTTCCCTCAAGTTGTTTATGAACCCAAAACCCTTCTTTTTCAATTGGAATTGAAATGGAAATGTAATACAGGTGAAATTTATAGTGTAGAAAAATGTTTTCTAGAATGAAATTGGTGCACTCAATAACTTGCACAATGTGGGCTTAAAAATATTTCTGGTTTGAATTCAACTGTATTTTATTTAATAGTTGCCTTAAAATTGCAGGTGGAGAAAGTAGTGGTGATACAGTCTCAGCAAGAAGAAAATCGGAGGACATTCAGCTCCAGGTAGAAATTTTGGGTGTCCAATATGTTAATCTAATGATTTTGTGTTCAATGGAAACTGTTAAATATTTGCATGGTTCACACATGCCTGATGAGATGATACGGTTAGAAGGAGACTTGATATAGTCTCCATCTTGATGCATGTTTTTAGCCAATGAGAGGTTCAAGGAATAGCGTCACAAAGAGCAATGGCAAGTGATATATTATTGTCCAGTGTTATTATTGACGAGGAGGCCAGAGAAAGCCATACAATGTACTGCACCAACAGGCAGCCCTGAGAAAGGCTTTCATAGGTGAGGCAAAAGAGTAACCACATGGATCATAAGGTGAATACAACTATAAAAAGTACGGTCTTTTACTTGAGAGCCTTGCATAAATAGGTAACATGATTTAAAGCGAATGGCTGCTGTAACAGAAGCAGCCTGGAATCTTGTGCTGTTGCTGCCCAAACTGGACTATGGTCAGGACTACCCAGAGTATTTACACTGTGGAAGAAAAATACAGCACACGCTTTGTGTGTGCAGCCCATTTTAATCCTGTGTTCTGCTTCCTCAAACACCATTATCAAAAATGGGATTTACCTCCCTTACTTGTTCAGCATAGCGCTTGTGTCCTCTCTCTCTGACAACAGTTTATGCAATCTGCATCTGAAAATGACGGTTTCACTGATGAATTGCCTTTTCTTGCAAAACTCTCTTAGATTTTACATAGAGGGTCATTGTCGCATAGACCTTAATTTGTGTATGAGTTCTCACAGGATGTGAAGAATACATGTAAAGATTTGCAGCTGTAATTATCAGAGCTTTGTGACCCTTTTCCTTTTTTCTCTTTTCTTTATTTGGTTGGTTTGTCTTAATCGGTGGCTCTTTAAGGCAGTGTGTGCTCCTCCCTGGATCAACTAGATAATTATTCCATTTTAGATATCTTCACACGTAGTTCCTTCTTTGGCTTTGTGCAGTGATTTTTGGTTTGGGGTTTGTTTTTCTTCCCATAAAATGTGTTCATTAAAAATAGGTTTATGCTGGTTGCATATCCTCATCTGAAGAATACTAATTTGCAGTTACTCTGAATAATCAGTTTGGAGCTGGCCGTGCCAATAATTTCTCTGTGGTTTAATAATTCTATTTTCCTCTAAGAATCTGAATGTAGGTGATGGACAAATGCAGAAGAAAGAAGTGGTTGAAGTGGATTGGATAGTGCAAGCTGGTGAGAAGGATATACCCAGATGGGTAACGGTAATCTATTTCCCTTCTTCTAAGTTATTAGCTAGTTAGAATAAAACTAAGTGGATAGCACAATGAATTCTACCACAAGTTCTCTGGTTCTCCCATGGTTTCTCTGCTTGATGAAATTTATTTTCACTTTTTTCACTTTCATACTTGGTTCTTTGAACCGTGATGTGCAGGTTGATCTTTGAGCAGTAAATTTTCCACAAATTCTAAACCTGAGCTTTGCAGGGCAAAAAAAAAAAAAAAATTGGCTTTGTTTTGCTTTGGGGGATGAGGAAGATCAGAGGTGAAGTGTTACGATACAGGGTACAGCTTCTCTTTTCTGCTGGAGCTGCCAGAGGTGTCCAGATTATTCAGGGGGGTGTGTATGTTTATGTCCATGGATAAATTCTTGTACTTGGGAAAGGAGTTAATACATGATAAATAATGTATAAGTTGAAAAAAATGATCAATAGCTCTCCAAGATTAAACTAGTAACTCCTAAAACTTCTTCCTGAAATCTTAGACTCCTTGTCTTCCATTTTGCCTCACTTTGGCTGAGCCCCTCAAGACCATAACTGTACATAACCCAGAGCAGCAAGAGGAGAGGGAGTCACAAGTAATGTTGTGATGTCCTCTTCAACATTCAAAAAGTTCAGGACATCAGATGGTTTTTTCCTTCTTTGTGTTTCAGATGTCAACTCCATATTTGTCAAGGCGTCGTCGTTTATCTTCGCCAGTCCGAGAACCGTTAGGTGCGCTTAAGTCTTTTGTCTCTTGGTCAAATATATTACGTAGAAAATGTGGTTTTATTAAAATTCATTAGAAAAGAATATTTCCTTTCTTGTAAACACAAAGGCATTATTTATCCAGCTGAGAAGTTGAATAGGGTGGATTTCAAAGGGAAGTTAGACGTGATTTTGCTTATGGCAAAATGTATTTGAAATACAGAAACTAAATAACTTGTGTACCTAAATCCCGCTTTTCATACGCAGCCTCAGGAACAATTCGCATAGTTAGGAAATTCAGCAGCATTTAGTTCACTGTAGGCAATATTTTCTAGTTTTGCTTGTAAGTGTCCTTTGTCCTTGGCTCTTGTGGGATAAGCAAGTGAAGTGCTTCAGACTCTGCTATTTTCATAGCAGCATACCGTAAAGCGATTGTCCATTTCTCCTCCTCCTCTTATGAATGGTGTATGAAGAGATTGGAGAGCATTTGTAGAAACCTCCGTGAGTTCCAGCTACCTCCGAATGCTGTAAGACGTCGAAATTAGATTCTTGGGGATATGGGATTGGATTCCTCACATAAAAATTTGAGTTCACCCCGGTGTTTGGGATGTCTGGTCTTTTGGCTGTTTTGGTGGGGTTTTCAGGGCTTTTTTTCTTGGCTTGGTCTTGATGGTTTTTTTTTAAACATATAAAATGTTACGAGTAGGGCATACTAACCAGAAAAGACCTATCTTTGGATCTTTTCTCTCAAATTTTAGTTTTGGCAGGTGTTTTCCATTGTTAGTATTAATATAGAACACTTTTCTCAGTGGGGGCAGAGTTCGTTCCAGGTATTATACACTATTTTTGTGTTGAATGTATGCAAAGCCTGTCTACAGCAGGCAAAAGTCAAGTGGAACAGCTCTCACCTGGACCTGCAAGTATTAGTCTGTCCTTAACGGGGAAAGTTACTAGGATTGCCCTCTTTGCTTTCACAGGAAGCAGTATGGTAGAGTATATCTGAACGATTACTTGCATCTAGCAGGATACTATTCACAGAAAAATGAATTTATTTGGAGAAAGGGGTAAATAAGTTATAATTTAGGTAATAATACTGTTTGGATGCATCTCCTGTGAAATAGCTTTCTGTATTATAGGTTGCATTTTTGAGAGAGAAGGGTGGAAGTTTTCCTTTTTTACCTCTCTGTTCTGCCTTTGAGGTGCAAAGGAGTTACTGAATTTCCCTCTTGGCCTTGAAAAGCATTTCTAGATTCGCTAGAGAAAATAGTTTTCTTTTTCCATTCTGTATCATGGCCCTCTGCTAATAACTGAAGTTCCAGTGATTTGAAAGTATGATTTCCAGTACATTGAAGATACAGTAAAATCAGTTTTTTGAGGATTCACACTTATAAGAATATTCCACGAATCAACTCGTTCTTTGATGCAAGCTGTTTCTGAATAATTTATAATTGACGTGATGAAGTCAGCCATTCCTGGACACAGGAGTTGTTGTGTTATCTCAAGAACTGCCCATTTCTGTAGCAGTCCTGTCTTATATCTTGATGAACAATTAAGAAGCAATCTGACAGGTTTGTGCTCAGTTCTACTGGGGGAAGAAGATTGCATAGCAGAAAGCAATTTAAGAATAGCATGATGAGGCAGTCATGTGGTAGGTATTATAACCAAGACTTTTTTCACTCACCGTTTCCAGGGTTCTTCTCCTCTCCTTTTTTCTTTCCTCTGCTGAGTCCAGGGAAATTCAGAAATCAGGGCTTAAAATGCAGTCACATATTTTATTCTTGTGGATGACTGATTTTAGCAAAAGATGAATTGGAAAGCCTGGCTACGTCTAGGAAAAAATATTTTCTCGCCTTTCATTCACAAAGATACCCATAGAATACCCAAAAACTGAGTTAAAAGACTTGGATTTGTTTTTTCATATTCTCAAGTGCGCCTTATTTCTCACTTTGTGAGTTCCAAGGTGATCTTGACAATAGGAAGCTACTAAGAGGAAGTGTGATAGAAAGTCCTTGCTACCATTGTTGGGATATTTAGGAATGTAGTGGGGATTATGCATTAATGAATAATGAATCTTACAGAGCAAGAAAAGAGAGAGCTTTAAAAGTATTTTACTCTCTGAAATGTTTAATGTACGTTTAACATATAAATAATAAGAAAGATTTAGATATGTATAAATAATAATAAATGTTTAATATATAAAATGTTTAATATTCTAATCGTAAAGAACTGATTGCAAACACACGTTCCTTACCCTTCTTTGCTTCCCTCAAGTTGTTTATGAACCCAAAACCCTTCTTTTTCAATTGGAATTGAAATGGAAATGTAATACAGGTGAAATTTATAGTGTAGAAAAATGTTTTCTAGAATGAAATTGGTGCACTCAATAACTTGCACAATGTGGGCTTAAAAATATTTCTGGTTTGAATTCAACTGTATTTTATTTAATAGTTGCCTTAAAATTGCAGGTGGAGAAAGTAGTGGTGATACAGTCTCAGCAAGAAGAAAATCGGAGGACATTCAGCTCCAGGTAGAAATTTTGGGTGTCCAATATGTTAATCTAATGATTTTGTGTTCAATGGAAACTGTTAAATATTTGCATGGTTCACACATGCCTGATGAGATGATACGGTTAGAAGGAGACTTGATATAGTCTCCATCTTGATGCATGTTTTTAGCCAATGAGAGGTTCAAGGAATAGCGTCACAAAGAGCAATGGCAAGTGATATATTATTGTCCAGTGTTATTATTGACGAGGAGGCCAGAGAAAGCCATACAATGTACTGCACCAACAGGCAGCCCTGAGAAAGGCTTTCATAGGTGAGGCAAAAGAGTAACCACATGGATCATAAGGTGAATACAACTATAAAAAGTACGGTCTTTTACTTGAGAGCCTTGCATAAATAGGTAACATGATTTAAAGCGAATGGCTGCTGTAACAGAAGCAGCCTGGAATCTTGTGCTGTTGCTGCCCAAACTGGACTATGGTCAGGACTACCCAGAGTATTTACACTGTGGAAGAAAAATACAGCACACGCTTTGTGTGTGCAGCCCATTTTAATCCTGTGTTCTGCTTCCTCAAACACCATTATCAAAAATGGGATTTACCTCCCTTACTTGTTCAGCATAGCGCTTGTGTCCTCTCTCTCTGACAACAGTTTATGCAATCTGCATCTGAAAATGACGGTTTCACTGATGAATTGCCTTTTCTTGCAAAACTCTCTTAGATTTTACATAGAGGGTCATTGTCGCATAGACCTTAATTTGTGTATGAGTTCTCACAGGATGTGAAGAATACATGTAAAGATTTGCAGCTGTAATTATCAGAGCTTTGTGACCCTTTTCCTTTTTTCTCTTTTCTTTATTTGGTTGGTTTGTCTTAATCGGTGGCTCTTTAAGGCAGTGTGTGCTCCTCCCTGGATCAACTAGATAATTATTCCATTTTAGATATCTTCACACGTAGTTCCTTCTTTGGCTTTGTGCAGTGATTTTTGGTTTGGGGTTTGTTTTTCTTCCCATAAAATGTGTTCATTAAAAATAGGTTTATGCTGGTTGCATATCCTCATCTGAAGAATACTAATTTGCAGTTACTCTGAATAATCAGTTTGGAGCTGGCCGTGCCAATAATTTCTCTGTGGTTTAATAATTCTATTTTCCTCTAAGAATCTGAATGTAGGTGATGGACAAATGCAGAAGAAAGAAGTGGTTGAAGTGGATTGGATAGTGCAAGCTGGTGAGAAGGATATACCCAGATGGGTAACGGTAATCTATTTCCCTTCTTCTAAGTTATTAGCTAGTTAGAATAAAACTAAGTGGATAGCACAATGAATTCTACCACAAGTTCTCTGGTTCTCCCATGGTTTCTCTGCTTGATGAAATTTATTTTCACTTTTTTCACTTCCATACTTGGTTCTTTGAACCGTGATGTGCAGGTTGATCTTTGAGCAGTAAATTTTCCACAAATTCTAAACCTGAGCTTTGCAGGGCAAAAAAAAAAAAAAAATTGGCTTTGTTTTGCTTTGGGGGATGAGGAAGATCAGAGGTGAAGTGTTACGATACAGGGTACAGCTTCTCTTTTCTGCTGGAGCTGCCAGAGGTGTCCAGATTATTCAGGGGGGTGTGTATGTTTATGTCCATGGATAAATTCTTGTACTTGGGAAAGGAGTTAATACATGATAAATAATGTATAAGTTGAAAAAAATGATCAATAGCTCTCCAAGATTAAACTAGTAACTCCTAAAACTTCTTCCTGAAATCTTAGACTCCTTGTCTTCCATTTTGCCTCACTTTGGCTGAGCCCCTCAAGACCATAACTGTACATAACCCAGAGCAGCAAGAGGAGAGGGAGTCACAAGTAATGTTGTGATGTCCTCTTCAACATTCAAAAAGTTCAGGACATCAGATGGTTTTTTCCTTCTTTGTTTTTCAGATGTCAACTCCATATTTGTCAAGGCGTCGTCGTTTATCTTCGCCAGTCCGAGAACCGTTAGGTGCGCTTAAGTCTTTTGTCTCTTGGTCAAATATATTACGTAGAAAATGTGGTTTTATTAAAATTCATTAGAAAAGAATATTTCCTTTCTTGTAAACACAAAGGCATTATTTATCCAGCTGAGAAGTTGAATAGGGTGGATTTCAAAGGGAAGTTAGACGTGATTTTGCTTATGGCAAAATGTATTTGAAATACAGAAACTAAATAACTTGTGTACCTAAATCCCGCTTTTCATACGCAGCCTCAGGAACAATTCGCATAGTTAGGAAATTCAGCAGCATTTAGTTCACTGTAGGCAATATTTTCTAGTTTTGCTTGTAAGTGTCCTTTGTCCTTGGCTCTTGTGGGATAAGCAAGTGAAGTGCTTCAGACTCTGCTATTTTCATAGCAGCATACCGTAAAGCGATTGTCCATTTCTCCTCCTCCTCTTATGAATGGTGTATGAAGAGATTGGAGAGCATTTGTAGAAACCTCCGTGAGTTCCAGCTACCTCCGAATGCTGTAAGACGTCGAAATTAGATTCTTGGGGATATGGGATTGGATTCCTCACATAAAAATTTGAGTTCACCCCGGTGTTTGGGATGTCTGGTCTTTTGGCTGTTTTGGTGGGGTTTTCAGGGCTTTTTTTCTTGGCTTGGTCTTGATGGTTTTTTTTTAAACATATAAAATGTTACGAGTAGGGCATACTAACCAGAAAAGACCTATCTTTGGATCTTTTCTCTCAAATTTTAGTTTTGGCAGGTGTTTTCCATTGTTAGTATTAATATAGAACACTTTTTTCAGTGGGGGCAGAGTTCGTTCCAGGTATTATACACTATTTTTGTGTTGAATGTATGCAAAGCCTGTCTACAGCAGGCAAAAGTCAAGTGGAACAGCTCTCACCTGGACCTGCAAGTATTAGTCTGTCCTTAACGGGGAAAGTTATTAGGATTGCCCTCTTTGCTTTCACAGGAAGCAGTATGGTAGAGTATATCTGAACGATTACTTGCATCTAGCAGGATACTATTCACAGAAAAATGAATTTATTTGGAGAAAGGGGTAAATAAGTTATAATTTAGGTAATAATACTGTTTGGATGCATCTCCTGTGAAATAGCTTTCTGTATTATAGGTTGCATTTTTGAGAGAGAAGGGTGGAAGTTTTCCTTTTTTACCTCTCTGTTCTGCCTTTGAGGTGCAAAGGAGTTACTGAATTTCCCTCTTGGCCTTGAAAAGCATTTCTAGATTCGCTAGAGAAAATAGTTTTCTTTTTCCATTCTGTATCATGGCCCTCTGCTAATAACTGAAGTTCCAGTGATTTGAAAGTATGATTTCCAGTACATTGAAGATACAGTAAAATCAGTTTTTTGAGGATTCACACTTATAAGAATATTCCACGAATCAACTCGTTCTTTGATGCAAGCTGTTTCTGAATAATTTATAATTGACGTGATGAAGTCAGCCATTCCTGGACACAGGAGTTGTTGTGTTATCTCAAGAACTGCCCATTTCTGTAGCAGTCCTGTCTTATATCTTGATGAACAATTAAGAAGCAATCTGACAGGTTTGTGCTCAGTTCTACTGGGGGAAGAAGATTGCATAGCAGAAAGCAATTTAAGAATAGCATGATGAGGCAGTCATGTGGTAGGTATTATAACCAAGACTTTTTTCACTCACCGTTTCCAGGGTTCTTCTCCTCTCCTTTTTTCTTTCCTCTGCTGAGTCCAGGGAAATTCAGAAATCAGGGCTTAAAATGCAGTCACATATTTTATTCTTGTGGATGACTGATTTTAGCAAAAGATGAATTGGAAAGCCTGGCTACGTCTAGGAAAAAATATTTTCTCGCCTTTCATTCACAAAGATACCCATAGAATACCCAAAAACTGAGTTAAAAGACTTGGATTTGTTTTTTCATATTCTCAAGTGCGCCTTATTTCTCACTTTGTGAGTTCCAAGGTGATCTTGACAATAGGAAGCTACTAAGAGGAAGTGTGATAGAAAGTCCTTGCTACCATTGTTGGGATATTTAGGAATGTAGTGGGGATTATGCATTAATGAATAATGAATCTTACAGAGCAAGAAAAGAGAGAGCTTTAAAAGTATTTTACTCTCTGAAATGTTTAATGTACGTTTAACATATAAATAATAAGAAAGATTTAGATATGTATAAATAATAATAAATGTTTAATATATAAAATGTTTAATATTCTAATCGTAAAGAACTGATTGCAAACACACGTTCCTTACCCTTCTTTGCTTCCCTCAAGTTGTTTATGAACCCAAAACCCTTCTTTTTCAATTGGAATTGAAATGGAAATGTAATACAGGTGAAATTTATAGTGTAGAAAAATGTTTTCTAGAATGAAATTGGTGCACTCAATAACTTGCACAATGTGGGCTTAAAAATATTTCTGGTTTGAATTCAACTGTATTTTATTTAATAGTTGCCTTAAAATTGCAGGTGGAGAAAGTAGTGGTGATACAGTCTCAGCAAGAAGAAAATCGGAGGACATTCAGCTCCAGGTAGAAATTTTGGGTGTCCAATATGTTAATCTAATGATTTTGTGTTCAATGGAAACTGTTAAATATTTGCATGGTTCACACATGCCTGATGAGATGATACGGTTAGAAGGAGACTTGATATAGTCTCCATCTTGATGCATGTTTTTAGCCAATGAGAGGTTCAAGGAATAGCGTCACAAAGAGCAATGGCAAGTGATATATTATTGTCCAGTGTTATTATTGACGAGGAGGCCAGAGAAAGCCATACAATGTACTGCACCAACAGGCAGCCCTGAGAAAGGCTTTCATAGGTGAGGCAAAAGAGTAACCACATGGATCATAAGGTGAATACAACTATAAAAAGTACGGTCTTTTACTTGATAGCCTTGCATAAATAGGTAACATGATTTAAAGCGAATGGCTGCTGTAACAGAAGCAGCCTGGAATCTTGTGCTGTTGCTGCCCAAACTGGACTATGGTCAGGACTACCCAGAGTATTTACACTGTGGAAGAAAAATACAGCACACGCTTTGTGTGTGCAGCCCATTTTAATCCTGTGTTCTGCTTCCTCAAACACCATTATCAAAAATGGGATTTACCTCCCTTACTTGTTCAGCATAGCGCTTGTGTCCTCTCTCTCTGACAACAGTTTATGCAATCTGCATCTGAAAATGACGGTTTCACTGATGAATTGCCTTTTCTTACAAAACTCTCTTAGATTTTACATAGAGGGTCATTGTCGCATAGACCTTAATTTGTGTATGAGTTCTCACAGGATGTGAAGAATACATGTAAAGATTTGCAGCTGTAATTATCAGAGCTTTGTGACCCTTTTCCTTTTTTCTCTTTTCTTTATTTGGTTGGTTTGTCTTAATCGGTGGCTCTTTAAGGCAGTGTGTGCTCCTCCCTGGATCAACTAGATAATTATTCCATTTTAGATATCTTCACACGTAGTTCCTTCTTTGGCTTTGTGCAGTGATTTTTGGTTTGGGGTTTGTTTTTCTTCCCATAAAATGTGTTCATTAAAAATAGGTTTATGCTGGTTGCATATCCTCATCTGAAGAATACTAATTTGCAGTTACTCTGAATAATCAGTTTGGAGCTGGCCGTGCCAATAATTTCTCTGTGGTTTAATAATTCTATTTTCCTCTAAGAATCTGAATGTAGGTGATGGACAAATGCAGAAGAAAGAAGTGGTTGAAGTGGATTGGATAGTGCAAGCTGGTGAGAAGGATATACCCAGATGGGTAACGGTAATCTATTTCCCTTCTTCTAAGTTATTAGCTAGTTAGAATAAAACTAAGTGGATAGCACAATGAATTCTACCACAAGTTCTCTGGTTCTCCCATGGTTTCTCTGCTTGATGAAATTTATTTTCACTTTTTTCACTTTCATACTTGGTTCTTTGAACCGTGATGTGCAGGTTGATCTTTGAGCAGTAAATTTTCCACAAATTCTAAACCTGAGCTTTGCAGGGCAAAAAAAAAAAAAAAATTGGCTTTGTTTTGCTTTGGGGGATGAGGAAGATCAGAGGTGAAGTGTTACGATACAGGGTACAGCTTCTCTTTTCTGCTGGAGCTGCCAGAGGTGTCCAGATTATTCAGGGGGGTGTGTATGTTTATGTCCATGGATAAATTCTTGTACTTGGGAAAGGAGTTAATACATGATAAATAATGTATAAGTTGAAAAAAATGATCAATAGCTCTCCAAGATTAAACTAGTAACTCCTAAAACTTCTTCCTGAAATCTTAGACTCCTTGTCTTCCATTTTGCCTCACTTTGGCTGAGCCCCTCAAGACCATAACTGTACATAACCCAGAGCAGCAAGAGGAGAGGGAGTCACAAGTAATGTTGTGATGTCCTCTTCAACATTCAAAAAGTTCAGGACATCAGATGGTTTTTTCCTTCTTTGTGTTTCAGATGTCAACTCCATATTTGTCAAGGCGTCGTCGTTTATCTTCGCCAGTCCGAGAACCGTTAGGTGCGCTTAAGTCTTTTGTCTCTTGGTCAAATATATTACGTAGAAAATGTGGTTTTATTAAAATTCATTAGAAAAGAATATTTCCTTTCTTGTAAACACAAAGGCATTATTTATCCAGCTGAGAAGTTGAATAGGGTGGATTTCAAAGGGAAGTTAGACGTGATTTTGCTTATGGCAAAATGTATTTGAAATACAGAAACTAAATAACTTGTGTACCTAAATCCCGCTTTTCATACGCAGCCTCAGGAACAATTCGCATAGTTAGGAAATTCAGCAGCATTTAGTTCACTGTAGGCAATATTTTCTAGTTTTGCTTGTAAGTGTCCTTTGTCCTTGGCTCTTGTGGGATAAGCAAGTGAAGTGCTTCAGACTCTGCTATTTTCATAGCAGCATACCGTAAAGCAATTGTCCATTTCTCCTCCTCCTCTTATGAATGGTGTATGAAGAGATTGGAGAGCATTTGTAGAAACCTCCGTGAGTTCCAGCTACCTCCGAATGCTGTAAGACGTCGAAATTAGATTCTTGGGGATATGGGATTGGATTCCTCACATAAAAATTTGAGTTCACCCCGGTGTTTGGGATGTCTGGTCTTTTGGCTGTTTTGGTGGGGTTTTCAGGGCTTTTTTTCTTGGCTTGGTCTTGATGGTTTTTTTTTAAACATATAAAATGTTACGAGTAGGGCATACTAACCAGAAAAGACCTATCTTTGGATCTTTTCTCTCAAATTTTAGTTTTGGCAGGCGTTTTCCATTGTTAGTATTAATATAGAACACTTTTCTCAGTGGGGGCAGAGTTCGTTCCAGGTATTATACACTATTTTTGTGTTGAATGTATGCAAAGCCTGTCTACAGCAGGCAAAAGTCAAGTGGAACAGCTCTCACCTGGACCTGCAAGTATTAGTCTGTCCTTAACGGGGAAAGTTATTAGGATTGCCCTCTTTGCTTTCACAGGAAGCAGTATGGTAGAGTATATCTGAACGATTACTTGCATCTAGCAGGATACTATTCACAGAAAAATGAATTTATTTGGAGAAAGGGGTAAATAAGTTATAATTTAGGTAATAATACTGTTTGGATGCATCTCCTGTGAAATAGCTTTCTGTATTATAGGTTGCATTTTTGAGAGAGAAGGGTGGAAGTTTTCCTTTTTTACCTCTCTGTTCTGCCTTTGAGGTGCAAAGGAGTTACTGAATTTCCCTCTTGGCCTTGAAAAGCATTTCTAGATTCGCTAGAGAAAATAGTTTTCTTTTTCCATTCTGTATCATGGCCCTCTGCTAATAACTGAAGTTCCAGTGATTTGAAAGTATGATTTCCAGTACATTGAAGATATAGTAAAATCAGTTTTTTGAGGATTCACACTTATAAGAATATTCCACGAATCAACTCGTTCTTTGATGCAAGCTGTTTCTGAATAATTTATAATTGACGTGATGAAGTCAGCCATTCCTGGACACAGGAGTTGTTGTGTTATCTCAAGAACTGCCCATTTCTGTAGCAGTCCTGTCTTATATCTTGATGAACAATTAAGAAGCAATCTGACAGGTTTGTGCTCAGTTCTACTGGGGGAAGAAGATTGCATAGCAGAAAGCAATTTAAGAATAGCATGATGAGGCAGTCATGTGGTAGGTATTATAACCAAGACTTTTTTCACTCACCGTTTCCAGGGTTCTTCTCCTCTCCTTTTTTCTTTCCTCTGCTGAGTCCAGGGAAATTCAGAAATCAGGGCTTAAAATGCAGTCACATATTTTATTCTTGTGGATGACTGATTTTAGCAAAAGATGAATTGGAAAGCCTGGCTACGTCTAGGAAAAAATATTTTCTCGCCTTTCATTCACAAAGATACCCATAGAATACCCAAAAACTGAGTTAAAAGACTTGGATTTGTTTTTTCATATTCTCAAGTGCGCCTTATTTCTCACTTTGTGAGTTCCAAGGTGATCTTGACAATAGGAAGCTACTAAGAGGAAGTGTGATAGAAAGTCCTTGCTACCATTGTTGGGATATTTAGGAATGTAGTGGGGATTATGCATTAATGAATAATGAATCTTACAGAGCAAGAAAAGAGAGAGCTTTAAAAGTATTTTACTCTCTGAAATGTTTAATGTACGTTTAACATATAAATAATAAGAAAGATTTAGATATGTATAAATAATAATAAATGTTTAATATATAAAATGTTTAACATTCTAATCGTAAAGAACTGATTGCAAACACACGTTCCTTACCCTTCTTTGCTTCCCTCAAGTTGTTTATGAACCCAAAACCCTTCTTTTTCAATTGGAATTGAAATGGAAATGTAATACAGGTGAAATTTATAGTGTAGAAAAATGTTTTCTAGAATGAAATTGGTGCACTCAATAACTTGCACAATGTGGGCTTAAAAATATTTCTGGTTTGAATTCAACTGTATTTTATTTAATAGTTGCCTTAAAATTGCAGGTGGAGAAAGTAGTGGTGATACAGTCTCAGCAAGAAGAAAATCGGAGGACATTCAGCTCCAGGTAGAAATTTTGGGTGTCCAATATGTTAATCTAATGATTTTGTGTTCAATGGAAACTGTTAAATATTTGCATGGTTCACACATGCCTGATGAGATGATACGGTTAGAAGGAGACTTGATATAGTCTCCATCTTGATGCATGTTTTTAGCCAATGAGAGGTTCAAGGAATAGCGTCACAAAGAGCAATGGCAAGTGATATATTATTGTCCAGTGTTATTATTGACGAGGAGGCCAGAGAAAGCCATACAATGTACTGCACCAACAGGCAGCCCTGAGAAAGGCTTTCATAGGTGAGGCAAAAGAGTAACCACATGGATCATAAGGTGAATACAACTATAAAAAGTACGGTCTTTTACTTGAGAGCCTTGCATAAATAGGTAACATGATTTAAAGCGAATGGCAAACGTGAAAGAATGGCTGCTGTAACAGAAGCAGCCTGGAATCTTGTGCTGTTGCTGCCCAAACTGGACTATGGTCAGGACTACCCAGAGTATTTACACTGTGGAAGAAAAATACAGCACACGCTTTGTGTGTGCAGCCCATTTTAATCCTGTGTTCTGCTTCCTCAAACACCATTATCAAAAATGGGATTTACCTCCCTTACTTGTTCAGCATAGCGCTTGTGTCCTCTCTCTCTGACAACAGTTTATGCAATCTGCATCTGAAAATGACGGTTTCACTGATGAATTGCCTTTTCTTACAAAACTCTCTTAGATTTTACATAGAGGGTCATTGTCGCATAGACCTTAATTTGTGTATGAGTTCTCACAGGATGTGAAGAATACATGTAAAGATTTGCAGCTGTAATTATCAGAGCTTTGTGACCCTTTTCCTTTTTTCTCTTTTCTTTATTTGGTTGGTTTGTCTTAATCGGTGGCTCTTTAAGGCAGTGTGTGCTCCTCCCTGGATCAACTAGATAATTATTCCATTTTAGATATCTTCACACGTAGTTCCTTCTTTGGCTTTGTGCAGTGATTTTTGGTTTGGGGTTTGTTTTTCTTCCCATAAAATGTGTTCATTAAAAATAGGTTTATGCTGGTTGCATATCCTCATCTGAAGAATACTAATTTGCAGTTACTCTGAATAATCAGTTTGGAGCTGGCCGTGCCAATAATTTCTCTGTGGTTTAATAATTTTATTTTCCTCTAAGAATCTGAATGTAGGTGATGGACAAATGCAGAAGAAAGAAGTGGTTGAAGTGGATTGGATAGTGCAAGCTGGTGAGAAGGATATACCCAGATGGATAACGGTAATCTATTTCCCCTCTTCTAAGTTATTAGCTAGTTAGAATAAAACTAAGTGGATAGCACAATGAATTCTACCACAAGTTCTCTGGTTCTCCCATGGTTTCTCTGCTTGATGAAATTTATTTTCACTTTTTTCACTTTCATACTTGGTTCTTTGAACCGTGATGTGCAGGTTGATCTTTGAGCAGTAAATTTTCCAAAAATTCTAAATCTGAGCTTTGCAGGGCAAAAAAAAAAAAAAATTGGCTTTGTTTTGCTTTGGGGGATGAGGAAGATCAGAGGTGAAGTGTTACGATACAGGGTACAGCTTCTCTTTTCTGCTGGAGCTGCCAGAGGTGTCCAGATTATTCAGGGGGGTGTGTATGTTTATGTCCATGGATAAATTCTTGTACTTGGGAAAGGAGTTAATACATGATAAATAATGTATAAGTTGGAAAAAATGATCAATAGCTCTCCAAGATTAAACTAGTAACTCCTAAAACTTCTTCCTGAAATCTTAGACTCCTTGTCTTCCATTTTGCCTCACTTTGGCTGAGCCCCTCAAGACCATAACTGTACATAACCCAGAGCAGCAAGAGGAGAGGGAGTCACAAGTAATGTTGTGATGTCATCTTCAACATTCAAAAAGTTCAGGACATCAGATGGTTTTTTCCTTCTTTGTTTTTCAGATGTCAACTCCATATTTGTCAAGGCGTCGTCGTTTATCTTCGCCAGTCCGAGAACCGTTAGGTGCGCTTAAGTCTTTTGTCTCTTGGTCAAATATATTACGTAGAAAATGTGGTTTTATTAAAATTCATTAGAAAAGAATATTTCCTTTCTTGTAAACACAAAGGCATTATTTATCCAGCTGAGAAGTTGAATAGGGTGGATTTCAAAGGGAAGTTAGACGTGATTTTGCTTATGGCAAAATGTATTTGAAATACAGAAACTAAATAACTTGTGTACCTAAATCCCCCTTTGGTAATACGATTCTGCTGTGTTTAGCTCTCTGAACGCAGTATTTTTTAGTTGTCCTTATTTTACATTCATGGAATGTAATACAGCAGCTCTTTGGTCTGTTGGTCGCTGGTAGTTAAGGTGGTACTTTTCTATAAACTTTCTTGAGATGTTTCCCAGACTTGGTGCAAACCTATGAGTTTTGGTCTTAATATTTTAGACTTAACAACTCCAAGAAGCATTATTTTCATCTTCTTTCTGGAAAGCAAAACCTGCGCTTTTACTAGCCAAGTACAAAGCTTTCAAGCAACACGGAAAAAAAAGTAACAAAATGTTTTGGGTTAGGCTCTTTCTTCTGAGCAGGAGTCCAAAGGGCCAAGAAGTCTTCCTCTGCAATGAATATCTTTATATTATGCTACTTTGAAGGTTTTTGTCCAAGACCTTTAAATTCTTTCCTTTGTAATATTTGAACTCCATACGGTTAGGAATTTTATTAATTTCTTCCCTAATTAATTGCATGTTACTCATCCATTTAATTTGGCACTAATGGATGTTTAATTAACGATTAAGCTTAGTTCTTAATGAAATATGCTATTATAGTGAGGCTATCTGGATCATCTGCAGTTGTTTTTAATTCATATAGTATATTAGTGGAAGTGCCTTAATAGATTTGGGTTTTTTTTCTGTCTTCTGTTGTTTTTTACTTCTGGTTTGTTTTGGGGGTTTTTTTTCTGATTAGGCAATCAAGCTGCTGTTTGCAGAAAGAAGCTAGAGTTGTCAAATGAATGTTCTTCATCCAAATATCTACACTTACAACTTTCTGATGCTCCCAGTTCATCAAATAAAATAGCCTCATCTATGCATCAGCCTTGTCCAGAACTGAGCTCAACTTTGTCTGATAGTATCCATGGAGAATACCAGTCTGCAGATGAGGAATGCTCCTGGAGCAATACAAGTCTTGCAGACTTGTATCCAGGAATGTTAGAGATATTTACAGAGCTCATGACAAAGCATTCTCAGAGGAAAGTGTTAAAGTACATGTTTGGACAGTTAAGGTCCAAGAGATGTCATTCTAGAAGACCAAAGCTCAATGTCACCCTAGACAAAATGAGAGGGTTCGGACCCTGTAAACTAAAGAAAGGATTTCACAGCACATGTAGCTGTAGAAGTGAAGACAACCAGAGTACAACTTTCGGAAATGAGGGCAGAGAGTTCTCTTGTGATAGCTGCCTCATTAGTAGTTCATCTGGTCTGCTGCCCTATGCTTCTACTGATACAAATGAAATCACAATGGGCTACTCTAACGCAAGTTTACAACATTTGACATCTGGAAAGGGCCAAGAAGTCTACAAGCACACTGCTTTTCCTGATGTTACGGTTAGAATGGGAGAGACATCTTTAGTTCAAGATGATTTACAGACTCCTGCCTCACCAAAGAATTCAGAATACGTAGAAAGTGAAAAATTGGCTTACAGACGTTTCTCAGAACCCAGTTTTATAACATCTACTGCCAGTTCAGATTCAAGAGTGCTTCATCTTGTAAAAGAGAGTGAAACTCAGAAAACTGACTTTTGTGTTGGTACCTTAGAGTCACTTTCATCTGCTTGTAGTTCCTCTGGCAATAGGAACAATTCAATCCCTATCCTAAGTTGTTCTCCTGCAAGATCATCAAATACTGCATTCATATATCCTGAAAAAATAATTTCTAAAAGACAAACTTCTTTCCAGCACAAAGGCTTAGTTTCTTCCTCGTTTATGAAGCAGAATCCTTCAAAGATGCCCAATAAATATGAAGATGCGTTTGAGGAACTCTACTACAAAGTGTGTTCTGAAGAATTCCAAAAGTCTTTGACATTGACAAGACCTCTTATAAACTCACAGAACCTTGAAGAAAAAGGAAGATTAGTGAAGAGCGATTTAAGTCGTTTTAGGCAGTCCATGAAACAGATTGTTACAGAATTTGACAAGATCTATGGGGAACTGTGTAGGAATTCTGTTCCAAAATTTCCTGGGTTTCAGACAGCTTCAAATTTCAGAAAATATGAAGAAATACAGATGCCTGAAACTGTAAATGCTCTTGTTAATTCTCCTGTCCAAACTTATTCTGCAATTTCCAAAGTTAAAAGAACAAAAAATTTTCAAAACTATCTTCTTTGTTCACCAGTAAAGCGACTGAAACTTACACCGGAACATAGTTCTTCTTCAAAGAAGTGTCAGGAGGTTTCCCCCAGTGAAAAGGGTCATCTTCAGAGAACTGATACGGATCTTTTGAGCACATACAACTGCAGCAACCCCCACTTTTTTGGACATCACAGCTGTCATTGTCAGGTATTTAAAGGACCTTGGGGAAAAAAAAAATTGTGCATCTTTAGATATTTGGAAAAGAGCTTAAGAATGGATTAGAGCTGCAAGCTGTTGGAAGTAGTGATAGCATACTTGCAGTGCTTTTTGGTCAGTAGGGACGTTTTACAGCTCTGGGAGCTTCTGGATAGCAGGTGTCCCCTGGCTCATGTGAGGAAGCAGTCAATACTTATTAAATTTGAAATGGTTTTAAATGAAAGATTTGATTCCATTTTAATAGACAATGGCACTGGATAAAATGGTCTCAAATAGTGACTCAGTTATGGTCTTGTCCTGAAATGATGGCATTAATTTTTTAGATGGACAAGGTGAAGCAAACAAATTGATCTTGGTAGGGTTTCACAGGAATCATTAAACTTGTTTATTTAAATCAAATGCTTATTTCCAAGTTCAGAGCCATTTCTTCTGAGACAAGCTGTGAAATAGTATATTTTTTTATGGATGTTATATATTGCTGCTTTATTTTCAGGGCTCTGGATATCATGATTCTTCAGATAAAAGTTTTCTTGGTGATCCTGGCACTTCCCTGCAAGGTTAGGTTCAGACACTTTATTAATTTGCACAAGAGTATTTTTCTTAAGGAAATTTGCCCATTCAAGTATTTCCAGTGTTTAAATAGGCTAATACTTAAACAACATTCTGTAATGTTCAGGCTATTCAACATTGTTCTTGCCCTTTTCATCCACTGTTTCTCATCACCAGAATCTGGAACTGCAGGTGTGCACCCTGGTTGGCCTGGGGCAATGGAGAATTGCCGCTCTCTCAGAAATGTGAGGAAGCGTCACCGAAGGTAATAATAATTGCCTTTTTAAAAAAAGAGATTTCAAAATGAATTCTTACTCCTCTACACCTGTATTAAAGGTATGGAGGTGACATACATACTTGTAGAATGAATATGAGTGTGGGGAGAGCCCAAGACTTGAACACTGAGAGGCAAGTGTCTGTGGTCAAAATTAGCCAGACTCCAGCAAGGAGAGCGGCTGAGCACAGGACCGGAAGTTGACCTAACTGAATACCTGCTGTAGTCCTTATCTGATGTTCATTATAGTGGCATTTATTACTTTAGATATGCTATGGAACTGTTTTGATTGTGGCTGTGTGTTTAAGCTGCAAGTCTCCTCAAAGAGGAGTGCAGCATATTGTCATTTAAAAGGATTTGCAAAAGTTGGCCTCCTTGCAAGTTGGGCATCATTACCTGCATTTTGGCTCTGTGTAAACACGCAGTGGCTCTGCTTGGAACACATCAGAGATCCTCTCCTCCTGCTATTATCACTACTAGCAGTGTATTTAGATCTCTGGAAGCAAGACATTCTTTCTAGTTCCCTTAATACTGGCCTAATATGTCTGTTTTTATTAGAAGATATGTAACTTTTAGAGGAATATCAAACTTCAGATCTCGGATTTTTAATTACAAACATTTAATATTATAAGGATTTAAAAATCATTAAAAGCTTTCTAAAAAATTCCTAATTTTATTTATCAAAACATTTCTTACATGCTGGTTTTTGCCGTAACTGTAATTTGTCACCACGAGCTGTTGGTTTCCCAAACTCAGTCAAGAAATATTTTCACTATGCTTGAGATGATCATACAGCTGATATCAACATTTTCTGACAATGGTTGAAGTAGAGGTTCAAAGGAAGGCTGAAAGCATTTTTAAACTACTTGTATGGAGAATTTTAACAAGAAAAGAAAATTACCGATGTAAAGAAACATTTGTTTAAGCAAATGCGGAATTGAAGTTTAAAGACTTGTATTACAAATACATGCAATATTGATAAAAATTATATTTGGATTATTTATTATATAATGGAAGATTGGAGACAAGCTGATGAGTATGCAAGGACATTTCTGAAATGCTGAGTGTGCCCACTTAGCTTAGCAAAATTCTCCTTAATTCTTGGATTTCCTTTTTTTTTTTCTTCACTACATTATCCTGTCTCCCCATACAAAATAACCATTCCTGTAAGATTAGTTATTGTTCTAAAGGAAAAGGTTTTTCTTAATGCATATAAGTAGAGAATTCAAGATTTCAGAGTTTTCTTCTATGTCATCTGGAATAAAAATCTATTTCTTTGTTCTTTAATTACACAAAGATATGTTTGCTGATTTGTAGCCAGAATGGACTGTCAGCTGGCAAGCTTCCTGAGGCCTGTGGTGTGATATTTTTAGCTTTCTATGGTTCCCAGCAGTGTAGCTTTTTAATAGCTTCAGATCTCTCAGAAGTTTAATGCCTAAGCCATGTGGCAAAATGCTGTACGTTGTAATGAATAGTTGTGAAAAGAAAAGGAATATTGTCTTTCTATCTGGAAATAGATTGCCTTGATCTAGAAGTTGATTAGAAAAGAGATTTCTGAAAAGGAAGTGTTCATAACTAATGAACTTTTCTTCAGCTCTATGTAACTGCTGTCCTACAGCTTTACTGCTATACTTAATGTCAGATGTACACCAAATTAGCTCAAAATATGCGAGAAACTTTATGCAATTTTTAAAGTAATATGCAAGGTGTTCTCACTTGTGTCTTTAACTTTTGGCTAGTTGTGAATACATTCCAAGATTGCATCTCCAAGTTTAATAGATATAACTATTTATATCATAACTTAGATTGATATAGTAGCACTACTGAGGCATTAAAATGGTATAGCATGAAAAGCTTCCTCTGAAAGCACATGGGAAAGCAGACAAGGAGCTGTGCTGCTGTTCACAATCAAGATGTTTGTTTCATTCTGTTCATTGGAGTTTCAGCAAATATATTATTTTTGTGTAATTTACTTGATCACCTAAACAGAAATTTTGGTTTTTTTTCCTTAGGGTGTACAGAAAATTAAGCTACACTGATGGGAAAGACCAATCGTAGGAATCTCACCAAGAAGCATTCATGGACTGATAAAATATGACAGTTTCATACAGGTTGGGTTTTATTCAGTGTTGTTTGTTCTTCCAAGAGTTAAGGGTTTATAATTGTATGTAGGCAATACACAATTAGTTCTGGTTTTTACTTCCTTGTAATACAAATCTTTGGGAAAGGATTCATCCCTTTTGACAGTTTGTCAAATACTTGATTTATAGCCAAGTTGGAATTTAATACTTGGCAGTATTTGTGATCTGTATTTTTTATTTCCTAATGAGCTTTAATTCTTACTGTATTAATAAGGAACAAGTTCATTTACCTAAATTGCTGCCTATTCATATTTTTGAGTGTATCAGTACAGAACCAAATTCAGTGCTATATGCCGTGTTTAATGTTAACATTTTTTAAGTAGATCACCAAAGTTGTTATAAAAAGCTTTGATTCTTACTGTGTTAATAAGAAACAAGTTCGCTTACCTAAATTGCTGTTTGTTCGTGCTTTTTGACTCCATCAGCACAAACCCAAAATGACTGCTATGTGCTATGATTTGAGTCTGTTATGCAATGTTAATGTTAAGAGTTTAAGTAAATCCCTAAAGTTGATTGTTCAGTAAAATGTTCTACTCTTTAGTAGATTTGAGAATTGTATTGTGTTTTGACAAAATTTTACCTGACACAATATACATTCTAAATAAAGAACTGTTCTGAACAAATACCTGCCTTCAACATTTTTTTTAATACCTATGTAAATTCTCAGGGGGAGTTTGTATACCTGCATGAGCAAGTCCATAAGAATGAGGTATCAGGGGTCCCACAGGTTTCACTGCTGTGGCCTTTCCTGGCAAGGGGATTGTGTTAGTGGTAATTGCCAGATCATGTACTTGCTGTTTTGTCAGCACTGCCCCTTGTTACCTTTCTGAGCTTCAGAAGAGGAAGAAATTGGAGGTTTTTTTTCTTTATTTCCAGACACACAGGAGGGTTTTATTTTAGCTCTTAAAATCAAAATCTTTTTATCTTAAGTATTGTTCTTGAATAGGACAAGATGCCAATTCTAGTGAGGTTTTCTCTGCAATGAGAACTTCTGCACACACATTTTCTCCTTCATAATTTGGATGTTACCTTTCTTTCTATGACAGCAACAAAATACTGTCTTTTAGAAATGCTCTTGGGGCTCTTTTTTCTTCCTTTTCCAAACATGGATGCACTGTAGGGAATATGTTTTGTGAACTATCTTCCTCTTGGATTTGTTAAGGTAATTATTTCCCAGTATTTCTTGATACACCAGTACTGAGACATTGCATAATTCATTGTTTTCTGCTCTGAAGTAACTTAGAAGTCAACTGGAATTGGGTTTTGGACCTGTTCTGAATCTAGATATGACTTCTATACAGCAACTTTAATGCGGCTCACACAGGTAAGGAAGGTAAGTTTGTTTATTCAACATAGCAAAATTGTCTCCATGAAGATTACTTTGAAATAATTTAAAGAGGTCATTCTTGGAAAATCTTTAAGTGTTGGAAGATAAGATCATGCCAATGCCATGTTTTGGTGCTAGCAGTAGCAAAAAAGGGAGAAAGAGTAAGAGTTGGTATTTTTAGAGTTGATCCTGTATATCATGTGAGTCAGCAGACTTAAAAGCATGATGCAAGCAAAAGTCTGTATTGTTTTTCCTAACGATACTGTTTGGCCAGGTACATCTGCAGTGATTATCAAAGACTATAATTACTGCTGGATTACATTTGTCTCAAAAAGATGTCAGTGGTGCTACCTGCTCTCTCATGTTTTGAATTCCATTCTTCTACCCTTCCAAACAGTTTTGCTTTTTCCACCATATTTCTTCTTGTTTACTCATTCTTTACTGTTCCATTGAACTTGAATGTTAAGCTTACTGTTAATAAGCTTGCTTCTCTTTGCTATAATTTTTTTTTAAGGAACAGTGGAAAAACAGATGAGGTTACTGAGACAATATGAACCTAGAACTTAGCACCTCGTATGTGGTAGTTAGTTAAAATTTGTTTTATACATAAACTATCGTATACTGGTTAAATTCTTTATGTAGATATTTCTTTAATATCTCGATCTTCAACAATATTGAATATGCTTTTAGATATAAGGATGCAATAGTCACTTGAAAACTATCTCAGAACTCATTAAAAAACTTAGGTCATTCGATTGCTTATTTAAGCAGATGGGGAGGGTAAAGAGCCAAAAGAATAAAGCTAAATTTGAATGTGTCAGTATTACAAATGCCTTGGGAATAGTTGATAGGATGTTAAAGATCATCCTGTCTGAGAGCCGCAATCAGTAATTTATTGGAGGCAGTGATTAAATGTGAAAAGGGAGTGTGTGTGTGTATATATATATATATATATATATATATATATATGGCTAATGTTTACCAAAATGCTCTGCTCTTTGAACAAACTATGTTGCAAAGGAAATCAGCTGATGAAAATTGGCATAGACACATAGCTGGACTAAACAATGAAGACTGAGAATAGAAAGGAAACTAAATATACTTAAATCCCATGAAGTGGACTAACTATTACATGTACACTCAATGAGAGAAGTGGATACTTCATTTGCATTAAATTAGTTATCAGACTGAAATGACAGGTTGAATTTAATAATTGATTTTTTTTATTTTTTTTTCCCATTATTTGTCTCATCCCTTGATGTGTCTATCCATTTCTGCTGTTAAAAGGTGTTGGTTCTCTGTACTATGGGACTTTTGTTTCCAGGACTATCTCTTTCAGAACCTCACACAGTTTTAGGGCTTTGTGTGCTTCATAGTTTCAAGCTCCTAGGCACTGCTCTGTGTGGATTTTAAAGGCTCCAATATCCTAGTTTTTTGCGAAGGTGGGAGTGTCTGACACCTAGAGGCAGACACATTACATCAACTTGCTTTATTGTTTCCTGCTGCAACTGCTTAATGACTCCCAGAATATAAAAATAGATAACCACTCTATAAAAAGTTACCATTTACAGAGTTTATTCTTCAAATGAATGTGCACACAGTGAGTGAAGGGTTTGGGGAAATAAGAAGCTCTTTGTTTTTGTAAAATAGTAAGGATGGCAATGGAAAACCCCATAGGAATGTAAACATAACATAGAGTATTAGAAGGAAGAAATCCTCCCTGGATTTATTGTTATAGATGGTTCAATAATATCTTTGTGGAACCTTGAATACAGCTGTATACAATATAACACTAGTAGAGGAGTTGAGATTTGAGATGTATTCTAATATTGCTAGAGGAAATTAAAGGTATATAAAGGTACTGCTAAGTCTCATGAAATGTACAATTACTACTTTAAATCAGCTGTTAAATTATTCTCCAGTCATTGCCATAGACCAGTCGCAGTCACAAAGCTCACAGTGTGGAGCAGCAGATCAGTTCTTAATTGGTAAAACAGCTAATCACCAAGTGTGCAAGAATGAAACAATCTCATTTCAAAAGTATTGCAGTTAATATAGAATTGTACTCTGCTTGAGCTGTATAGACAGCAAGGGGGTCTTTTAGAAGTGCTTGAAAGTTGATGATTGTTGAAAACAGGATCAATTTTTACTGGAACCACAACCATGTGAATGCTGAGCTATCAGCTTCTGCAGCTTTTTCAAATTTTCTTCTGAAAGGCAGATGCATCTGAGTGGCAGTCTGGACCTGTGTCTTGCTTAGTCTATAAATATGCTTGGCAGGCAGTTTGGAACACTTAACTTACCCATTTCATACCACTGTTTAGTATGTCAGCTTTCTGGAATATTATCCCTAATCCTTCATTGTTCCTCTAGAATGAAAAAGCAAATCTCACTTTATTGTTACATCTTTGGCTCATTGCATATTCAGTTCTCCCCCTTTGTGCTGTGAATCAAGCCCATTAATCTGATGGGATCATCATGAATGGCTTCTACTTTTGCTGTGTTTTCAGCAGCCAGCTGCTCGCTGTTGAGGTAAATGCTAACTTTGGAAGCCACCCTGGGGTTAGGTGATCTTTCTTCATCTTCTTCTAATGAAGGATCTTTCTTTCTCCTTGGTTTTCTGCATTTTCCCTTGGCACTGTGATTAAGTGAGGCATAACACATCTGATTGGCAGACTCCACCTAAAAGAAAATTCACTTTAACATCCAGTAGTTATCTGTGCTTTAAATTTATATCTAAGACTTCAAGTATATCTAGACTCTAATCATAATTCTACCTGAAATTTGCCTAAAGTAGCTGAAAAGCAACTCATTAAAAGTACAAATGATTAAACTCTGGGAACATGGAAAACAGATCAATATAAGCTAATGGTAAATGACTCATAGTGGCAATATGGAAAAATTTATTAAGGTATCATTGGAAAGATTCTCTGTGGGAAGGAGGGAAGCTTATAAGTCCAGGTTCTTTGGGATGCAAGACATTATTGATCTAGTTTCCTTCTCATTTTTTTATTTTTTAGTTAGAATCTAGTTATTAATGTTATTAACAGGCTTTGTCTGTGCAGAAAACCAAAGCTGGATGATTCTTGCCTGTATATACGATCTCATTTCCAGTGCTTTTTGTTGCTATGTATGCTTTTTGTGTCTCCTGTATTTTTGTGCTTTTCAAGCCAGACCATCAATGACTATTGATACTGGAATGTCTAGATTTAAGAAGTTGTTCCTTACCTCCTGGCAATACCCTGTGACAATGTCTGAAAATCAGTCCTTATGCAATATGTGGCAGTCAGCTCAGGAAATTAATGCTAGGAATGCTTCAATTAGAGGCAAATCTCATTTGAAGCTTACATGCTTCAAGGCAAGCAGGTATCTCAACAAAGTATAAATCAATAGAGAGCAATCTTTCCCTGGTTAAGGCATATAGATTTTGCACTAGACAGGAGAAAGCCAGTCAAGCTCATGAGTACCATGTGATGAAGCTTGTGGTTTCACTTGGTTGATAATTAAACCAAATAAAATTATTTCTTTACATAAGCCATGGTCACGGATGCAAATTTAATGCCACGTGATCAGCATGCCTGTGGCTGAGCTTTATTATGCTGTATTGTATGGAACTGAACTCTCTATAATTATGCTTCCTTATTAATAACTATGGGCCATTAATGGAGAGTCAAGTTTGTACTGAAATACCTTGATGAACTGAGATACCAATGCATTGTAATTTTTGTGAGAGTGTGAAGATTTTTGTTATATACTCTTATAGGATAAATGAACTCTGAGACAGACCATATTATCCTAATTCAGAAATCCATAACTAAAATTAGAAATACCTGTAGCTGATTAACTGGTCTTTGAGGCCGGGACTTCATCTGCTCGTAACAACATTCTTCTGTAATTTATCAAAGTAGAAAAATCTTTTTATTAAGACATGCTACTGAGTCTTAAAAGATCAGGCCAACCGATTCTCTCTGCTAGAGAATGCACTCCCCCCAGTTTGCTTTGGTAGGATGTTTGTTTTGAAATCACACACAGATCTCTCCCTATAATTATAGAGAAGTAAATAGCTAAGAAACTAAGACATACTGTGAAAATGAAAATCATGTTGTGTTCATATGAAGAAGTTTCTCATTATTTGCTATATAGGCATCATTTTAGAGTGGTGGGAGGACTTCTTGCAATTAAGAGGTAGCCACATACTGATGATTTTTTTCAGCACAGCAGTCTTTTCTTTGGCTGAGAAAGAGGTTGTGAGTTGCAGCAGCTGGTGATTAAATTATATTCCTGAGTCTACTTCAGTTTTCTGTGAATTTGATTCTCGTTATTTTCTCATATCTCATTTTAGCCACCAGTAGAAAAGATTACTTCCTTACAGTTTTCAGACTTTTATAATGTCACTGCATTTGAGTGTTGACTTGATTAAATTTATGCAAACTGTGCGTGAAAAAGTTGGGTTTGTTTGGGCTTCTTTTTTCCTGCAGTTCAAGTGCTTTAGTTTTGCTTAGCCCCAATTACGGCTTTCAGAAGAAGTTGTGTTCTTGCACCTTAAATACTGCTTTAACTCTTTAAGGGCTTCAAGAGACAAACCCTCAGCACATTTGGCTCTCACTGCAGTTATATGATGTTGCAGCCTTTAATGTGGTGTCTCTCTGCCAAGGATTAACTAGAGCACAGTAAAGCAAAGCCAAGCTGTCTGTCCACCTTTCAGCTGCTGGGCTTCAGCACATTTGTCAGTGTTGCTGGTGATATGTGGATGCCACAGCAGAGAACTGGTATGTGTTTGTTTCTGCCTGCTTTTGTGAGAGCACTGACCTTGGGCCGTGAGTAATACGTGCTTTAGATTGCTTTGATAGGCATGGATCAAGCTGTTGTTTCAGTCAGTGCAGCTTTACATTTAGACAAGCTCTTTGCTTTGAGATACTTGGCTGAGCAGGACCATATGGACTGTAAAAAATCAAATTTGGTATGAGATCTGTTCATATAAATAGTACTGCAATATGAAGGTTTGCATTTCTATCCCAAGTATCTTTTAATAATTACAATTATAACAATAGTTGAAAAGATGTAGAGTATAAAGTTTGCCATTTGAGAAATGCAAAATATGTCAGTCATTTTTTAATCATGCATTTCTGTAACCACTGAATGGCTATAAAATATAGACATATGTTCCTAAAATGAAGCTTACCTAAAATATCTTGATTGAGATTGCCATAAACTGGATAATCTTCTGTGTCATAGCCATCATAGCTACATGGGGAATGAAAAAATACTTTTAATTCACAGAATATGCTTTATTTAGCACACCCATACTCTATTTTATTAAATGTTTTATGCACATATGCAGATTGTGTGTGTATATCTTCTATCTATAGCAGATTGTTTATGATCTTATAAACAAAACCAAAAATATCAGAAGGCGCAGAAATTGCAGTGTTGGTATTGTCAGGAGAGATTTGTTACCTAGCCCAGAATTGAACTCTCCTTTCCTGTAACCTCATTAAGTACAAAGCTAATCTCAAGACTATTAAGCTACAGTTTGAGGTAGGGTAAGAAATATTAATGATCACTGAACGGAACCCAATTCATGTCCTCTGAGACCACTCTGCAATGTAAACTAAAGCACCATATGTGTATTTCTGGGGGATGTTCTCAAAAGGTCCCCTCTTGATTCAACTAAAATGCTTCTGTTGATGCAGACAGGACCAAAGCCAAGTTCGGCTTTGCATTTTTAATTGTATGTTGTGTTTCATTACGTAGTGTTAATTGAAAATGTTTCTAGGTGGGTCTGTAAAATGGGAATTGCTAGTGCGAAGTGCTGTGTAACCTTTCCTGCACCCATTGCATCTCATCAGGGGTGAAGTCGTGCTCTAACACCACATTCAGGGGTGGTTTTCATCTGAACAGGCAGTAATAGACAAATACAGACTTCACAATTTCAAGAAAATTTGTAATTGAGAATTGGTTTTGGGTATCAGGTACAAGCTTTTGTATTTTTATTTCAAGGGCCTTTTATATTTGGGTTGAGATGAGACTTTAGCCATCTCAGTTTTCTAAAGTTTGGGCTTGGTTTGGGATTTTTTTCTGTACGGCAGAAGAGAGAGACTTGGAACAGAAATGTGTAACAGATCATGAGGTATCCTGCAGCTGTAAACAGACTGTTTTATTGCTTTTGGCCATGTGTAAAAGATGGCTATGAAATGTAAATATATGTAAATTATTGCTCCACAAGTATTAACTATCAGACCATAATTTATCACTGTTTTGTGAGAACCGAGAGTTCTTTTAAATTATTATGGAATTATTAAGTGATAGGTAATGGTGGTTTAGCTCAATATCTTGCACTTTCAGATAAAATTATAGTATTAGCATGCAATTATTTCATTGTTGATAAAATGACTGGAGGTTTTATCTCACATGTGAATTTTTTTCCCTGGGTTTTTTTGAAAACTCTTTTTCCACAACCAACATTGCTAGGCAGACTGCATGAGATGTTGAATCTTCTTCTATGCCATCCCTCCAAAGCTGTCATAATTTATTGCATATTTACCCTTGCCAGAAATAAACTCTTTTTATACAACTTACCTTGGATTGTTCTCTTCATAGTCTTTATGCATTTTAGCTGGAAAATTTGTTTAAAAAAAACAAGAGAAAATGAAACATGTTATTTTAGAACACTCCAGATAATTGTCTCAACAGGCATGCTTTTGGTTTTGTTTTAGAGAATAGAGTTGAAAGCTCTGGTTCTCAGCATCTTCAGTTGTCCCTCTACTTTTCTCAAATACTTTTGTCAAATACAAGAAATGTTTGTGTTATGGCCCTGTGCTGTGGCTGCAAAGTCTACATTAGTTTAAAGTACCCAAAAAATGTAACACATACGATTCGGTCTTTATTTCCTCTACCTTCTGCTTCTCCCTTATCTTTTTCTCTCAGATTTTCTCTGTCCGGGGAGGTGAATCATGTTAATATTACGAAGGATTTATTTATTTTATTAGTTCTGCTGCTATGTCTGAAAAAGATATCCTGTGATCCACACAAATGAAGAAACTGAAGCAGAGAGGCAATGGCTACAAAGAAATTTCATGCTAGAGCTTTATTAATAATTCAGGAATGCCTGATTTTCTTAACTCCGCTCCAAGTCTCCAGAATTTACCACAGTAAGCTCCAATCCGATGAATAATGCAGCATCAGCCACTCTGACCTAAACCTTGGTCAGGTTAGTTTTATAAATGACTGTGATTCTTCCTCACAGAAATACCTGCCTAGTAGCCCTAAACCACAAAATAAACCAAAAAGCTCAACCCACACCCATCCCAAAGGACTCCAGCAACTCTCTTAATAATACTTGGTGAGCTCAGTTTGTAAGCACAGGCCTTCTGTTTATGTAGGTTATATGCACATGTGTATTTAGCCTTGTTGAAGTCACCAGTGTTGGCCTTCCCATACTTAAATGTACAGCACAGGTGCAGTTTTCCCTGGATAAAGGGAATGGGGAGGATTGTACAACTTTCTAACCATAGAATTGATCGTGTAAGACAGGTTGCACTGGCACAACCTGCCAAAAAGTAAAAGTTGATTTCAACCAAAACCAGAGTATGACTGTAGTCATATGAGACATATTAGCTTAAGAAATACAGTAGAATCCTATTATGAAAAGCAATTAGAATTTTTTTTTTTCCAAAATACCCTGGCATAAAATCCATATGAAATCTGAAATTCAAATGAGCATTTGGTAATTTGGGGGGGAGAAAATTTTCTCCAATTTATTTTGTACCAATGTGTCTACTTAAATTTAAATTCGAAGTATAAATAATTAGCAGTTATAGGAAAAGTATACTTCCTAGGCAAGGAAATTGCAGGTATTAAAAATATACTTGAGTTCTGATTAGATTTTTAAACTCTTCTTGTTCTGCTGGTTTGCCTTCAGAGAATGATTTGGGTAGCTGGTTTTAGCAGTGGATCAGACAGTGAGCAATCACTCTGTAATCATACCTAACTCTGCTAAAAGTTTTCAAAAGCTAAATCCTCTCTAGTAAAATCATCCTTGCCAAAATACAATTTTAAGATGCAGAAGCATCAATTTGTCGACTTGATATCTCTGAGCAGGGATGGCTTCAAACACTGAAACTTGATTCCTTACAAAGAGATATTACTTACCTTGCTTCTTTTTCATACAGTGTGAAATATTCAGTGTCAATGAAACAAGCAGAGCCAAACTCAGGAAGGCCAAAACTCCCCAGATAGAAAAATGGCAGTCCATTTCTGTAACTGGAAGAAAATCTGCTATTTGTGTTGTCTAACAGTTTTACTGCATTCTTCATGCTTGGCTGATTTTTGCTTTCTGTAATCGAAGCTGCTATTTTGTTTACTCTCTGACAGCTATCGCTATACAAGCTAAATAATTAATATCATAACGAGATGCTAAATACTAAGAAAGCAACTTTAATAAACTGTTAGCAGAAATACTATTTCATTGGAATTCAGCCAAAGATTAAGCTAGTGGTTTGCCTGTAAGATGCAGTAAAAATCAGAAATTCATAAAGAAAAAAAGCCATTTTACTGGATAGTTTTGAAATTATTTTTGCAGTTATCTTTAAGTTAGTAAATTCTTAGCTGAATTCTGGAGATCATGAAAGTAGTTCTGAATTTAGTCAAAACAAATTTGCCGATGTGTCTCTGAATTATAAGACTGTAACATTTTAAAAATCCCTCCCAAAAAAAGTCAAAATTTGGTTATGTTTTCTTGCATTGTTTTCCAGCTATTAAAACCACTTGTATTTATTTTCTTGCCTGAGAAACCAGAGGAAATGATGTTCAAGAGTAAGCATTAGCTGGGAACCAGTATTACTGCAAAGAAAACAGCTCCTGGAAAATCACTTGGTAAAAAAAACCAAAACAAAAAAAATCTTCTTTTGCTCTAAACTTGCCTCTCCTTGCAATAAGAAAGAGAGGAAACAACCCTCTGCACGAAATCTGTTTTTTTCATTTATTAATTCTTTGATTAACCTAGCTCATACAAGTTTTCCATCACAAACCATGCTGAAGAAAATAACCCATTTGTGGCTGTGTAGTGGCCAAAATTATCGGCGTTGCTGTGAATGGCTTGCAAAAGCCTTCCTTGACAGAGGAAACAATGAGCCAAATAAATGAGTGAAAGGAGCTTGCAGCTGGGTTCTGAACTTTCCCCAGGGGTGTGGTTCATGTTTGAAATAAAGCCTGCCCGATGTCCAGAACCAACGAACTCCTCTAATAGTGCAAAAAAAGAAGAGTGTAGCTGGAGCAGAGCGGTCAAGGGGCTGGATTGGACAATGCTGATCCTTAATGCACTTTGTCGTTTTTTGACATATCTGGATTCCCTGGGCAAGCTGCCATTTTGTTTGTTTCTGCAGTAAAGCCGGGTTGAAGGAGTACAGGAATGCACTTTTCCATGTTGCTGGCCAGGGAATGGTGGCAATGCATTTGCTCCTGCTGAGAAGACACAGTGCTGCTGTTCCTTGACTGACTGGCTCCAGCTCAAAATCTTCCTACAGGTTTTGCTCCCTCATTGTGCTGGTGTTGCCAATGCTTTTTTTGTTTTGTTGTACTCTAACCCTCAGATGCCTTTACAATGACAAAACAAGATAAGATAAGCCCTGGTAGTAAAATCACAAATCACCTAGAATCGCCTAGGCTTCTGGGATGCAGGTTTCTTTCCTGATCAGAACTCTCTTTTAAAAGGAACAAAGCAAAGCAAATAAGCTGTAATTTTCTGACAGGCTTCTTTTTTTTTTTTTTTTTTTTTTTGCACATGGTTCTTTCAGTGACCATTTATTCTTCTTTTTAAACTAAGTATCCTGTTTCCCTTCCTTTCTACCACTTGACGTTTTCCAAAGGTTTTTGAGAGTTCTTTATCACTGCAATACTCCTTTTCATCTTGAAAGGCACTTTTTTTGCAATGAGATACAGACATTCATGAGGAGAGACAGCATCCCCAGGAAGCAGCTCTACATCAATCCTACTTTTCAGGGAAGGAATTAAAAGAATGGGAGATCCTACACTGAGATGATGTTATCAGGGTGTATCAAGAATCACCAGTCTTTGGAACCTGGTTACTGTGCAATTAGTCACTCCATATTGCATCCCATGCAACCTGTTCAAAACTACAAGTCTGTCCAGGACAAGAAATTTCAAGTTTCACTGTTGTGCCTAAATAATCAGAATCATATCTCATTCTTCTCCTGTCTTTTTATCTTTTCTGATATGATTGGTTTCCATTCTTCTCGCTTTATTTCATATTTCTTTTCCTACAAGCACTTTTTCCAGGGAGCAGAAGCAGTATTATGGTCTATGAGAAGCGAAGAACATGTAACTGTGATAGAATCACAGAATCAACTGTGGAAAATCACAGAATCCATGTTGGAAAAGTCCTCTGAGATCATTGAGTCCAGCCTGTGACTGAACAGCACCTTGCCAACTGCACCATGGCACTCAGTGCCACGTCCAGTCTTTCCTGAAACACCTCAGGGACAGGGACTCCACCAGTTCCCTGGCTGGGCAGCCCATTCCACAAGCCACAACACTGTGATTCACTAGAATAAAAAGAGTGAACAGGTACCTAAAGTAGTTATGACCTAATGTTGTTCCTTTTTCTTCACATAGAATATTGTCATTTATCTCTATGATTCAGGAATTCAATTTTTCCCCAGTGTTTCCAGAGTAGAAGGAAAATTTAGTTTCAATTTGACTATTTTCACCCCTTAACTGGCATACGTTTTGCTGACAAGTATTATTTTCCTGTTTCAGCTTTTGATTTAAATTGAAATTATTATCTGGAAAATAGTAAAGGTTGGATATAATTTTTTTCTTTTTAGCTTTCAAGTTTAAATTCTATAGTATTTGAGCAATCCTATTTCTCAAGAACTTTAAAAACATTCTAGGAAAAAGAAATATATGAAACTTGTATTTCTCATTAAATGTACCAGTGTTTTAAATCTCACAATCTATAGTTCTTTCTTAACCATGAATTAGGAAATCTATGGGTGTGGGTAGATTAAGAAAAGAACATTTAAATTTCTTCCTGGATGAACACTACTTTGTTTATTTTTAAATTTATTTTCCACAACACTGACTTAAACATCTGCTTGTGTTTCAGTAGAATGTATACAAACATATGTGTGACTTCAGTATATTTTTGTTTGTTTGTTTTTGCAATACTAGCTATTGTTTTTCAGTCAACACTACTTACATGGGAGAAACAACAGCAGTTTTTACTTAACCAATAAAACCATAGTAAACACCTTGATCAGAGGTGTAGTGGTGCTGTTCTGAGAGCTCTATGCCATTCTAACATTAGTTTCAAGCTAATCATATCACCCAGGCATAAAATATGAGAAATTCCAATTTTATATCCTAGCTTTACAGATATGCAACTCCCAGATCTTTCCCATGTCTTCTTGTCCTTATAGGTGTTTCTGATATGTTGCTTACATTTATAGATGCATTATTTCAATATTAACTACTCTGACAACAGCAGCATTAAAAGGAAAGCTGACTGTGTGAAGAACACTTTGTCTCCACAGATAACTACACTGCACTCCCTAAATGTACAATAGCAGATGCAACCTCTCACAGTTAACAGGTTGTGCTAAAGACAAAAATATGATAAGGAGACTGTAGATGGTGAGTGAGAAATAAACAGTAAGTCTATTAGACTAATTATATTCCATTTTGAAATTGTCTTTAATTCTATTCTCTAATTTTAATTCTCATTCAAGTAATCTATTCTCAAATGGAGCAAAAGTATATTAATCCTTTTTATGTAACATATAATTAGTGCAAAGAACCCGTGACACTGTATTCATTCAAGCCATCAAATTGAATATTTTTTTTTAATGTTGTATTTTTTGAAAAAAGTCATATGGAATAAATAGGCTGCTTGGGAATAGGACACTTTGATTCTAAAACGATAAATTCCTTCACAGTTTTCTGTGATAGTCTGTCTGTGATAGGAAAACTTAAGGGTGGTAGTAGTTTGTTACAAAAAATAATATTGAAGTATTCTTAAAGTAATATGCTCCTCTGTGAAAGGAAAAAGTTCATTATTATACCCAAAGGTTTCAGGAGAGGGACAACTATTCTTGTTCTATTGTTAGAAGACTTTGGGATGTGTGAGTGGAGAAGCAGTATATTTAATTATGATAAAGATGACAGTATTTTGATTAACTAACATCAGACTCTCTCTAGTATTAATGATATATTCTTATGCTGCTGTTCTTCCATTTCTCTTTGAAAACCAGGTTAAACTTGGAGTAGCATCCAAGTAGAACATCTGTCTTAGGTAAGTTACTTCATTTGGATAATATTTTTACTTTTCTGACTTTAGGGATGGGGTTGCTCACCATCTCTTAGTATATTTTACAGTGTTATGAACTGAAGGTACCAAATTCACACCACAAAATAGAGACAAACAAAAGACCTTCTAAATACGTAGTTAATTGTGCTTTTTCTCTTTACAAGTCTATTGATAACTTTCTTCACCAACAGAGACAAGACATGGGAATAAATAGAGTTTTGCTTATTTGTTCTTAGGTTTTCTCTTTACAGGATTCATTATACTGTCACTGGAGGGTTGTGAGAGAAAATAAATTAAAAAAAACCCCAAAAGAACATCAACACCAATAACAAAAAGCCCAACCAAAAAAACCCAAAAGCCTCCAAAACATTCTAATCTTTCCTGGATTAATTTCTGCTATTCATTTTACTGCAACTCAAAGGAGTGGACATAATCCTGTACTTCTGTGCAGGGAGTGGAGCCAGATTTAACCATTTGTGTTGGATATTTGTCCTCTTAACAACATAAGAATAGGTAGCAGGAGTGCTATGTTTTGTTCCTCCTTGCTCTAATGTATTTTGTGTAGAGAATCCATCAGGAAGGATAACAGGGAGATTAGCATACTTCTACCAGGTTTTTGTACTGGAAAGGAATGTGAGGTGAGGAACAGATATCATCTAGCTGGACATGCCATCTGTGGTATCAACGTGTTATCCACAGAGGGAGGTTAATTGCTACCAGATTTATGGTGAGGATCTGGAGCACAAAATGGTTTTCCTTTCTTTCCTCTTGTTTGTGTCTACAAATTTGTTAAAGATTAGATAAAACTGTCTTTCCTCCCCCCTTCCAATTAAGTGTTGATTATAAATAATATTTTGTACTAATGGCCCTTTGAAGAAGAAACCCGTTAAGAGACTGATGAATGTTAAATTAGCATTAAAAATGCTTTCACCTGCGTGAGATTTTAATACAGGATTAATTATCTGAAAAAGATTCCTTAAACTGTAATTAATTAGCGCATAACTAATTGGTTTGTAAGATATCAACTTCATACTTCAGAAGGGAAACAGCACATTGTAAAATAAGAAGGCCTACAGCACAGTATTTTCAGCATAAAACTAATGCCAGTGCTTAATCTTCATTACCAAACCTTAATTAATGAAGGTTTAGCACCCTGAGCCACCTTCTTGGAAGGCTGCTAATCTACCATAGCGTGGTTCTACTGCTCCTACGTTTAAAAGTTTAAAAGATAAGGCTTACCTGGTTTTGTTGTTTCTAGGAATACTCCCCTCCCCTTTATCCAACAGGAAATCAAGTTATGTTGGCAGATGTTGGATACTCTCTTGTTTTGAACCTGGCAACGTGAACCTGCCTTTAGAGTTGCTGTCAATCTCAAATCCCTCCAGTCTTCTTTTTCACCTCCTTTCTTACAAACAGGAAATGTGGTTCAGCTTTTACCAGCAAACACGCATTCTCCTTCAATGTTTGCCTCCAAGAGAGAATTAAAGTATTTATGTGTACCCTTGTATTTATTATCCACCTGTCTTGCCTCAGAGGAACATTTATAGGACTATTTGTTTCATTTATCTTTTGTAATATTCATATTCACACTCTAAGTCTCCTTGGGTTTAACGTTATGTTGAATTCAACAGAAGTATTTAGTACTTGTTAAACTAAATTACAGAATTGTTTTACCTAGGAGTGTTATGTGATTCTTCATCTCTTGAAGTTTCTAAACCAAGTCTGAAAATCATTGCTGAGAGCCTACAGTTTAGCAACATCAAGATTCAGAGGCATGATGAAGGAATTATAACACTGCCAGCTCTTGAAAGTCAGGTTAGAATAACATATTGTCATTCCTCCATTCTTTAGAGTTTATGAATCTGGAGCCACACTCCAGTACTGTTGTGGAAAGAAAGGATAAATCATCATGTGGCTTACTGTGTGTATTTCTCTTTAGAATTTAATGCAACATGTCTGTGTTTAGGTAGAGAAGCCATTTTATTCTCAGAATTGGAGTAGCTTCTTCCAGAGGAAGCTTGCACACTGAGCACTGTCACAGAAACCTTCTGTGAACTTCTGATGGTTTAGGTATAGTTTGGGTTTTGGGGTTTTTCTTCAGAGCAAACAGTTTGATTTCCTACAACGTATAATGTAGAAGTAGGAGGGGTTTCTTAGGAAAAAAATGTGAATCACATGACCATGTTTGTCTTTTTGGAATACATAAACTGAAATAGCCTTCAGTGTAGTCTAAGGAACAGTGTAAAGCTCTGCTCTTCAAGAAAGACTCTCATGTGAGAAAATGTCCTCTGCAATCTGTGTTTACTTGGCATGCTATTACTTTGGATTATTATTTTTGTATTAACTGCCCTGGATCAAGGCTTAAGAAATAATTTACTGTATTAGTATCTTATTTGAACATGAAGGAACAGATTAGTGTTTATTAGTTTAATATATCCCATCCAAGTCTAAGGGTGATATATTCTTAACTACTCGGAGCTTTATCATAATGAAGTGAATAGAGCAGGAGGAAATAATCTGAAAATTCTCAAAATGGTGGGAATTCTTATAGAAGGATACCAGACTGAGAGAGAAACTGGAGAGGGTGGAAGACATGCATTGTGAAAATGAAGACAGTTGCTTAATTTCTCAGCTAAGAGCTCGAGGAGTAAATCTGAGATCTGCAGAGGATTCAGAATAAAATGCTTATCAGCCTGAACAAGAAGCTTACAAGAAATAAACTCCTTTGGAGATAATTAGGAGCATAATGGAAAGGTGAATACTGAGAATGCAGCAGGGGATTTCTGGGTTTGTAGTCCTGCTGGTGTGTTAATAAATCTGCTCTCCAAGAGCAAATCATTGCTGTACTGTATCAGCTCCAAATGGCTGCAAAAGCAAAGTCTATTGAAATAAATGTGAACTTGGTGTGCTATTTTGGGCAACCTGCAAGAGACAGAAGGCTCTGTTAGATAGCAAGAAAATATTCGCTTCAGGCAGTAAAATCCATTGTGAATATGAGGCTTCTTTTTTTTCCTTTCCTTTGTATCAGTGCTACATTAAAATCTTAGGGAGCCAGTAGTCTGCCTAAAGTGCTGTTATTCAGGATAACAGAGACAAGGACAAATAATAACTATATTTAGAAAGAAAGACAGGACATAAGGTAATGCTACTTCATCCTCACCTATTGCACACAAAGGCATTTCCTCCTCTTTTTTAAGTCCCCAAGCTATAAATTTCTGGGTGCATATTCTGGGAAAGTATCTCTGCCTGCTGAACTACTTATGTGATCTTTGGTAAACGTATGATGCTGGTATCTCAAGAGAAGAGCCTGTCTCAAGTGGACATCTGCCTTGGCTGGGAATAGCTCTTGCTACTAGAGTTCTTAGAGAAGGTAAATGGAGCACAATTAAATATTGATGTCCCCAGATGTATATGAAGGAGTGGGTCTGTGCTGAAATGGAGTCAAACAGTACAGCGAGTTGCATACATAGAGCATGTATGCAAGTTGCCAGCAAGTTGTGCTTTTCTAAGACTGCAGAATGCATGTTTATTCTGGTTTCCTGAAGGTGAAAGAAGTGGCACAACTGACACCAGCATCAGGCCTCAAATGCCTGCTTTCTCTATGACTACTCAAATTGCAACCTTTCTTTGAAAAATCATATCATTTTCTATCCTAAGTGTTGTAGTGGAAATCCCCTTGCAAAGAATGTAAGAGACACGGTTTGTAGTAGAAGTCTTGAAAAGAATAGGTGTTCCTGCAAGATGTAAATTATACTTCTGTTTGAAATGGAAATCTGTTTCTAATACTGAAATTTCAGAATTTTCTGGGCAAAGTAACTACAGCAGAAATGTTTTTAGTTTTGTTTATTGTGAACTGGAGTCTGCTCTGGTTCTAGTCTCACAAACATATTGGAGAAGTAGAATTGTTCTTTTAAGCTGAGCATGTGACTCTTTACTTCAGTGTCAGGTGCAGACCTGGTCTTCTTGTGCAGTGAACACAAATGAGAACAGTGCTACAGGAGAGAGGTTGGTTTAAAATAGCTGTCAGAAAGAGTGAGGCCTTCCAAGTGAGCTTCAAACGCTGCAGAGAGCTCTTCTATCTCTTACAGTGAATTTTGTACTAATAATAAAATTTTAAAAACTAGTTAAGGTGCTTTATGCATTTTAGACAAGCCTGTCTTTAATCACCGCTTTACTTAAAACCAGTGTTAAGCAGAAAGTTATCTCATTAACTGCCCTTGAAATTGTGGCTCCTATTAAAAGCAGTATCATGGGTTTCCTGTGGAGAAACCACTGGGTGGTTTTATTTCTGAATGCTACAAAACCTTATTATCAAAGCCTATAAACAGAAAAATTCCTGTCTTGATAATTCTACACTGAAACATTTCCCTTGAAATCTAACACTGCATACTTGTGCAGCTTTGGGTGGGGTTTTCTGTGCTGCACGCTTTGAGATAGCAGAGCAGTCCCTGTGTGCTTAGCAGAGAAAACAGCCCAGATGCCACTTAATTCAAAACCTGCAGAAGTAAAGTGTGGCTTTTCCATTGACTTCACTAGATTTTATTTTCAGTTTAGACAGACACGGTATCCTGGGAGAGAAGTAATCTCTAGTGATTTTTCTTTCAATAGCCATGAGAAGAATAAATTTCCTGTTAAAGTGCTATAATCTATATACCAGGTTCTAGGAATCTTTTAGTTCCCTCTTGACACACTTGTACAAGAGTGTGAGAAAACACTTTCCCCTGGGCAGCCAAAGGCCTGGCCCTGCAACTATTCCTCATGTGAGGCATCCTAGTGAATCCAGCAGGCTCCACTCTGTGCTTGGTAGCCAGCTTGCAACTCTATCAACTTTGACCAAAGTGCAAGAAGAATTTGTGAGCAAGATGGCAACCCTAAAATACCGACCTTGTTCTTTTAAAAGTTTCTTGGGACTACCACAAGCGTGTCCAGATGGCTCTGTTGGAGCTAGTGTAGAAAACCCAAACTCGTGTGCATGTGTCCTGAAGCCTCGTGGAGGATCACCCTGAGCAGCCTGGATGTGTCCTGAGCTGATCAGCTGACTCCTCGCTTGTCCTGGTTGCTGCAGTGATGAAGCTGACTCCTGCTCTGCAGCTTAGCTTTCATATGGGCTTTCTCATCGTGTCTAAGAGAATGTCAGAGGCTTGTCCTCTGGGTTCCAATCAGTTAAATTTGTTCTACGTCGACTGAAGCGTCCCCAGCCACAGTTCTGAATAAAAACAGTCCTTACAGTGGGCAAAACAACTCTTGTGCTCTACTGAGTGTCTGGTATTGCAGGTAAGGAATTGTTGTAACTCAGGATGCTGTCTCTGCATTTGATTGAACGCTGTCTCTTCCACCACTGTATTATCACAGCATGGTTCATGTTGGCCTGTCCTTCTGGGCACAAGAAAAGTTCTGAGCTCTTTAAAGTCTGGTGGAGACCTAGTCTAGGCTGTCTTGTTGAGGGTTCTTGTAAGAAGTCAGACTCTGGTGTATATGTGAATGCTTCCACTTCCCTTTGCAGTGATATTGCAGGTGAAAGCACTTGAACTACATGGTTTTCTCCTCTAAAATGGAGTAATGAATTTGAACTGAATCACTTGACTACTGAACCCTTCAGCTTAACAGTGTTGTGGTTGCATCTCTATTTAAAGAAGTTTCTGGTAAGCAGATAAAAGCGCTCATCTTGCCACATTCACGGCTGTTAAAACATTGTTTTCTTACTACTTCCTGTTGAGCAGCACATTTGAGCACAGCAAAGGGTGTGCTGCTTCTTTCGTAGTTTAAACTGTCAGAGACTTGTTAGCATTTACAGAAAATAAGAACACAGGTGTGTGGAAAAGGGCTGTCTTGTCCCACAAAATGTTGAAAGCCTATCAAGTGACTGTCCTACATTTTGACATTTCTCAGAGGCCAAAGTAGGTACTGTTCCAGGAGTTTGAGCATGAGAGTTGAGTTAGAGTGTCTGTGTTAAGGAGGCAGGGCATAGGCAGAACTCCTGTCTCTGTGTGACAGATGAAAAATGCAGTCGTGGACCCCTTTAGGTATCGTGAGTGACCTCATTCTGTTATGCACAAATGCTGCAGCTGCAAAGGGAGGACTTTGGTTTGGAACTAGATGATCTTTAATGTTCCTTCCAAACCATTCCATGATTCCATGACAAATTTTTCAAAGAGAATTTTCCCAAGAGAAATGTCATGGCAAATTTCACTAAACTTCCTGGTTAACAAGACCATATTCTTTCAAAAGTCTGGCATTGCCAAAACACTGATAGGCTCTTAAATAAACTTTGTTGTGGCTACCTTGAACTATCAAAATAATCTCATTACTTCCATTTTTGTTTTGTTTATATTCTAGGCTACTAAAGTTCTTTTTATTCATGTTCTGTCCTTAATAACTCTTATTTTGAGTTTGGTTAAGAAAGGTGTTTTTCTCTTTTATGAAACGTGCTCCTCAGGAGTATTTCCTATCTTCTTTATTGTGTGTGCAGCTCCCACTTCCATAGTTGATGACTAGGAAAGAGTTGCTCTGTGTGCTATTCTTGGTGCCAATAAATTCTTGCTGGATTGCTTAGTCAGTTCTTTATTTGTAGCACTATCCAGGGATGAAGAAATATTTGCATGAGTGGATTTCCTCTTTTTATAATCTAGAGAAAAAAATTACTTAATATTTAAAGGTGATAGCAAATTGTGCGATCTGGTTGCTATTTAGAGATTTCTGTTCAGATACTGAGGTAACTGATGCATAAAATAAGATCCACATCCTTCTACATCACCACTGATGTGTGTGTAGGTTTGGTTCTCCATGTCAGATATGGCTGGGGGAGCAAAGATATTGTGACTGAGATGGGAGTTGAATTACTTCAAAGCAGCCAGCAGTGCTATCCCTGTATGTGAGCACTGCAGAAATAGATGGCATTTCCATCTTGAAAACTGGCTGTCATTTTAGCAGAAAGTGTGCTATAGCTATGTAGTTCATAGAATACTCCTTAGGTCACGCTCTGCAGCTGCTGAAAAGAAAGATTCTTCTCAATGGAGCTCAGGAACTTGATGGCAATCCCTTCAAGCAGAGGAAGCAGGTAGATCAAGACATTTTCCAACTTCTCCTACACCTTCCCAGTAAAGAGGTAGCATGGTTTTAAATAGTATAGAGGGGTAGAGAGGAAAAGGGAGGTGGATTAAATGCTGTACTCACATCTCAGTGAGGGAACAGAAAAAGTACCAGCATGCCTGAAGCTTGAAAGCAAAGTGAAGCAAGCAAGAGAATAGTGTTAGTATGTGATCTTTGTGCACAGAGCTTTAATTTCCTCTCAGTACATAAATAAATGCGTGCTTAAAACTGTTCATCTTTGTTGTGACTCAAGCATCCTGGGTAAAGCATTGGTTTCAAACATTGCTCTACCCTTTTCTTGAAGTGAAACATTTTTTAGGAGTTAGAGCATCATGCTAAAATTGAGGGAAGAGTGTAAATTATTTTCTGTCAGCTTTGAAAAGTTATCCATTTTAGCTGAACAGTCAACAGGCTGGGTTTTTCAGCTACTTGGGGGAAAAGAAAAATGTGGTAAAGGTTGACCATTCCGGTTTGTGTCTTTCTCCTACTGAAGGCTTTTTTTTATGTGTTTGAAACCATGAACATCATGACTTTACATCATGGGACAGACAGTTCACAGAGGGTCACTGGATCACAGAGATGACAGGTTCTGATATGTTTTGCACTAGTTTTCCTGGAGTTGTGCTCAGCTCAGTACCAATAGCAAAACTGTGGCTCGCAAAGAAAAGCTGGAATCTTTTCCATAGGTACATGACTGGTTTTCTTTTAACCATTCTTAACTTTCAGTATACATCAAAAGTTTACACTGATAACACTATTGAACAAACATGCAATTTTGACATCAAAACCCAGAGTTTCTTTCTCCATAACTGGAGGCTAAAGAGGTTCTTTTTAAGAAACTGATGATAGCTTCTCTTTTTTTCAATTGTGAGGAAAAAGCTCAGAGGCCTCACTAAGTTTTCTATGTCACTGGTTAAATGTATAATTGGGTGCATGATTCATATGTTAATACTGTGACTTGAAGCTAATTTTTTCCCTGCTATCATATAATGAAGTTCTGTATTTTAATGTTCCTGCTTATTTTAGGCAATGAAATCCAGAGACAGCCATACAAAAAATAATCTGTACCAAAGTGCTTTTTAAAACATGATATTATTACAGGACTGTCTTTGAAATGCAGCAAAACTCTTCATAAAGTGAAACCAATAAATACTGTGCACCATATAGAGGATGATCATACACCCAGCCTTGAATCAGAATGCAGACCTTACCCAGCAGCAGCTCTGTGAGATTGTTTAAAGCCTTGATGGAAGGGTGATACTCAGCGAGGAATGCAGGTTGGCTTCTGCTGAGTGCAGGTAATTACACACAGCTTCCTTCACACGCTGGAGTAACTTTTTCTCTTTGCACAAACAGATCTATGGTATATATGCAGAGTCTTGGCTCTGCGTTTCCTTTGAGCATTACTGTATTTGCAAGTTCAGGTCTCCAATGGCTTGCTGAGAGCATTAATTCATGTCTAATTTAGCACTAGAGAAATCTGAAGATTTAATGCATTTATAGATAAATGTATGCAGGTTTCAGGAAGGGCATTGTACTAGTACTTCTACAATTCCTGGGGTGAGGCAGTTCCTACCCTACCTAACAGGCTTGTGGTTTATAGCATGATTTACTGTATCAACTGGGTAATATTCCCTGTGGCTGTAGAGAGCCTGACAAACTATGAAATACTAACTGTACTTCTCACTTTGATGCCAGTGTTTTTAAAGATGTCATATAGAGAATTTAGATGGTTAAATTTCAGGTTTGGAGAGACAAAGGAGGGAGCAGAGCATTGTTATCAGGCATCTCACTAATGTGTGGCTGGCAGCACTTACAGTGCCATCCTTTTATGTCTCTGCTTTTCTGCTGTGACACCTGATGCTTTGAGCATCCTGGTCCTGTGGTGGGTGAGGGACTCCCCCTGGGCTGAACAGCTGGCAGTTTGCTGTGGGCAGGCTACATTTGGAGCACTGTCTTTCCTGACATGACTTGCTTCCCTAGCTGCAGAGCAGAGCTGGAGTGTCTCTCCTGCACTGATTCACAAAGGAAGGTTCTGATGACAGTGAAGCATGTGATGGGAGACAATTGGGCAAGGTTGTCTTACCTCAGATGAGAGGCCTGACAGCCTTAATAGGAAAAAGAACAGATGCTTGGCAGCATGCACAGCCCTTTAGCAGCATGTCACTGATGTCTCCTAATGGAAGGTGGAGGGGAGTGTGGGGAAATCTTTTAAACTTAGAGCACGCTGACCAAGTAGTGAGGTGCCACCTATGAAACTAGCATTTCTTAGAGCCAACTGGTTTCTTGAGTAGTCAGAGAGATCCTATCTCACTTCAGGGTTATTTTGTACAGATCTGCCATATCCTTCCCTTCCCTCAGCAGCACACTGAGGGTGCCGATTAATTGGCAGCTGCCCTGCTGCAGCTCAGAGATGAAGATGTTTGTTATCCTGGAGTGAAATCAATACCTGTGTTGCTTTATATCCAATGCCTGTGATTTCTGGCAAGCATAATGACTTTTCTGCTAGCTTAACCCTAACTAAGATTTAATTAGAGGATTTTAAAGTGGTAAATACATCCATCTGCCCTGTACAAAGACTTTCTTACAATTATAAGCTGAGCAGCCAGAGTATCAGATCCTTCCAGCAGACATCTGTGTAAATTTGGAGAGCTTTTCAAGCTCCTTTGTTTCAGGTCAGCTCTGTACTGTGCTTATCTTTCTACCTTTAAGAATAGAACCTGTCCCATTCCCTCAGCAGGAGCTAGACTCTTCCCGGTGCCAGTAAATTCCATACTCTTTTGTTACCATTTCCTCTGCCCTTCTCTGCTCAAAGCGTGTCTTATCTAGAGAGAGCAGAGCATGGAGTGTAAATAAACCAATTTATATGTTAGGTAAACATCAGGTCAAGATACATAATTCAGTTTACCACAGCAGGGTGGCATTTCTGAGAGAGATTTTTAAGGTACAGAGGGGGATTTTCTGGGCTATCAGACACATGGCTTCTGTCAGGAGAAAAAATACTGGGGGTTTGTGTTGTTTCATTAGAATAAGGAATGAAAAAGCAGAGTGCACTGAGTGCCAAAGCTGTATTTATCTTCATGCCATATTCAGTGCTTTCTCAAGGCAAATATTCTAGCTCAAAGAAATCATGAAAATGCAGACTGAGATAGCAGGTTCTAAAGTCTCTGTGCATACTTTTCAGCAGCACATTTTGAAGTTGAATTCCTTTGCTCTCAGGAAATTCCTCAGGTTATGGATACTTGAGTTTAACAATTACTCGGTTACATCAAAGGTTGAATGGGATCATGAGTCTTACTGGGAAGGATAACTGGGCAATACTGCAGGGAAAAGAAAGGCAATATTCAAGACGAAAAGAAGTAAAAAATAAATGTGTGGGTGAAAAACACAGAGCAGAACTCTAATTGTTTCAGTAAAGGATAGTTAACAAAGGCCCCATGATATGAGACATACTTCATTAAAGTAGCCAGGAGCACTGAGCCTCAGATGATGGTGCTAAGCTCTGTGGTGGAGCTCTTGGACAGCATCCTTCCTGAAATCTTCGGGAGCCCTGCTGCAAGAGCAAAACTGAGTCTTTATGTAAGGACCGTGCCAGGTCAGGAACAACAGGTAATGGAGATATGAACCTTATCTATTTATGTCAAAAAAATTGTTGAATTTTTTGAATTGAAATGTTGAATCCCCTCATCTGCTCTAAGGAAGTACTGTGCCTCCTGCCAAGCACACAGACCAGGCTCTACACAAAGGCAAAAGAGTAACAACAAACCAACCAAAAAAGAAGAGCTTTTCTGGGTTCAAAAAGGGAGCAGCTGCAGAGGAGTTAATTCTTGAGGAAGTCTAAATTCTCTCTGTGTGGTTTGCTGTAGGTTACCTTCAGTGACAGAGATTTAAAGACTCAGTCTCAGGCCTTTGAGGAATAACACCTCTTGACCAGGTGTAAATGTGCTAGGGAATTAAGGCAGCAGTACAGGTTAAAGATATCCCCTTGAAGTTTGGGGATTTTTTTTTGGGTGGGGGTGAAATTTTTGGCTCATTTTATTAGCTTGTTTCCCCTCTGGTGGAGAAACTCATGGACAAGTACTGCAGTGTATTGCTACCTCAGTGGTGTCAGTGCCACTTTTTGTGGTTTGTGGTCTTAGCACTGTTGTGGACTGGCTGTATTTTGCAATATTCTTAATAAATTTATGTCATTTAATACTACACATTGTCTTTAAAGCAGCTTCTAGAGCCAGACTCAGAAGGTAGCCATGAAGAAAAAAATGCTGTTTATAGAAGCCTATAGACTTAAAAGGCAACTCAAAGGACAGAGTTCTGCTCAGTATTGCATCATTTATAGCACTTTCATGTAAGTGTGCCATCTTCCTTGATTTATGTGTATGTATATTTGGAGTTATTTTCTTCCTATTATCCCAGAAATTGATTCTCTTTCGTCATGCCTCTGAGCCTATTTACAGACCTTGTGATATTCCATCACCTGCCTGAGTTACAGTGAATTCAGTGGAACAAATGCCCAGATGCTCCATTTCCAGAGTAAGGAAAGGGCATTTGTGCCTGCCTGTGGAGATGAGGACAGCTGGATTTGCTGCTGGATAGATCATGCATATCTCTGTTTTGGGTCTCAGAAAATGGGATGGTATTTGTGCTGCTTTCCTAGGATGTGTCCTTCCTCATTCTGCACTTGGAAATTTTATCTGAATGTGACTGTTTGCAGTGTTTAGGATTCTGAGAAGCCTAATAGGAGTAAGTGGTGTTACAGAGGTGTGCAGGGTGGTTTTCATGCACCTTCAATGTGTTAAATTTATATGCTGTCTGTAAGCACTGTGCACCCATAAGCACTTGTGAGAGGTGATGTCACTCTGCTGCTCAGGATAACCACGGACAGAAGCATGGTGAGGCCCCTTCAGAAGCACTTACAAAAGCAGGTTCACACTAGTATTTACTGAGTGGTAGCCTTCCAGAAAGGCACAGAAATCCTACATGTTCTCTGCCTCCTTTGGTTATTTACCATGACAGATAATTCTAAAGTTCCTGATTGAACCCATTGAGCACTAATATGATTGTTGTCCAGCCCGTTAGAGGGAATAGGGTCTGGCAATTTGAGGAGATGAAGAAGGGGGTGTGGAAAAAGTGCGTAGAGATTTCAGCCCCAGGCATAAAAGCACTGTGCTTAGAAGTAACCTCTGAGAGAATATGAAGAGCACCATCTACTGATGCAGAAGAAGATGTACCATTTGTATACAAAGCCTTTTTTTCTTGTCCTTCTCCTTAGACAAGTTGTTGGTGGCTTTCTGAATGCAAACTTTAATCTAGATTTTGATTGTCACTGGCAAGATATTTTAACTATTGACTCCCCTTGCCAATGGTGCTGAAAGAGAAAAGAGTGTGTTTGTACATGGTCTGTTCTGACCCTCAGCAATCCCAGCAAAGAAGGGGCCTCGTTAGCACCCTTGATATGGATAGATGTGCATGCCAAATATATCAGCTGCCTGCCTAATCTTTATTGTCATGGCCACTGCTTTCACTATCAGCTTAGAAAAGCATGTTGAGTTGCCACAGACCATCATGGTCTTTTTCCAGTGCCAACTCCCCTCAGCTTCCCAGCTGAGAGCTGAATGACTTGTGACAAACTTACCTGACATCTTTATGTGCTTTATGCTTGGAGCATTCCACAACCTTTAGGCACTTGACACTGTCAGGGTTTGTTGTGCATGGGAGTGGATCATGAAGGTCCTGTTGCTGTCAGCTCCTAGGCAGACTCTGCTGTGTTCACCTGAGAAATTTAGAATCATCTTAAAATGCACTTTTTGTTCCTCTGGACCTCAGTCAGCCCAACTTGTCCTCCCTCTGCTAGGGAGAAATAACTCTATATTCAATCTTGTTTCTTCATCACTGACTAGTGCTCCATCATCAGGGCCTCTTTTTCAGTGTTAGATTGGGCATGAAGTTGCATCATTCAGAATCTCAAGTTAGTTAATTTAAGTTTGCCTTAAGGGAGCTCTGACTGGAATGATTAGACCTGCACAGATATGTGTCTCAGATGTTGTAATCTTTCTATCCTGTTACTGCCTGATGATGTATGAAGAGGGAGCACAGCCTTGCTTGCTATTTTACAGAAGCAGAAGGCTCCCTCTTTTGTTGTACACCAGCACCACTTAGTGCTGAGATGTTCCAGAGGTCACTAATAGAAAAATATGTTTATATATGCTCATGTTCAATTTCTAAGTGAAGCCTTCATTTGTGAGGCTTTGTATTAGCACTTAACTATTTTTTGGTCTGTCTTTGCTTTTTCGTCCGTGCCTACCTCTATTTAATAGAAAATACAGCATCTTTTCCTACTGGAGCAGTGTATTTGCAAGTACACAACTTATTCAGTGGAGTCTAGGGTACAACCCATGTCTTGGGCTACCTCTTCCCAGTCATCAGCCAGTCAGTTCTAAAATTACAGATCCAGAAACTATTGAAGTTACAGATTTAAAGATTCTGGGTGTTCTGCATTTCTAGGTTTCATAAAATCTAGTAGGTATGAACAGATTGAATAAAGTCAGAATATTAACAAGGGAGACAGAATCTTAGAATTGGTTAGTCTAGTGAAAAAAATACTAAAGTGATCTTCAGGATAGTGAAGTGCTACCATCTTGGAGTTGGCTTTTGTTTAGTTTTTTTTTCCATCCATTAATCAGCTTATTTAGTAGAGGGATTTTCTTCTTACTTTGTTTTACAGAAACTGAACAGTCTGGTGAGTTTGGTTTAGTGCAGATGATTATAGAGAGGGGCAAGGATCTTTTTACCTGCTTGTGTCCATTATCTCTGAACTGAATAAAAAAATATTTCTGGAACCATAGTAGCATCTCGTTTCTTAGGAGGGAAAGGGACAAGTAAACCATTGAACCATTCAACTCTCCTGAACATGTTCTTCCTAATGTCAGAGGAATCTAAGACTTGGGTCAAGCTACTGCTGCCCTACCTTGCTCCAAGACATAAACAAACATGAGCAAAAAGAAATGTGTAAGATTTTTATGCATCATAGGCTTGTACCAAATCATACTTCTGGCACCTTACACATGTTTAAATGTGACACTTTGAATACAGGCTTGAGCTGTGTCATAGCAAATTTGTTTCTTTTATTGTCACAGAGAACGTTCGGTGGCCACTTTCTGAAAAAAAGCATCTTTTGCTTGCTCAACGCTTTATTTAGGCCATTTTCTTATTTTATTGTAAGACATTATTGCAGATTCCTGTTCCCTCAGCAAGTGAACTGAAGACTTTGTTGCTCTTTTTTTTGTGTACTAAATAATTTGGTGGTAGTAACTGATTTGTCTAGTAAAGAAAATCAAATGGACAATTGGTGACAATTTCTAGAGCTAAAAGAATTTAATATTTCACAACAAAATATATTTAGGATCAGAAACAGATCTCCAGATTGGACAGAAGATTTTGTGATCTATATTGTTTTTTACAATAAGTAGTGCAGCTATTGTATCTTTGCATATTGATTAGGGAAAAGTAATGATATAGTTCAATTTTTTAAACTGTTTCATTATCCTAAAAGATATGTGTAGATAAAAAAAAAAACCACACATTTTGGGGGGGTGGTTTACTTTGTATCTCTTTCTTCAGGTTTGAAACTCAGGCAGATCTTGCAGCAAAGATGATGTTTCAGGAACAGCAGTGTGAAATAATTTTCTTCATGACACTTCTCTTCTGTAAAATTCAAGGGTTTGGTCTTAAACTGCAAGGAAAGATTTTTCTGTAAGATTTAACACTCCAGCAAAATAAGGCTAAACAGAAATACAAAAGTGTTCTAGCTGTGTATTTGTCATTTGTTCCATGCCAGTGGCTTGCAAAACTTAAAATTTTATCTTGAGACTTGAACTTAGAAAATACTTTTCTTCTATTATAATCTACTCCTGGGAAGTTTGGGGAACAAGTAGGATAGTGAGACCTTATGTGTCATTTTGGGCTCTGCCAGAGCCCTGTGAGTCCGTGGTGCCATTTGCATCTCATGTCTAGCATTAATGGCCTTTACAGATGAGTTTACCCAAGATAAAGCCGTTCTCTTGTGGTGTCAAACTCGACATCAGCCAATTTTATATCTACCCAATGACTGTATGAATAGCAATATGCATCTCTTTTTTTGAGTAGCTTGTCTAGAAAGCTCACAATTTGACATAACATTCACTGTATGATTTTTCCTCCAGAATGTCATCTTAAATGAGATCTAAAATTTTCATTAAAATTCTTTTAATGTTTCATTTTGGAATTGCTTGAGCAAGTACTTCTTGAATAGGTTCTTGAATGTCCTGTTTCAGAACCATGTCACCATGTATTTCTTCCCTTAAAAATTGTGGATATATAGTACATAGCTTTCAGAAAATCATTTTAAATGGTTGACTTTTTGTCCCTTTTGGGGTCAAAACTCTTTGAAACCTTGGATTCCTTCAAAGGACAAAGTGTATTGTAGCTATGACTAGTCAGACTAATGTGTCACTGCAGTGTAACATGTTCTTCTGAGTTTATTATGAAAACAACTTTTATTTCTTCGAGTGGGTCTACAGAGGAAAATGAGAACGCTAAATGCAACAAGGACTGAAGAGACAGGAAGCTATGAAACAAAAATAATATATATATGCAAGGGAAGTGGAAAAGTATGTGGCAAGAAGCAGTAATTAGGGCAACAAAAGACATACAGCCAAATAAATAATAGAACTGAAGACACCTGAATGAAAGTGGATGCTTTTATAAAAAAAAGAAGACCCTAAAGCAAGAGGCTAGAAGGGTTTTTTTATCACTGTTGAAATGAGATGTGAAGGGATGTAAGGGAGCGAGACCTGTGGTGAATTCATAAGGAAAGGAAGGTGAGTGGAGGAAGAAAGGGAAAATTTTCTGTTGATGCTTTAAGCAGGTTCAAGCCAGATCTTCAGGGGCTGGAATATTTCCCTCCCTTACTGCAGCAAGCATGTCGGGTCACTGGTTAGCACCTGTGAGATGTGAAGTGACTTGCTGAGGGCTTCAGTCACCTGGTGTCTGCTGTCTCTCCACTGTTCAGGATGCTGCCCACCTCTGCATGCTAATAAATCTCAACAAGCCTGAAGGCCCCCTAATGGAAAATGGTTTTATGGGGACATTAAGTAATGTGCATAGCAGTCAGCTCCCAGAGAAAAGCTCTGGGACTCACTGTGGGCAAGAACAGTGTCTCAGAAAGCTCAAAGGGATTGCTGAACACAACTAGGCAAATTAGAGGAACTAGACAATGGTTTAGAAGATGAATGCCAAAGGTAAGAGAAAAGGTCATTGACCTTTCATGATATGCAGCCCTTGTTAGCAGCAATGCTGTACAGTGAATTATCCTTTCCTCCTGTCACTTGCCTGACCGGCTGATAAGCCCATTTGAACCTTTGCAATTCAATCCAATACAATTCATTATACCCTCTTCAAATATTAATTCTGTCCCGTACTCCTACCCCCTATTTCAGCTGCATAAGAAATAAGTGAGGCTAAAGCCTATATTTAATTTTCATGCACAAATTAAAGGCTAGATGACTGTACTGTGCAGAGTCCTTGTAGTAGTAGTGAGCTGTCATTCTGATAGTGAAATCAGTGTGTGGCTGAAGATGGTGTCCTGGAAAATTAATTTCCTTGGGAGGGTCTTGGCAGCAGGGTTTCAGGCTCCTTATTAATATCTCTCAGCCAGTGTCCTGAACCTTAGTCTTTCTCCTTTTAACTCTTGAGTAATTTAGGTCAAGGAAGACAGTGAGAAATCAGCTCCCTTCTGAAGGTCAGGAAGAAAACAACTGCAAGAGCTCCAAGTAAATCCAGACCAAACTCATTTAGCAGCAGCTACATAAAAGATGTAGGGAGTTGCTTGGTGGGTTCATAAACTAACTGCTGGAGCAAATACCAGCAACAACTATACAGAGAAGGGTTATAATGGCAGTTCTAGGCTAAAAAAGGGATCTAATTCACATGTCCTTCAATAATGGGATTCTGAGAACATGTGAATCCTAATTCCTCCTTCACCCACACTTTTATTTAGAATGACAATTTGTAATGAAGGAGCAAACTGGCTTGTGGTAAAAAGAGCAGGCTCCAGGAGGTCTGGTGACAGAATACCCCAAATGGCTAGAGCAGGGTACAGCAGATCAAAGAATTTCCCCCTTCAGTCAGCTATTTTGAATTCAGGAAACATGGGATGAAATACTAAATATTGAATTCAGGGCAGGTGGCATAACTTCAGATGAACTCAGCCATTATGATATCTCATCATTTGGTCAGTACTGGTAACCCAGGACTTAAATATTCTTAAAATAGTTCTGTATGGTCCTTGCAGCTACATTCCAGATCTGCTCTTCTTGGCTCTAGCAGATGCCTCATTACTGTGCTGATGTAAGAGGAAGCACCAAGAGCAAACTTGCTTTGATTGTTAAGTATTGTTAAGGAATTGGGTCACCTAATCCAACCCCTCTGCAGTAATCAGGGACATCTTCAACTAGATCAGATTACTCAGAGCCTTGTCCCTCCTGACTCTGGGCACTTACAGGGATGGGGCATCTACCACCTCTCTGGGCAACCTGTTCCAGTGTTTTACACACACAAAACAGAGTGTAGTGAAATGCAGTTCCACTTTCTTTCAGTTCACAGCTTTCTTTTCAGCAGTTTGTTCATGCCACCAACACAAGGTTGTATTACCTGTTCACTTCAAATCTTCACACACGAGGGAATCATAACTCCTGGTACCTTGTATAGACAGAAATTAAAGAGATCTGTAAGAACTGTTTGTCTCTTGTCTATTAGCTGCTTTCCTGCTAGATGTCATGACTCCTGGTCAAGTGGTTGAGGACATCCAAGAGCAAGCCTGCTTGGAAAACAGTGGTGTGGAGTGCAGTCTGTGGTGTGGACTCTGCAGGGCAGCTCCACCAAGGTCAGCTAAGTATGCAAATTCTTGACTGCTTTTACAAATGCTAGCTGATATAAAACTAACAGGAATTACAGGAGCTGCTAGCCATTTCTGGTGCTAGTGAACACCAACACGTTATTTTAGTGGGGGGAAGGAGGAAAAAAGCAGTGATTTGTGGTGTTCAGTAGTTCCTGCATACTGATGGTGTCATGGCTTAACCCTGGCTGGTAACTAAGCACCACACAGTCTGAGAGTAAGTATGAGGTTGGTCCATGGTCACTGAGTATTTCTCTTGGGTTTTTAGCTGTCCATAAGAGCACTGATACTTTCATAGAATATTTGAAACATTGTTTGAATGCCAATGTAAATACCCAGTGTCAAATCAGCAGTGTTAATGAATGAAGGCATACTGAAAGCTAGCATCCAGATGGTACCTGACATGAATAGTAAGTCTAAAAAATATACTGCTGTGAGTACTGCCCACTGGATCAGCTGGGTGGTCAGTACAGCATGCAAATAATATTTGCTTGAGGTGCTCATCTTAGGATTTCATTATTTTGATTGAAAAGAAGAATTATTGGTGGCTTGTTAAGATAATTTGATTTAAAGCACTTAAAGGGAAAGTCAATTCATTTTTTTCTTCAGGCCAAAGAATAAAAACTGTGAAATACACAAAAAACTTCTAAGGATATCAACATTTGAAATAAAGTTAGTCCCTTTACATTCATAAGACTTGGGGATTGCCTTTATTCCAGGCAACTGAAATACTCTGTTATCTCTGAGAATGGCTTGCAAGTTGCTACACGAAATCAAATTTTAAAGCTCTCAAGAAAAGAAAACAAGCCAGGGTTATGCTCCTTGCATGCTGTGCTAAAACAGTAAGTTTTTCAAAGTAAAACACACCATATATTTAACTTTCCTGGCAAGGTACAGGAAGAATAGGAGGAGGACATAATTTTTTTTATCTTTTTTTTTTTTAGTTCAGGGTCATTCATCTTTCACTCTTCTTCTAATATTCATATCCATATATAATAAGGAATCTCTTGGTGGCTGCAAATGTGATCTGGCAGATTATTTTCTTTGACGCTGGAAAGAACATGAAGGAAACCTGCAGCTATTTAATGCATTATTTTATAGTTGCATTGGTAAATGTACATATTAAAAGACTGGAGTTAGATTTCCTTGTAATTATGTGTATATTTTAGGCAAGGATGTTAAAATTCCTGGGATGCCAGAAAGACTAATGCTGTCTCAAAAAATAGATGTATGCATAAGTAACTATTAGTGTTGCATTGCTTGGTAAACATTACTACAAAACCATGAAAATAGGAATAAAGGACAAATCTTCCATATATTCTAAATATTGCACAAACTACCCATGTAGCTACTTTGTACTTAGTGTTCTGGACGAATATTCCTTTGCATATATGCTTACATGTGTATGTGTATGGAAGTATTGCTTCATGTCCCAGTTCTCACTGTCAGGCTCTCAGAGTAATTCAGCAGTTTACCAGCATAATTACTATAATATTTATGTAAAAACTTGTCATTGTTACAATTTATTGCTTTTTTTCTGCCCAGTAGGCTCCTTTCTTCCAGGGCAGAAAGGATCCTGGAGGAGGGACTTACTTATCTCTGGTTGCAGTGTTCAGAAAGATAGTAGGTAGAACTAAAAATGAACTGACAACAGGTAAGTCCTTTGTCTTCTGGTCTGATATTAAATAAAGGTTTGGGCCTCCTGCAGATCATAGGCAATATCTATTAAATCTATTTTCAAGTGATCTTCTTTTGGGAAAGCACTAAGCTGAAGTACCTTTCACTTGCCTTTGTCTTCTTCAGTAGCATACTACCTAGCCTATAAATGGTACCTCTTATTCCCCTCATGTTTAAACATTTCCTAAAGTTTCAATATACTAATTTCCAAACCTCTTCATCTGAGTCGTTGTTCCCTCTCCAGCACTTAGAATGCAAATGCTGTGAAATAGTGTAGCATTAGAAAGTGCTAATTAGCTCAACGTGAAACACCTAAATGAAGAGAGTGTGGGTAGGTTATCTATCTCCATCAACCTACTAGATTTTTTCCTAATAACTTTCTCATTAATTTAGAAATACATTTTCTAGTCTCTCATGGCTGTTGAATGAGTCCTACAATAGTTAAATAATATGAAAAGACTGAATGCTTTGCAGATCTCTAAATGGCCACTTGAAGTTATTTAAATCTTACAGCTGCTTTTCTTAGATAATATCTTCTGATAATTAAACTGAGCCTTTTGAAAGCTCATCTTTTTTCCTTTTGAATATAAAAGGAGACCAAAACAGAGTATTTCATGGGAGAACAGTAAAATCTAGAATTATGGAAAGTTCTTGCCTCCCATGAATAAACCAGAGATTGCAACATGCTCAGAGGGAAGCGAGTTGAGTTCCATAATTTCCAGTAAGACCCTCGCTGCTTCAGTGGCAGGAAGGAAAAGGTGGCTCAGAACTACTCTGCTTAGCCTCACACTAAAAGGGAATGTGTTCCCTTATTTCCAGCATCAGCAGTCAAGAGAAAACATTCCCACTTGGGTATTTTAGGATTTCAGATGGACTTAGGACTTTCCAACCATTTTCCTAAAGCTGTCTTGAAATACTGTTTGACATCTTAGTAGAACATTAGAGTAACAGAATTAACAGAAGAAATTTGAGTCACAGAGAAACTTGAGGCAATGTATTGTTACCAGGTTAGGGTTGTGTGGTTTATAATGATAAACTGCAGGGACTTTCTTCCACTTTCACTGTTTGCAGATTAAAGAAACACTGCAGAGCAGCTTTGTCACACTGAAGTTTCAAGACCAAAGTTTAATTTAATTGCTTTGCATTTGGGTAACAAGGACAGCAAGTGAGGACATAGCATGATGTCCTGCATTGCTGGGGTGTCTCTTTGTTCAGATTATCAAGATTTTGGCAAAGCAACAGGATAGGAAATGTGACAAATTCAGAAAAAAAGAAGGAACCTGTAGGAAGAATTGGAGAAATGAAGAGTTTGAGCTAATTATCAAATCTGGCATTGCTGGCAACTGGTCACCTCTATGCATTTAATCAAATTTTCCTTAATTTACACCTGAGAGGTACATTTAAGAGGTATTTTAAAACATATTTTAGAGGGAAAAAATAAAAAATAAATAAAATCAGCAGCTACTTAGTTATATTTTACTTATTTTCTTCAGTTTAACAAAGGATCTACCAGCTCAACTCAGGTTTCCCAAGAGGATTCAGAAATACATTGTTGAAGATGCTTTGTTTTATCTCAACCTCTATTTTTCAGATTATGTTAGGACAAAGTAGGAAACATGCATTTTGTCATGACTCAGAGCAGCTGTTGCAGGTGTTGTGCGTTGGAATTTGTGGGATCTTACACTGATTATGGCATTAGAAAAGAATTACTCAGGAAATCAATTACATATGTCCTTATGCAAAAAGCCATTGCTCAAATTTAATTGGGTAGGATTACAAGTGAAAAATGGCCTTCATTAGCATAATGTTATTTTCAGGATACTGGTAGGGATTAGGAGTTTCTCCAGAGAATATGCAGACCACATTCATCAACAGAAAACAACAGCAATTCTCACTTCAAGAAAAACTGATTTACATAACTAGCCTTAAATCATGATACAGGTTTTATAAATGACTCTGTCAATCTAAAAGATGCTTGCTATTCAAATTATGAAGCCTCTGTGAGTACAGGCCCATTTCTCTGAATAGAGAGACCATGAAAACATCTGTAACTCTGGCATAAAACTGATGTATTGTGTAATAATGTTTCACATAGAACCTGGTGCTTCATTTATCATCAATGTCTATATAGCTAGGTTTGGTACAGGTTACAAATGAAACCCTGAATGCTTCGGTCACATCACAGATGGTAATAAAATGGCATAATAGAGAGGTTGAGCGAGATGAATTTGAGATATAATGACTCCTTCAAGCCAAATGCTCATGATTAGTAGAGGAGGACGGATGGGAATCTGTGCTTTAGAATTATGCTGAGCATCTTCCTACCAATAGCAAATTGATCAATCTGCTGTGGAAGAAGTAAATAGATAGAAGGCGGGTTTCTTACCTATCTACTTGCCTAATTCAGCTCATTTTAGCAGCTTTGACATATCACTAGTTGCTGGTTTTGAACATTTACTTTCCCTAAGTGCAGATCAAAATCACAGGGAAAAGTAGGAGTTAAAATCCAGCAGAATGCAGATTTGGTAGGAAAGGTGAAATGGGGTAGAGAACAGGGTAGGAAAAAGAGGGTGAAAGAGACAGGATTCAGGAAAGTCTAAGGATAAATTTAAAGCTTAAATGCAAAGCAACCCATATAACTGAAAGCTGGGGTGCTTTTTTTTTTTTTTTTTTTCTCTTACAGTAATCCATGTGTGAATTAACAGTGAGTAAAGAGTTAAGCCTTCTTGACCACAGCCTGGATCTGGAACTCTTCTGACCAAGCCCTAGAGATTTAGTTTTATTTCCTTAAGAGCTCTTGGCATGTGTCTGCAGCATGGGAATAAGGCTACTTCCTGATAGCACTGACTTGTGTCATGTGTGAGCAGTTCAATGTGACAAGAGGGACTCATGCATGGGAGGTCAAAGTGGTTTAAGTTGCTAGTCAAGCCAACTGCAGCCTGGCCACTTTGCTCAGTTCATGAACTCCGCTTTGTATCTGAAAGCAGCTGAGGCAAAATTAAAGTCAGCAATGCCTCCTGTGAAGTCTAACTGCTCTTGCCTTTATGTGTCTTTAAATATTCTACTCCCTGATCCTTATTCTTTGCCAAATACTCTGCTCATGGATGGGACAAAGGTTTTCAGAGGTGTCCATTACAGCATTAGGTCCTTACCTAGAAGTATCTTATACTGTCGTTGTTCATGTTGCATTCAGGCACAGGAACATCAGCAAGGCTGTAAGAGGATTTTTAGGTAACGTATCTTAATTTCCGTGGTAGGTTGTGTGGATGCATCTGTGAGCTCCCGTGCTGTATACTTCTAATTAACTACTGGGCAGTGGGGTTTCATAATATCTCACCATTCCACTTGCTAGAAAATAATTGTTTATAGAAAAAAAGGAAATTATCTATATAAACTGCAGAATTCTAGCAAATGTATCAGGTTCCTTTTGACTTGCTTCAGAGATGCAATGATAAATCTTACTTGATGTTTTATGCCACTCTCTTTCTAAGGAGAAAACTACTTTTAACAAGAATGTAGAAGAGCTTGCAGTTTCCTTAGTTCTCTCCTGAAATCTCAGATTATAGTTAATCCTGTGCTTTTCAGATTTACTCTTTTGATTCCCACAGGACAACAGATCTGCTTCTGAAAGCTTTTCTCTCCCGCCTCTCTCATCTTGATCCCACATGCTGTTTTTCAAGGTGACACACTACTCTTCAAACATAGGAGGAGGTGGGGAAGGAGGGGAGGGGGGAAAACCATTCCATTTTAAATTGGTGCAAAATGAAATAAGACTATAAAACGTTACAAAGAAAACATTTAATCTCCCAAAGCATTACAGGGCCAGCACATCCCCACCTTCTGCATCCCTGTAATCCTATTAGATAACACCAGGAATAAGCAGCTGGCACAATAAAAAATGCCATATAAATGATTTTGAACTGCTTGAAAGTATGAGCAAATAAAAAGGTAAGATGGATGAAAAGCACTGGGAACGTGACAAGAATATGTGAGTATTCGGCCCCTAGTCTTGTGCATAATGGCTGTCACTCAAGTGTGTCTAGTTCAGACTTGGGAAGATATTCATTCCACTGGAGACTTTTTGATCTGGGTATCATTTTGCATGAAAGTTTTCATGAATTGTTTCTTTCAGTAGTTTGATGATATTTCTTTCTTGGCTAAATGAAGAGAAGTATTTGTGAGAAATCTGCAATTTGAAAATGTTTCCAAGGAATATGATCACCTGAGTGCCTATCTCTGCTTTTCAATGTGTCCTGTAATTCACTAGTCAGGAATGAGGAGGTGGTGAGGGGCTGCTGATACCTGGTGCCCCTGCTCCTTCAGGTACTCCTTGCAGCAGAATGCTCTGGTGAATGTCCTGGTAATTGCTGGGGTTTTGGTTTTTTTAATCTGATGCCTCTCCATTCATGAAGTGCAAAGTATTTACAGAGCTGTCACTTCTGCCTCTGGAAGGAAACTAAGGCAGAGGAGAGAGGGTTGACTTGCACTCAAGGAGACAATGTAAATGCAGAAATACAGTTTAGGTTTTAGTGCCGTGTTTTCTCTGGTGATGTGTTCCTGTCTCCAGTTCTCCAGCAGAGCAGGGTTACTCACTCCCTAACAAAGGAAAGTGTTGAGCCCATATAATGTTCCTTTCAGATGCAGACTGTAAAAAGCTACCCAGGTGTCTAACCCCAAGCCAGTGAACCTACATCTGCACCAACCTAGATTTTCCAAAATTTAATTAATTTGTGAAATTTGACTTTTGAAAAGTCAGATGTAACCGTGGACCTCCTACATCCTTATTTCCACTGTGGCAATATGAATAGGCTGCATCAAAAATTTCTTAATAGGGTTCCTTTTTAAGGTTAATTAAGGCCTTGGAAGAGGTGGTTGGGATTTTTCCACCCCATTCAGGACATATATGACTTTAAAGCAAAACAATTACCCATTACTTCTCATGGCTGTGACTATGCCAGATGCACAAGTTGCCACAATTATAATGCAGACAAGAAACTTTGCATGTGATGTCCCAGAAGGGGCTTGTGATGTTTTTACTCCTAAACAGAACGTAGCACAACTTTAGGATTGAGATCCAGTCCTGGTAACTTTTTCCACACTTTCTTAAAATTAAGTCCAAGTATTAGTCCCAGCTACAAGCAGGGCCAAATTCAGGAAATAGGGAGGAAAGGCAAGGACAGGTGAAAAGATTTCATTGTTTTAAACCAGATCCACAGATTAGAAAGAAGATGAAAACATATACCTGTCAGGAATGTTTAAAAAAAAAAACCGAATGTTTCTAAATAGCAAATGTACACACCTTTTCTTTAGAAATCGTTTTTGCTTCAGAACACTTTGTTAAAGTTGAATATTAGTAAACAGGGAAGACATTGGCAGAAACTGACACCTTGGCAAGCTCTAAACCAAAATCCACACATTTGCCATCACTGTTTGCTGATTGCATGGCATAAGTGTGGCAATGAATATAGGCTTTCATTTCCAAGATGTAAACTTTTGAAACTTTGATAAACAAGAAGCCCCTTTGAGTGAACTGCTATGTGAAATCCATGATTTGTCCATCACCTTGCTACTGCCAGGATTTCTAGCAGCCACAGGTCTCTTACTTGCTCCAAGCCCATGATTAGAGCACACCTTCATGCCAAAACAGGAGCGATGTGTAGGACTGTAAGAAAATTTGGGAATTATTTGTGGTCATACTGGGACTCAGCCTGTGGATAAGCACAGGCTTTCAGTGTCCATGGCTGCCTCTTGTAGATTAGAGGCTTTAATGTCATTGTGAATTTAACATTCTTTCATTACCTGCCATTTAGTTGTGGGGGTTTTTCTCTTTTCTTTGCCGTAGAGTCTTCACTTACCATGGTTTCCACTCAGAAGATTGCCTTCAAACTTGCTTTTGCCATCATGTTCAGAGATTATGTCTTTAGTTTCACCCTGTGTGTGCTCAGAATAGAGGGTTAGTTTCTTCTGGGTGTTGTTTAGGAGCTGCCTGTTCCAGTAGACTTCAAATGCAGCATCAGACAGAGACTTGAATAAAAAAGCAAGTAGTGCTGATGTGCCATATTTAACACAGGCTGTGCAGGGAAATCAACCTTGAAATATTTGTGTTGTTCTGCTCCTTCTCTAGTTCTTAGGTTAATGTTTCAAAATTATTCCTAGGTCTTCGTGGTAGCTTAAAGAATAATTTATATCCTGGTGTAGTCACTTATTAACATTATTGTACTTAAAAACAGCCTCTATTCTAAGCCTAAAACCCCTGTTAATATTGTGGAAGCAGCACTGTTAATATTGTACAGCAGTTGCCAACTACACAGCCTTGGAGTGGGGAGATGCCCAACTGCTGTCCTACAACAACTAGTTTAACACCACTGGTTTGTGTGCAGGTCAGTGGGGGAATCCTGTTCATTTTGTAATTCACACAATTTATTCTGTAAAAAGAGTTTTTAGGGGAATCTACATAAAGTAAACCTCTCGCATCCAGAAATGGTCCAGCTTTGATTAGGCACCAGAGCTGGATACCCCAAATCCTGTTCTGTCCATCACCCACTGAAGAAGGTTTGGTGATCTGCCTTTCTACAGAACCAAGTGCTGTAGGACTCTGTGATTTTTGGAGCACTTCCATGAGCATTGGCCTCTGGGGGCACAGAAGCAGCACCTGCTTTGTGCTCTCACCTGAGAGGGATTTATGCATGTGCACATTACACTGAGATAACAAAACTCTGAAACCCTGCTCTAATTTTAATAAGTGTTAAAGCACTGGAGAAACCTAACTCCAAACCAGAGCATCTTTGTGGGGAAGTCCTCTGACTGGTTCTGAGTTTCTTCAGAGGGTGAGAGAGCTATTGCCTTTTTCCAAGCTACTCAAGGGCTTAGAGATTTCAATGTGAAATATTTCAAAACAACACTGCGCTTCATTTAATGTGGAGCTGCAAAGGATACTTCTAAGTATCAGGCAGTGTTTGTGCTACATGAGCTGTGAAATACCTAACAGCAGCAAAACACCCACAGCAGTCAGCACACCTTTGTGGTCCTGAGGCTCTGGAGCATTTCTGAAAGTGTTAAATTCAGATTCGCCGCTTCAAATGTTATAGCTAGAAATAGCCCTACCCACATTAGTTTCTTGATTCAAGAAAAGTCTACCTTTTTCTGCATGTATTTTAGGAAAAAAAAAAAAAAAACAAAACAAAAAGAGAAAACAAGAAAAAAGAAAAGGCTAGAGATTTCTTTACCAAAAGCTGAGAGCCTACAGAGCTGTCTGAGAGGTAACTAATTCATGGTGGATCCTGGGAGGACACACAGCTAAGGAAAGTGATGCAAATAATTGCTTTTTAAAATTTATGTGTAATAATCACTCCAATGAGTGAAAAGTGATTTTTAGGTTAGGATAATGGGAAGCAGCTGGCTGCACGTAGAATAGACCAAAGAACATATTAATACTTCTGCAGAACAGATAAAATTCAATTTACCCTTCCAGTGCTCATAGTCACAACAATCATCACATTCTGGTGTAAGAGGCATGGAAGAAGAAGCAGGTGGAGAAAAGATGGAGTATTTCAGCCAGCTCATGAGAACTGAAGTTTTAGAGTAAACTCCTGCATTTAAAGTCAAGGCAGGTGTATTTTATATGAGGAAAACATTATTTATTTCCTTTTCCCTTTTTAATCAGTACAATTCTCCCAAATTTGTCATAGTAATTATTCTGAAAGCTTCATGGAATAACAAACATAAACTTTTATCATATTGTATTTAATTACATATGTCATACTTCCACTTTATAATTACCTTTCATTTATAAGGTTGTGAAGATTACTTTAATGACTTTTCAATTATTTTGCAATTAATTGGTTTTAATTTCCATGCTCCTTTCATAGGGATGTCTGCAAATTACTTTGTGGATGAGTGAGGAGGAATGTTGCAGAAGGTTCTGCTTCTGTTTCTTTTTCTGAAAAACAAGCTGGTGAAATAGAGTCAAGCATTCAGCGTACATTAAAAGCTCACACACATGACATTTGGAAAACAATTTGTAACTATAATTTTAGATGTGATGATAGAACTGAATTGATGGCCTAGAAACAATATCCTTGGTGAACATTTGAAGCTTATAGAAAACTCCTTGCTGAATGCCTTGAAGTATAGGAGCTCCAGATCTAGACCAAGAATCTCACCCAGCTCCTGGACTCTCATGATTAAATCAGAATGTGTTTTATTCTTGCTTTTAGGAAAAAAAAACCGACAGCCACCAAAAAAAAAACCCCACAGTGTAAATGTAATTTTAAAAATATTTGAGACAAATAATTCAGAGGTAGACTACTTTTATTTGCTTCAGCTCTGAAATGGCTTCCCAGTGAAAGTATGGGCTGTCATAGCAGCAGGGATACAGTATGCAGTTATACAGTAGAAGTTCCTTGTGATGCTGCTTTGCCTTTTGAACTGATAATCTAAGTTTTTAATTACTGAAGTGCTGTGTCTGAAGGCAACCAATATTTGATATTTCAAGGGCTGATTAACATTTCCTGTGACCCATAAAACCATGCATTTCCTCTTACATAGCAAACAACCTGGAAAAAGAAAAGCCACTGTTTATTTTCCCAGATGGTGAGAAGGAATCTGCATCCCACTGGTAATCAGTAAACCATTTACTTTGATTATTTCCGGGGTTTGGATTCTTACATTGCACTGCATTAGTTCTACATGGAATAACAATGCTCACCTGAACTAGAGGAAAGTAAATAGCAGATGGGAAGGGGTAGCAGTTCAACAGTCTATAAAATATGTATGAAAATTATCCAAATTCTCAACAGATAGGCTTTTTGAAATAGCTGGAGGTTAACTCAGCAGAACCACAAGCTGAAAGAGATACTTAAACTCACTTATACTCAGAGGTAGACAGACCAAAAGCCAGGCTGATTAAATGGACTCCAAAGAAAAAAGTTTTGTTTTGGCACATGAAACTATGGAAGTGCTGCAAATTAGAGATTTCTATTACAAAACTAAATGTCTGGTGAAGAACATGAGCTTTGTGCATAATTGGGACAAATACAGGTGCACAGGAATTCTGTAAGTTTAAATGTGCCTCATCCTCAGAATATAAATGTATCATTATTGCAGCTGTTTTTACAAAGAAATACCAGTATTTCCTATTACAAAAGAAAAAGAAAACAGTCTCAGATTCAGATTTGGGTCGTAAAAGGTGTAGTTGAAAATGAAGGGTTTTAAGAAAGCAAAGCTAATGCAGAGACTATTTCAAATTCAGATGAAATCAATTCACTGTAATTTTGTATGCATATTAAGTAGAAAGACAATCTGGGGGGGCGGAGGAGGTAGGAGCAAGTGAGACACAGTGAGTTGAAGAGGAATCCATCCCACGTTTCAGCAAATCAAGGAGATGAAGGAGCAGTCTGGTGTGGACTTAGAGCACTGCCTGCCTACAGCAGCTGAGCTGCCCAGGAGAAGCCTCGGTGCTCCACGGTGATGGAGATGGTTCAGGGACGTGCCAGCAGCTGCTACTCAGATTGAGTGAAAAGGAGAGCAGTCCATGCAGGAAGCAGGTTATCCCCCCAGGTGCTGGAACCCTGAAGCCTGGGAGTTTGGAACTTTCTGGGCTTTCAGCCCCAGAAGAGCACTGCTTTTGACTTGAGGCCTTGGAGAAGGCTTCCAAATTTGAGGGATAGAGTTGGAATCACTAGTGTATAGTTTGAATAGAGGTGTGTAATTTCACACGGTGAAGGGTTTAGAATTTGGGGTTTTAGAATATAAGTATGGGATAAGATGGAGTTTCTTAGGCAGTGGATCTTCTTCCTTCTTGTTTCTTCTTCTTGATTTCAGGTAGTGGTTTTTGGTTGGATATAAAGTACTGCACTGCAAGTCACAGGTGTTTCATTATTAGGTCAAAAGAATAAATAATATAAATGTTAGCTTTTAATTAGATAGTTTGCCTCTAAAAGACCTTGTAACTAGCAAGATACCCAGCATTTTCTCTTGCTTTTGGCTTGTTAGCTAGAAGTGCTGCAGAACTCTCTGTACTTTAAATAAGAATTCATAAACAACTGAGTCCGACCAAGAAAATCTGTTTCTCGTGCATTCAATCCTGACTCTGAGTAAAAACAGGAAAAAAAAAAAAAAAAGATAACCACTAATATATAGAACTGCTATTACCCAAGTACTACAGCTTTACGTGGAACAAGGTTTGTCTTTGGTTTGTTCTCACTGGAGCATCCAGATGTAAAAGTGCATATATGGACACGATGCTCTTATGATATAGAGAAGAGCTGGCGTTGATGTTTTAGGAATAGAAACTGAAATGTAGAATAGTTCTCTGCTCACTCCAGTGCAAACAAACACTCAAGTTCCACCCTGCTGTACCTCATACAGCAGAATCTCTGAATATATGAGAAAAAGGAGGGAGGATTTTAGATTTTTTTAGTCATGCTACCTGTGGCTGAAAGGAAGTTCTAAAATATAGGTAGGGTTACGAGTAACTCTGTGAAAGCTGCAGGGAAGAGTCTGATTTATCCCTCCTCCAATTTCACCTTTACTCTCTCCTGCCTAAATCTTGCTCAGCCTCTTCCTACTTGCCCCAACAGACAAATTTCTCTACTCCACTCCTGCAAAAACCTAGAAGAAAAAGGAAAGGTAATGTGTAAGCAGGGGAAGCTCTCAGAGCATGTAAGGGATGAAAAAGGTATTGGAAAACTGAGGGATAGCCTGAACCAAAAAAACTCTCCTTTGATTTTGCAGAATTTTTGAAGGCTGTTATCCTACAAAAGTATATCCTTGCTCCCACTTGTGCCAATAGAAATGGCTCCACAAATAGTTGCACATGTGAAAACATTTCACATCAGTGAGGTAGTTGTAATTATGTTTTTGTTTTCCAAGTAGAGCCATAAAAAGTACTTCAGATTAAGGCTCATCCTACATGGGGATCGACTAGCTATTTACTGAAACTCATGGATCCAGAGATAGGCCGTTTGTTGAGAATGTGCTTGTTCCATCTATGGAAAAGGGGATGCATGAGCCTGGCCATGTCATGGTCTTGCTTTTAGCCCTATGTGTTTTTCATGTGACAAAAGCCTAAAATCCTTTTTAGTTTGGGTCACTGACTACTTTGTCACTACTTTAGCAGGTTCCTATCCACTATGGTATTCTTCACAGGTTTAAAGTTGTGAGTACCAGCAGAAGAAAGAGTCTATATTTTTGACTCAGTAGCGAAATTAATTTTGTCAAAGTCCTATAACCATGTAAGACCTGTAATAGATGCCTTTATCCAAAAAATGGCGCTTTTTTTGCTTTTTTTTTTTTGTCAAGTAAAAGAAGTTCTCTAACTCTGCTAGTTCTGTAAGGATCACTAAAAGAAGAACAAAACAGGTTCCAATTGGAAAGAAGAGTAGCCTTCTGCATTTAAAAGTAATTTTCTGTCTGGGATTCTCGTTCTAAACTGTAAAATCCCACTTTGCCTAGGTATGATTCCTGGTGTCAAACATGCAGTATAAACGCTGAAATTTTAAACTGCTTACTTTCATAGACCAAGTTGTTATGCTTTCCAGCTTGTATTGGCCTTAAAAGTGATATCCCCATAAATATCAATGTGAGTATCAAGGACAATGAAAATAAGCCCTGTGTGATGCAATCCTGCAGGTTTTGTGCATTCTGGTCATGATTCACCAAAGCACTGAGTAGCATATATTTTGTCTTATATGCACCTCTTGAACTCAGCAGGGACATTTGCATAGTTAAAGGTAAGGATGCATTTGAGCACTCAACTGGATTACATTCAGAGCAATTCTCAGCTATCAAGGGCTTGTTTACTGAAAATAAAGTAGCAGAACTTGCCAGAGAGAAACACTGATGTGTCACTGTCAAGTACTGCTTTACTTTTCAGAAACCACCAAAGTTTAGTTATATACAACCATTGTTAATTATGAGCCTTCCTCCCAGGCTATAAATATTTATTTAACAGACAGAGGAGTGTTAATGTACAGAACAGTGCAATGCAACTAAATAGTTAAATTCTCAGTCTTGAATGCTGATAAGATAAATTTCAAAGGAAAGACTTCTACACACAAAAATCCAGCTAATGTTGAGAACGCAGACAATTATTCTAAATAAATGTATAATTATAATAAGATTTGGACAAGTTTCTTGAGAGCTGGATCACTGTTACCCAAATGAAGGTGTCCCTATCACCACCTCACCCCACCTACATCTTGCTGGATTCTTTTCTGTTAGCACATCTCTACTAATCAGTGAACTTCTCTTAAAGAACTCATTTTTTCCTTTGTTTTTTGATTCAGCAAAGTTTACTTCTAGATCTTTTATTCTTGACTTGCACGCAATTCATAACAAAATGTTTCCTTCTTTCTAAAATCATTCTCCTCCTTTAAACAGTGGAAGGGGAAAGAGTTTTCAGACAAAAAATTAGGCAAATCTTTTTAATCAACAACTGTATCAAGTTTGGGGTTTGGTTTTTTTGTTTGGTTTTGTTTTTTTTTAAATGTTGTTTAGCTCTAATATTATTTTTATATGATAGATCCAATGAAAAATCAAATCTTTTCAGTCAGTCTATTGTTCTCAAAGTTTAAATATACCATGTTGAACAGGAACATTCAACTAGCCTAATGACTGCTACTAATAAATAAACAAATTTGTGTTATAAGAATCCTAAAAATCTGCCCTTTCACTGAAGAATACACTCAAATATGCTTAAGAAGAATGCAAGTTAAGTTTGCCCCTTCCATTAGTAATATATATACAGCACTAATTATACTAATTTCTTTTTTAGAATCAACATAATAATGATGAAATAAAAGTTCAGACAGCGACAATGGGGAAAAATATATATTAGTAACAAGTATATTGGTCCCATACCTTCCTACTGGACAGGTAAGTTCTTCCAATGAGTTTTAGTTACAAAAAGTACAACAATTCAAAAACAAATTGTGAATACATTGTTTAGCGTGGCTTCCAAGTTAGAAAAGTGTCACCTCCCATATAAACACAAAGTGTAACTTAGCTTGTTTGTCTACAAATCTGTTGGATATGCAGCACGTTTTTCAGTTGCTTATGCAAGGATTGTCAGTGGAAAAATAAAGTGCTAACCACAGAGGCTATGTAAAGCTAAACCATTCCTAAAGAGGCTGATAAGAGATGGCAGAGATGGGAAAACCTAACAAAAAAAACCTGATGAAGTAATGAAATAAGCCCATGGATACGATCAATCTTTAGGTAAATAATTTTAAAACAACCTTTAGCCTTAGGGAGATCATGTTTCTTTTAGACATAGAATGAGCCAGCTGCATCAGCAAATCCATCTCTCAAGGGTTGCCATTTATTCTGATGTTGAATGTTAGAGCTGCAGGCAATGAAAATTACTGATCAAAATCTGTATTTTTAAAATGTTTGCACTGGGGTGATAAACTTCAGTGAGCTATAGTTGATGTTTCTTGGGGTAAGGAAACATCTGAGTATTATAATGGTCAAGGTTTTAGTTGTTTGTGAACCTCTCTGACTTGATCACAGCTCACTTACCAGATCTGTCCTTCATGTTGAAATAACATTTCAGGGTCTAGCATGTAACCAAAGACTGTCCTCTGATTCTTTGCTTGTGTTTCTTTTTGATTCAAGGGTGCAGCCAACAGAGCTTTTCCATTTGCTTCCATGTTTTAGCAATCCAGAAGGGCTGTCTGTGATCAAGACCCTTGCAATGGGACCCTCAGCATGGCTGCAGTAAGAATAGTGCATGGTCCAAAGGGGGATGCTGAGGGAGTACTGGTGTGTTAAACACAGAGAACTCCCCAACCTTTTGCAACAACAGCCTTTTGCAACCAATACAAGTTGAGAAGAACTCACAAGTGCAAATCATCTGATCTTCATTCATCCTAGCCACTGTTTGTTTACTGGAAGCAGTTCCTTCTGAAAATTGAAATGCTTGAATTTACTGGGGATTGGTAACAAAAAATTACATGCTCACCAAAGGTAAGAGACATAATCTCGAATTTCATCAATGCTGTGTGTTGTCTCTTTTGGACCTCTTGTTGCTTCTTGGAAAAGAAGTTTTAAAATCTGAGTTGTAAAAAGCTTTCAGTCTAAGTGTTGAGAAACGTTTTACTTCTGTAGCCCAACTCTGAGCAGACTTAGACAGGCATTTATGACAAACTCTTTGAAAGCTTAATCCTCTGAGTTTTGGCAATGATGGTAATGGTTGTCCCATTATAGTGAGTCCTAGAACTGGGAATAAAGAGTCCAGACGGTCCTGTTTATTGAGGGCATTTTACTATTGGGCTTGCCTATGCCAAATCAAGCACAAACAATTAGTCTACATAAACTGCTTTGATCTGTGTGCTTAAGGAGAATGACATAGTGCAAAGCAGAGTTAAACTGTTAGGGAACTCTTTCTGATGCAAAGAGCTGCCCACTGTCTCTGCCACTGAGCTCTTCAACCAACACATAGAGAAGAAGCATAAGCAAAACTTAGGGCTGATCCTCAATGGTGCCAGAAAGATGATGGTTTGGCACTTCCATTCCAAAAGCAAAAGTAGGGGACAATTCCAAGCCACGCTTGGACATGTAACTGCTTGCCTTCTCTTAGCTCCTAGCTCTTCCCCAACATCAATCTGCTTTATTTTTTTGTACTATGAGTATGTTTTATTAAAAAGCAAGGATAAGTTAAGGTCTTGAAAACCCTTAACTATTATGTGATTGTAGAAATATGGTTTTCTGCCATATTTTTCTGTTTTGCTCTATCTGAACTAGAATTTATTTCTGGAGTCAGTGTTTGTCTGCAGTAGGCAGCCTGACAAGGCCACATGAAGAGCAAATAGTGCATATTGGACCAGAAAGCTCCAATTCTTCCTTACTGATCTAGAGCACATAATCACAGCCTCTGAAGCCATTCTGGGCAACTGGGGAAAGGTTAGGACATGGATAGGGAATACATTCTTGAATCTGGCAGAACAGGGCTGTTAGGAAAGTGTCATGCTAAAACACTGACATAAAGAGGAAATCTTTTGAAAAGCACTGGCTTTGTGCCCCAAGCTTGTCAGAGAAATTTCCAAGAAGCTGTGCCTATTCTTCCAATCACTCTTTTGCCTGAATGGTGTATGGCAAGATGACCCTTGTGTAACACATGTAAGGGCTGAATTCATTAACCACCAGCACTGCCTGAAAGCTTCTTCTTTGCCTCAGAGCACGAGGGTGGTATAATTTATGGAATTCAAGACTGATAGATGGAATTATTTTGACCTTGTTGGTTACACAAGCAAGGTTATGTGTGCTAGTCCAACTCTAAGTACAAAGAATATATCTAAAATGCTGGGTTAGGGGATACAGAGATCAAAGGCATTATGAACCATATAAAGAAGTCACTTTAAAATGGGCAATAGTGCTTGCCTTGAGAAATCAGAAAGATTCCTAATTTCAGCTCCTTATTTTCAGTCATGTACTGTTGAATCCTGTGCCTACAAAGCAAAATGAGCACTAAATAATTTGCTCAAAATGGTTTAAGAATAGCATTTTAGTTTTCTAGCCAGCATAGTTTGATGCATAATTTTTCACTTCTCTAAGGAAATACTGTGATTGCTCAAAAGAGGTTCTTCATACAAAATAGCTTGATTTGAAACCTGAGACAGAAGCTCTCTGCACCAAAAAAATTATGTTTTTCCCCCCTGAGCACCCTGTATAACACACCCAGAATATGCTGCAATCTGAATAGTCCATTTAAACATAACCTTTGGTTTTCATCCTTACTGCAACTGGAAACACTACTATTCTACAGTTTCTATACTTTGAGATTCAGAAATAAAGATTTATAATTAAGTAATAGAAAATGTATGGGATTGACTAGTATATAGGTGGCACTCAATTGTAGCTGTCTACAATAGGCTTAAAAATATGAAAGTTGTTAAATGTAAAATAATAATTACCTTGCAATGGAAGAAAATTACTGAGAACAAATGTTTTAGCACTTGAGTCCCTTAATTTTTGCAAGTTTGCACCATTATTTAAATACCACAGGTCATCTCCTGACTTGCTCTGGAAAAAACCAAAAATTTAATTTCCCTCTCCATTTAGCAGTGACTAATATTACAACTGGATGTCTATATTGATAGAGATCTTATGCCTAAATTACAGATGGCCAAATTTGGCAATCACAAGACCTTTTCTCTCTTTATTGATGCAACCAAAGCTGATATTTCCTCTAAGTGATTTGAAGTGACAGGCCAGAAAGCAAAGCAGTATCTGGCTTCTACTTCAGCAGTATTTCTGCACAGCAGTACAGAATCAGAAAAAACTTTTTTTTATTGTTCTCTCTTTAGGAGCAGGATATAATATTTGACCAAACAGGATTCCCTTGTGTTTCTGCAAATCTCTGAAGTCATATTTATGACTGTAGTCATATCCTACCTGGGGGCTGCACCTGGGATGTGATTACTGCCTCTGCTAGTGCTGGCCTCCACCAGAAAGCAGGCAGGACCCTTGTGGCCAGCAGGGAGCATGAATATTCATTGCAGAGAGCAAGAGCCATGCTGGGTTCTGGGTCAGCCCCTGTGATCGGGATGTGGCCTTCAGCAGACTGAGGTTCACCTGTGAAACACCAAAGTGCAAAGGAGCTGACACCCAATGCAACCGCGCTTGCTATACAGCAACACTAGATAGCACATTTCAGGATCAAAATGCCAGACAGCACTAAGAGAGCCACTGGCAAACAGCTAATAAAAAAAGACGTTACCACAACAATTTCAAGTGATGCTGGAGAGCAGAGCTCCAGTTTCAAGAAAGCTGGACTTGCACAAGCACATTCTAATCCCCTTTAATTCTGTCATGTGAGAAACATCACTACACTAATGGCTTGGGTGTTTTGTTCTGTTCACTTTCAAATGAATAAATGGAAAATCTATATTAAGAAAGTAAGCAAGCAAAGGTGAGCCTTGTTTTTTCTGTGAACACCTGCAATAGAGATTTTAAAAGACTGATGTAAAACAAAGCACAAGACAAAATGCGTCAGAAGCATTTGAATAACAAGGAAACAGAAGGAGGTGTAGCAAAAAGCACTGGTGATTCAATACCATTCATCAAGATTTGTACTTTTACAGACCTTTTAAAGATAAACAAGGACACACATGGACAGAAAAATAACCAAGCATAATTGCTGAGACTCTCAGGGCACAGCAAATTGGCTGGAACTACAAGAGGAACTGTTAACTGGCAGTCACTATTGCACTCAACTAATCCTTTCATATCATAGGCAAAGAAAGGAAAAATGAGATTCAAGTAAAAGCCAAGGGAAACCCCAAGTTAAAATGCTGAAAACTTGTACTAAGTGCCTTGATTTTAGAAGTTTTACACAGCCTGTGCCTATGAAGAGTGTCTTGACAAAACAGAATAAAATGCTGTTTTTCCCTTAGGGAAATAAATTAATAGTTGAATTAATAAAAAATATTCAGTTGTAACAAATCTAAATTACTTGAAACTGAACAATCAGAAAAAGGATGAAAATATTCAGGCCGCATGTTCAGAAGCACAGGAGTGCTTAATCAGATGGCCAGGGCAAACATTGCCAATGCTCTGCTGTCAGCAGAGAGGGATTACTGTATCCCTATCCATATTATCCCAACTGGTACACAAAGGCTGCTCTCTGTATAAACTCCAGTCTCATTTTGCATGAGGAAAGCCTACATAACTTTTTCAGGACAGTCAAAGTGCAAGTTGTGATTTGTAACATCGGGCAGATATCAGAGAAGCTTCTCAAAGAAGGCATTTAACTGTTTCCTTGTCTCTGTGCTTGGGGTGTGTGATGAGGCAGATGCAAAGGAAGATAAAGAAGAAAATCACAGTGCAAATCAGGACATTTAAAAAATTGAATTTCCAGTAGGAAAATCGGCTAAAAGTTGATACATTTTACTGTGAAGCAGGGCAATGGCGATTCTCAGAGCAAAGTTCTGAAATATTCAAATCCCAAACTTTGAAAAGAAATAATCTTTTTAAACCTTTGAATTGAAACAAATGAGTTTATATTGAGGTTTTTTCAGTCAAAATCATGAAAGAATCATAAATCTGATTTAAATAAGAAGTTCTGAATCAAAATCTGTACCCCCTTAAACAAGCAGATTGCAATCAAATCTGGAACTTCATGGCAAAAATGCATAAGAAATAAGGCTTACCCTCTTCAAATCTTTCTCAAAACAACTTTTATCTTTCATAATCACCTTTTATGTTTTCCACTGATTTGGAAGCCAGATTTGTGAATTGTCTTTGAATGTTACTTCTGTTCCCTAGATAAAATATACTTCTCATCTTCGCATAGAACAAGCTTGGGTTTTCTTTTCTGTAATATAGCAAGAAAACAGATGTGAGTTAGTGTTCTGGAATCAGGAGTGTTAAAATGACATTAAATCTTCAAGTAAATGGCATTTGAGAACCAGAAGCAGGTAGAACTTACTGGCAAGTCATCTCTTGTAGCCTTCTGCTATGAATGAAACCAATCTTCAGATTTCCTAGGAGCACAGTATAAACTGGCAAATGAGATGCAGAATTATTGAAGTGCCATATTTACTTTAAGGTGCACCATTGATTTAATCTTGTGTTTGAAAGAAGATGTGGGGAATGGGAGATAGGACCAAAAAAAATGCAACAGCTGTTCCATTAACAAAAACTGCTTTCACTTTGCTACTTCTGTGTGCATGGATGGTAAAAATATGGTATTCATTTTGCAAAACAGAAACTAGATTATTTCAGATTAACTTCTCATTTAGTTCCAATTTCTAGCTAAATGTGGGTCAGAACAGTCTCATTGACACTGAGGGAAGAAGCAGGTATAAAATTATTTATTGCTGTAATTCTATGCCTGCCTTGGTCCATCCATTTCCATAAGCCCTATGACAGCTGAAGTGCACATCATCACGTGCCTTAGTTGTTGGAGAGGATTTGCCATCTTCAGAATTCAATCAGTTGTAATTGCTATTTCCACCAAGCTGCTGCTTGTATAGCAGCATATTTACACAACAACAACAACAAAATACACTTGTTGATGTAAAACATTTCCTCTCTAGGCTGGTCAGGGCTTCAGTCCAAGCCTGCCAGATGTACACACTGCACCAGCAGCACCTGGAGCCTCATCATTTCCACCCTGCAGAACAGGACCCCAAATAGCCATTGCTCCTCTCCCACCTTGCACTGGCACCAGGGAACACGAGTTTGCTTCAGGCAATGTTCAAGCCCACTTCTGAGGGCTTGGCTGTTCTGGTAAAGTTCCTTGTTGCAATGAAAATTGTCCAAAACAGACAAATAATCTTGGAGGAACATTGGTGATATTAGAAAAATCAAACATGGTACTTGAAAAACAACTTAAAGTTAAAAAGTTTAAAGTTTCCTCACTTCATCTATTCAAGAATTTACTAATTATATCTAACAGTTGTGTCTTGTTTTCCCACTGAGATCTGAGTCACAAAATCATGAGCCAGCATTATGTATTGGCAATATTTGTGTGGATCATCCTTACACCATAATACTCTCCAGTCCCTGATGGATATTTTAAAGAAATTTGCTACATGGAGAGACTTGTCTAGGACTAAATGGAATTCAGTGGTCATCATTATTTCTCCCAGTCCTCTTACCATCTTTGTTGATGGCTGTGCTAAGAAATGACTAACACCTAGTCTGAATACAGCCTGCATCCATTCTGTAGGACAGAAACTGAACCAACTGATTGTCTTAGGCTCTGTGGCCTTGGCTTAGGCTTCTCCCTGTAGCAGTGAAATCATCTTTGTGCAAATATGAAACATTTGATTTGAATTTAGGAAAGATGCATACTTTTGCATCCCAGAGGAGAGAGTAAAACAGCTTAGGCCTCTTTGGTATGTGACCACAAAGAATTCTATCATTTTCACTTGATAACTTTATTCCAACTGTTCTTTCATTATGACATTTATTTATATCTCCTTTTGAAACATAGGTGAAACATATACCCATATTTTAAAGTATTTATTACAAATAAGAAAGGATTATACAATGCAGTGGACTTCTCAGTGGGTTGGAACAGATTAAGCTTCTTTATAAAGAAATCTCTTCTTCTTTCATCCTAATTCTGTAGTGCTCTTAGAGACAATATCCAACTGCAGCCCAAATACACAGAAAGCTCATACAAAATGTTAAGCCTGATCTTTCATCATCACAGCTATCATGCTGCTTTCCATTAAGGAAGTCATGTTAGAGGCTTTTATCATGAATCGGGAGGTGACTAAATGCCAGTGTCTGGTAATACAAAAGATCCCTGTGATCTTGAACCTGCTTTTGGTTTGTTCATCCCCCACCACCTACACTTGTGTTTCTGCAAGTGGCCATTCTGAATAGTAAAGTAGATTGGAAAGTTGATTTATACTTGAAAACTTTTAAATTATATTCATTTCCAGTTTGGAAGCAGGAAAAATTATTATCTCTATTGATTTAAGACTTTGGATAGTATATCTCTCCATGTCTTTAATAACAAGATGGCTAGCAGTAAATTCACTAGCACTGATTGATCACTGACTGATACCCTGCAATTGTGAACAGCTGATTAGCCCTTCACTTATGTGCTTCTAATCAGACATAATAACCTGGCTATAGGTACTGCTACCTCCAGAGTACATGGACTGAATAGTAGGGAAGGGACTCTCTAATTGGATAATTCAGATTACTTAAGAAAGAACACATGAGTAAAACAGCGCCAGCTGGCTGTATTGTATGCGTGGTATTAACTGTGAACACACTGAGGGAGGTATTTTATGAAGCACGAGCTTGTGCTTTGACCCAAGAAGTAAATAGGCACCATAAACACAGCTATTATTACATGTCTGATGTATAAAGGATGGAAGATAGTCACTTGGTGGCTGTGACTTCTTACTCAATTGGCAATGCACTTTTTTACAAGGGTTGGTAATTTTACATTAATCATTATAAAGAGTCACAGTGCCATCTAGAGACTGCAGATAGGTTTCAGATCTGATACTAGAGGAACAGAGAAGGCATTGTTGTCACACTTAGGTATAATACATTATGCCTTGAGAACGCTGCTTTTCACTGAAACAACAGCTTGCTTTGGGGTTACTAATATCCAGTTTTGATCAAGAGCCTACCTCTTGTCTTCATGGGATTTTTTTGAAATCCAATCTTAAACACGAAAATGCAAAGAAGAATGGGGACTGGTGGGGGCAGACTTAAGTAAAACTAACCTGACAACCAACCTGAGCGCCTTAAGTATTTTTGGCTGAAGTGCAGCTGTGGTGTTATACACCAGAAGGCACTAGGCATGAGATAATCTGAGGGAACTTCAGAGTGAATGCAGGTGACACAAGCTTTCCCTTGCTCTGTTTATTGGGGTGGGAGGCAAGGCTCCTATAAGGAATTATTGTGCATTTCCAGCCTTTCTGGTTAGGGTTGTGTTGGGAAGGCTGTGTGCTCAGTGTTAGCTGTGAAAACACAACCTTCACACCTATAGGAAGGAAGGAGGAAGGCAGAGTGGCATGAGTGTCTGAAGAGCATTACCTGTCTCTGCTCCATATTTATGGGGGAACACTTGGCAAAAGCCAGTTACCAGAAATATCAAGGTAATCTGGGATTAGCAAAGGAGAAAAATAACACCTTCTGATTTTTTTTTTTTATTAACCAAAAAGATTTAATTAATGTCTTCTAATGACAAGAAGTCACTCTGAATTTTCCTGAGAACTGAAGCAGGAATTGCAATCTGCCCCTGTAAACAGTCTCCTGCATCTGCGTCAGATAATTTGAGATTCAGATAGCCCAAGAGGAAAGAGTCAGTTTTGGGAGTTGGGGACATGGTTCATGGCCATAGTTTGTATAATTCAGTCAGGTGTCCAAAATCAGTTGGGTTTTGTCTCCTGTCTCTGTGGAGAAGATGCAAACATTTCATTTCATCCCCACTTCTGGGGATTTGGAAACCCAAGGCCCACAGAGGTGCTGTAAATTTGGCTTATACTTCATATTCCTGGTGCCTTGAAGGAGAAGGAAGAGGAATATTTGGAGGCCTGGAGGCTTTGCAGGTTATTTGGAAAGCCCAGCAATTCCCCAGACCTGGCAATCCCCCATTTCACCCTGCTCAGTGTCTGTAGAGCCATTTCAGAGCTGGGACAACAGGTACCCACAGCCTTTACACTGGATGCTGTCACACAACTGAATGGGAACTTGGGGAAAAGTTCATCAGGGAGATCCTCTTGCTGAGTCACAAGATGCAGGGTGTATCATCATGCTTTCTAAATTCTTTCTCAAAGAGGAGTCAAGGTACAGCTGGATCCAGTCCTGTCCCCAGACCTGACCATTAGTTTATGTCCAAAAAGTTGTATAGGTGAAATAGAAACTCTATCAAATTTGTCCTGGAGGATTAAGGATGGCAAAACAGATATTCAATATTAATAAAATGAACTTCTTTTTTTTTTTAATTGTTAATGATTAGGTAAAAAGGTAAAAATTGAAAAAGTGAAAATGGATAAAAACAACAGGTCAAAAAGACAAAAGGTTTTAATCAGAATTATTTACTACACAATAAAACTAAAAATATAGTGCACTTATTAAATCAATATCAGAGCTAGCTTATCAAATACATATTGATGTTACTCACTCATACCAATAGCCGTGGGCAATTACTTTCACCCAGCCTTGAGGGGTATCCTTGAGAGGCATCACCATGCAAGAGAAGGATCTTCACACACCTTAGAGAGGTATGCTAGAAATTCTCTCTGTGAAAAAGCTGGACAAGTCTTTTTTAGTATAAAATGATTGACTGTCAATCATATACAATTATGTGTTGTTGTGCCCACAGTGGTGGGCTGAACTTGGCTGGGTGCCACATCAAGCCACTCCACCACTCCCCTTCCCAGCTGGACAGGTGAGAAAGTGTTTGATGGAAAACAACTCATAGATTGAGATAAGGCAGTTTACTAAAGCCAAAGTAAAAGTATGGGAGTGCACAAGCAAAGAGGGGAAAAAAAAGCTTATTCTCTACTTCCCATCCTCAAGAGAAGTTCAGCCACTTCCTGGGAAGCAGGGCTTCAGCAGGCAAACACTGTGAAGAGCAGAAGTCACACACCCTGTTCCTCCTCCTTTCCTTAGCTCTCATATCTGGGCTGACACCCTGTGGTGTGGAATAGCCCTTTGGTGCATCTGGGTCAGCTCTCCTGGCTGTGTCCCCTCCCAGGATCTTGATGGGGCTGGGGTATTGTGGAGAGGCAGAGCCGATGCTGTGCCAGCCCCACTCAGCAGGAGTCAAAACACTGCTGTGCCAGCCACACCTTTCCATGCAAAGCACAGAACAGCTTCTAAGGGAAAATGAACTCCAGCTCAGCCAGACCAAACACACCTACCCAGCAAAATATGCTTTAATGCTGAAAGACATGTTAGCAGCTCTTGGGTTTCTCCTACTTTGCACCTGTAGTTCTCACACTCCTCTCAGGGCCTGCTCTACCTTACTGATGCTAGCCTCAGCCAGAAGTATCTGTCTAGCACTTGTTCATGATGGGTCTAAATTGAGATTGTTTGGCAAGATGGTCTCAGCATTCTTCAATACCAAAAATCCTCTCTGCTCAGTCCATCACTGCCAACTTGTAAATGAAGCAAAGTTCAAGCTGCTGTACCCTAGCCTAGGCATAGTGTCCTGCTACAGATGCTTGAATATATGACTTCTTTGCATACCATGCAAACTTAAAATCTTCATTTTTTTCCTTTTAAGCAGAGTGAAAATGGAGTTTGGGTAACTGTGTGATAATAATATACTGTGTGGATTAAGGAAAAATCACTGGCAGACCTATTGGACCCTCATTTCTCCCAAAAGTATGTCTTGTTGAAGAATTACTCTTCCCCTGGCAGAGGAAGAGAGACCCTGCTTTTTGTTGCTTCAGGAATCAGCACATGAGGGTGTTTAGCTATTCATCACTATTTTGTTTTTATCTCACGAAAGGGTTTTTTCTCTTTGAGAAATGAAGGTAGAATGGTGCTAGAAGCTCGATGGCTACCACAGCCAACCCAGGATTAAGCTCTTGCAGGAAGAGCCATTGTGCATGCCTGCATCCAGTGACCACTATGCAGGGTAAGTCTCAGCCCTTCCTGAGACAGCTGGTAGAGTGACTGTGTTGGGGCACCGAGGATATTTGTTAGAGCCAAAGGAAGCCCTGCCACTGCTTTTTGCTCCTGCAGTTGCTGGGCATGGGGCAGCCCTGCTCCTCCTGCACCACCACAGGGCTGTCTCCGAAGAAACCAGGGCAGCCCCATGCTGAGGTGGGTATGTAAATCCCTGCCTTGCTCTTTTCTGCACCTGTCCTTTAACATGTAAGAGTGTTGAGAATGGGACATATCAAAATTTGAGGCTGGCCTCAGCATCCTGCTGTAGCCCTCAATCCAGGGAGAAAAGTCAAAGCAAAAGGAATGCAATGTACTGGGAATTATCAGTCACCAGGGGACACAGGGTGACCACGTACCCATCAGCCTCACTCTTTCATGAGATGACAAAATGAACTTTCCTTTTCTTTTCTCTCTCTTAACTCAGCCGTTTGAAATGTAAAAAGGAGGAAAAAAACTGACAGTATGTTCCAACCAAAAACATTGATACAAGGGAGCCCCATGGAAGCCTCTTGAGATTGGTCTCAATTAGAGGTCCTATCCCTTCGGAGTTACTCTAAGCATGGTGGTAAAAACCCTCTCTGCCTCTCTTTAGATAGATACAGAGAGATGTGTATTGCCTAAATATAATATGCTAATACAGAGATGAGATTTCTCTGTTTTGTCGATTTATATAAGTTCCCTTGTTAGTTCCTTCTTATTTTCTATACATAATTGAATTGCAGTTTAAAACAAATAACTGGACAAATTCTGAAATGTTATCCGGAAATCTGTTTTCTCTCTCACTATGAAAGGAATTTCTCACTTGTTTTGTGGATCTAAAGTTTAACAACTGAGTACCTTTCTAAAGCCAAAGTCTACCCCGCCTGCTGTTATCCCAGCATTAGATGTAACCATTGCATATTTGTCTGTAACAAGCTGAGTGAGATGTTATTTTATGGAAGTTGTTGAGGAAACCTACAGAGCAGCTCTCAGTTTGAGAAGGCAATTTAATGGATCATGAAGTGACAAAGCAGCATGACAGACCTTCCATATTTTTCAGCAGTAAAACTGATGAAAAAGCTCCTCACTAAAACAAAAAGCCCAGCATGTAGTAAAGAGCAAGAGAAGGGCCTAATAGGGCTCTCAGAGGGCGTGCAAGAAAACAGATCTACTTGATAGTCTGCTGAAAGCTCTGCTGTTAAAAATCACCTTTCAGTATGAGACTAGTAATCTCCCATTTTGCAAGGAAACTTGTGGATAAAATCTAGTTTTGCCATATATCCAGATGTTCCACTTGCACACTTTTTCAGTCATGTTCAGGCCTTTTTCCATGGGGCTGGAGACAGGCTGGCACCCAGGGCCAGGACCAGGCAGTCATCCCTGGGTTGCCAGTTTCCTGGTGGACTGGAAGCAGCTCCTGGTCACTGTCCCTTGGGAGCACCCAGGACACCCCAGAGCCACGCAGTCATCCCTGGGGACTGCATTCAGGGTCCTTGAAGTTTGTATGTAAAGGCTTTCTGCACTGCAGTTGCTCTCTTTTGGTCCTAATTACAGTTGCAGAACGTTTGAATTTTTTTGCATATATATTAAGTGGTGTCTCATAACAAGTCTTGTTTTCACAGGTGAGTAATAAGGTCCTTGTGAATCTATATCCAAACAGATGTATTCTCTAGATCACAGAAGTGGGCTGCAAATAGGACACACTCAACAAAACAAAACAGTGAGGGCTTGCCACATTTACACTGCCAGTGTGTCAGGTTGCAAAGCTGAGCTGAACCACAAATGATTACATAGTAAGGTGTATTTTCCTCCTTTTTAATGGAACATATCTATACAGACAGGTAGAGTATAACAGTCTTTATGTAAGCACAAATTCTTACCCCTCTGTCCTCTACAGGAGTTAAGTAAGTTTTGTTGATCAGCTCCCAGACTTCCAAGGAAAAATTGAAGCATTCATGCCATTAATTTTCATTTCTGCTTCCTTCTTCATGATTATTTTAACCAGTGCAGTGGAGTTATTTTCAGAGGCACCAAGTCAGAGAATCATTGCACTCAGCTTTCATGCTGTGAGATGGAGCATTTGGGTTTGAATATGAATTTGATAGGAGCAACAGTAGCAGTGGGACACTTTTTATCTGTGAAAGGGAGTCAAAATGGAGCAGAACTGAGAACTCCATCAGCAAGAGAGTCTGTTATAGCTGTGCTGCAGTAGTTCAAGTCCTTTCTTTTTCCCCTCTTAATCAAGTGACAGAAAATGTGTTCCTGCCTGGCTCAGCACTTCTAATCCAGGCATGCTGTAAAAACACAAAGCCCTTGATAAACGCTGGCCTCTACTAATTTGTGTCAAAAAGAACAAAGGTTCTCTGACTAGTTTGGGGGTCTATAAGCACTGATTTGGGCTTAAATGCTAAACTATAATCTAATTTTCATCTAACTATTTGCAAAATAATGAAAACTAGCAGGAGACCAGCTAAGGGGTAGGGAGAATGTTTCTCACTGGGAGAGTCAGGTGCCTTTGCAGGCAAATAGTAAGCTGCCATACTGAAGCTCTTAGGCTCTAAACTCCACAGAAAAGCTGGGAATCCTCACATGGTCTCCACTCAGGTCACTTTTATAAACTGTCCTTGAAAAAGAGAAAAGTTCACCTGCTCATATACAACTGTGCTGGAGAAGATCAAAATTAATTTGATCAGAGAAGCTGAAGCAGTGTGGGAAAGCCATCCTGCAGTGCAATTCATGGGCTATGTTCACATGAAAGTCATGGTACCTGTACTTCATACTGCCCTAATGAATCACTTCTCAGTGCTTGCTTTAAGCAAAATTAGGTCAAATGATCCTTAGATATTTTCTCCTTTTCATTATTCTCATCAGCTTTGATTGTTTTTGAGGAAAATCAGGTTTTGTTTCATTCATTAGTATTTTTTTTTCCTAGTTCCTTTCCTTCCCCTCCTTTGTTGCCTTTCCCTTTCTGTGTGGCAGCCTCAGGCACTGACCTGCTGGATGAGTGTAACTGGCCTTGAGACCCCTGCCACTCTTCCCACGGTTTTAGTGACCCTCACTTTAGGGACTCCTTAAGGATCTCACTTATGCTTCCTATTGCCTGCTGCTCATTCTGTGCCCTTTTGTCTGCATCCCTCCCTTCTATCCTATCATTTGCTCTGTTGTGATTTCCACTCTCCTGGAGGGATTCCCTTTGCTTCTTTCTGGCTTTCCTTTGAGGAATCACAAAAGATTCTGACAGACAACTGGCTGAACAGACCCATTTAATTTAATTGATGCATTCTCTTGGAATCTAGGGCTACCAAGCCAGGTTTTTTTCCCTAAAACCATTCTTCAGTTATGTTCTCCACCACACACCACAACTAAAGAGACACAAAGCTGTATGTCACCTTTGATGGGGCATCTGTAGCTTCCCATATTTAGCCTTCATCTGAACTTTGCAGCTTCTGTCTAGGAGGACATGTATTTTCCTACTGATTTTTACAGATAAGGTTCTTAGCCTGGTTGTCTTTTTACACTATTTATCCTCTTTAGTACAAGAACTGTACTTACTTTTGTACAAAAAAAGTGTATCATATTCTTTCTACATATCTGCTAGTAACCATTTTTGGAAATGGGATATAAAAATGGCTTTTGGCTTAAACCAGATGGGCAGCCTAAGTGCTTTCTTTGTTTTTGATAAGCCCCACAAATTATTCTTTAATCTGTTCTCCTAGCCTATCCTTTTGACCCCAATTTTTTATATCTATGGCTTAAACTCCAATTGTGTTTTAGCCTCTAGCTTTAGAAAGTTGATAGTTTCAAGCATAAGCTTCTGTATGGGGATTCATGTCTGTCCTGCCCAAGATATGAATCCTAGCTCTGTGTGAACTTGTCCTGTAAATCCTTGAGAGCTGGGACCATAATTTTGTCCTGTGCATGCAGTGCATGTGCTTGGAGAGTCTGGTTCTCTGATCACCTCTCTGTAGTACTGCTCAGACCATCAGTAAAGGAAGAGGATTATGTGAAGGAAGTTTGGTACTTGTGGGACAAAAATGAAATGCTGGCACCCACGTGCTTTAGAAAATGCTGCAAGAGCCCTCTGAAGTTTATATGTTGTCATCCTATTTTTCTTTACATTATTCAGTGCCTCATTACTGAAGGGGAGGGAGGGGAAATAACTGTAGTTTTCAATATTATGCAAACTGTTCCAATGTGGCAAGCTGTACTGCCATGTACACAGCATTCTGGACAGGACACTAAGTCAGTGACTAGGAAAATATTAGTAATGGTAAAAAGATCTACTAGTAAGAGAAAATTCACAAGGTAAAAATGATGACACTGTTAATATGACTCTAGATGTGAAGTGCAAATAAACACCCTGGTGAAAGTCTTGTCAAATATTAAGACAAAAGCCCCAACTTTTATAGTGCAGTTATATTTGATGGAGTATGTAGCGGAAGTATAGAAACATGATTAGGTGTAAGTGAGGTTTGTCACTTCTACCATGAATACCTTCCGTTACTTGCACATTTCTTAACAGGAAGGCAGTACTTTGGGGGCATTATAATGTGAACTAACTTTTTACTGAATTTCATTAATTGATTTTTGTGATATTTGAGACCAATGAATGGTGTCTTAGAAGCTGAATTATCAGGATATATTTTTATATTTTTGTAGAAAATAACTAAAATTACTACATTCCTTCTTTCTGCCGCAATGGGATTGTTTTAAAATAAATATGGCTCATATATACACTGGTCATTCACTTCAGTTTCACTCTAATTCACTCCAAGGGATCTATTAACAAAAGCCTAAGTTACCTTGCCTCAAAGGCAGATCATAACATTTAAATATAAACATTGCAGCTATTATAAGCCCAGGGAGTAATTGAATATGGATTACTCTGAACCCTGACAATGTGGTTGCCAGTGAGAAGAAAATTATTGTTTTATGACTCTATCCTGTAAGTAAACTTTTGAGCAAAGTGCTAGATAATTTTAAGACCAAAAGCCACTACTTACACATATTCATGTATCTTATAAACCTTTTTTAATTGTTTGGTTCTGTGACTTTTTTATTCAAACTTTAGCACAGACAAGTTTGAACTACTGTTCTCAGTTCATTTTGAACTACCATTTTCTCTTTACTTGTATTTAAAAAAACAGGCAATATGTTAAGAGGGTTATAAAACAGGCTTTTTCTCCTAGGTTTATATTTTCTTAGAAAGCTAATGGCAGAGCTCTGATGCCTTGGGGCTCCACAGACAGCTCTCTAAGCAATCTCTAAGTAATAGACACACTAGTTCAATTTTCTTGAATTTGCATCATAATGATTTTTCCTTTCAGTCTCAAATAAATTTTGCCATCAACAGATACCACCAAAAAAATCCCTCTGTATCTAGGCAGAGTAAATTGCAAAAGTACAGCCTGGTGTAGATACCATGCTAAAGTTGTAAATTGAATTTAAATGTAATTTTTTGCTGTAACAGTTCTTCTTGCAAAAATATTATTGGTTCTGTTGGTAGAGTAAGCCACAGGACTGGGGCTGCCCAGTGACACAGCTCAACGAGAACTCGTATTTCAGGAGATTTAGCTAGAACTCGACTTGCCTCCTGTTTTCTTAAGTTGTGACTGTTTTTTTCTTTCTGGCCAGATAACAAACGACCCTTCAGCTCCTTGCTTTGCTCACAGCAGTTCAACCACGCTGGTTTTGCTTTTGACCACAGCTTTTATTTAGCCCTGGTATCCCACATTCTGCCTGATGATTCACTGAGTGGCTGACCCTCAAGCAGCCAAGCTTCTCCCCAGACTTCCTGTTCTTGCAGAGGCCACTGTCAAGAGCTTTGCTGTGCTAGAGCTGCAGCGAAGGAGGAATTCCAGAACCAGAGCTCCAACTGTGCTCGCTAACATGAGGTGTCACTATGAAATGGCCTTGCTAAGTTTTACAATAACAGGAGGATAAAAAAAGAAAATTAGTCCAGGCAGCCAAATGGCAGAAAACCAATTAAATATATGATCAACGAGGGCTTGGCATTGCTGCCAAAATGTTGCAGGTCTTGTTTCTCTAGCAGCTATTCCGTGAAGAGTGGGTAACTATCCTGCTCTTCTAATCAAAATACTTTTCTTATTGATAGGCATCAAATTTTATAGAAGTAGTAGCCAAAGTTATATCAGAGAAAAAAGAATAATTGCAAGAAAAGGTGGCTTGTGGAAAAAGACTGAAGAAAGTGATTGCATTAAGTTCAGAAAAGATAAGATTGACTAAAGAATGTAATTGTTTGGACATACAGAAGATATTTAAGAAGCAAAACTCTGGGTTTTTTCCCCATCCTATGGTACAAGCAGGCCTAGAGGCAGTCTCTCAGGAAAAAGGACTTTGTTTTTCCCCTGTTCTCCACCATCTGAAAGGATAGTCACTGCAGGAGGCTATTCTAGGAACTCTGAAATCTCCCTAAGTGGATGAGAAATATAAAACAACCCAATTTTATTTTGGAATGGTCTAAAATGACTTTAAGTACAGATTCACAACAGTTATTGCTTGTTTTGGTGTAGCTAAGATTCCCAGAGGCTCAACCTGGTGCAACTACCTCAACCACCCAAGTCCCACTGCCTTGGGGCATCACTGCCATTCCAGCTCCCCAGGTCTCTCATCACACATTTAATCAGACTCCATTTCATCAGATCACATTTCTTACCACTCTTCACACTTGGCTGAGAAGGCAGCCTGGGTATGCAGGTTTGTGTAAGCCAAAAATATTTGTGAGATTTGTTAAGATGGAAATACTTGTATTAGGAAATGTTTGCTCAGAGTTCATAGCTATATTGGGCCCATGGAAATATATTGTTATGTGATCCCTACATACACAGTAAAGATTCAGTGCTGTGTGGTACAAGTTGTGGTGAGGCTCATGGTGCAGCTCTGTGGTGACTGACAAGGAAATCCCCAACTTTCCAGGTTTACATAGCATCCATCAACAAGGATCCCAGGCTAGCATCTGCAAGTCCTGTTGTGTTTTTGCCAGAAGCTGTGGGGATTTTCCCCTGGATTAGCCTTCAAACAAACAAACACACACACACACACACACACACACACACACACACACACACACACATATACATTTAGTGACTGACCAGACCATATTTACAGCCTCTCTCCTTTCTCTCTCCCAGACCCCTTTCTTTGGTATATTTCAATGATTTCTGCTTTTAAATCAAGCTCCTATTCTCAAGTCCATTTGAATACTATAGACAGATAAGGGGGGGTAAAAGGACAATGTTAATTCCTGAATGCTCTCAGGGAGCTGTGGAGACAGCTGAGGAGGAAGGTGATCAGGCCAGTGAGTGGTGACTGCTGCTGTAAAGAGATCCCAGTCCGATTTCTCCTTAAGCACTTTCTCCTTCTTAAGATTTTTTTTTATCAAACACTCTGCTAAGCCATCAGCAGGTAGCATGTGGTTGCCATTTCACTTTAAGTAATTTCTACCTTCAGGTCTGCAAGATCTACTGAACTTACTGTCTTATATTTCTGCACCTAGGTAATGAGATCTTCAGGGAAAATGGTGAAGAACATCTATTTGTTACCTTCTTGAAAGAGGAATTTGCAGTTGTTTCCTATCTACCTTCCTTTCAATGCAAGGGGAGAATCTGCCTGAAGCAGGACAGTGCTGAGCAGCTGCTGCTCTTCATTTGCAGAGCTGGGCTTCTGGAAAAGCCATTCACCTCACAATACCTCATAGAAATTGCTTATTTATACAATGTGTAGGAAAAAAGCTACAAACAGTTGTAATCTGGGGAAAATACAAGTCCAATTGATCAGAAGGAGAATCTTTGTCACATGTTCTTAAGGATGCTTACATGACTGGGGTATTTCCCTCCCAATATCACTATCCCCATCCCATTGGAGGATAGAAGAAGACTTATTCCAAATGCAGCTGGTTTGCATTTGGACAGACCAGACAAGCTGGTCTGAAACCAGAGGAGCTAAGTATATAAATAAGTTCATCCCCTTGGTGATCAGGACTTGTTTTATCAGTAACCTGTCATCACTGCAGGACAGACCTCAGCAACAGCATCACCTTGGACTTGCCATTTCTCAATTTCTGTCTTGGAATATCTTTTTCCCTTAAGTCTCTACATTTCTTTGAGACAATGCAGTACCTTTTTAGAGGTACTTCATTCCTGAACTAAGATACCATCTGGAAATGATCTTAGTGTGATGCATGATCAACTTGCAGTTAAACACACAAATGTTAATGTAAAATTTTTGTTGTCAGAGAAAAAGCATGAATGTAACAGCTACATGTAAAACACGGTTGTTTTTGCTTAGTGTTTCATCAGTATTTACCTTGGTTTTTTCACAGGTTGTTTTTCTCTGTGATCAAGATGACAGTAGCCCCTGCATCTCACACTGTTCCTCTATTAAACACCTTGTGTCATTCTACAGCTTATTTTGATGAAATTTGTTTAAATCTCTGCATGAACAGAAAATTGCCAAGTTTTTTCTGGCATTTTTTATGGCTTCTGACTGAGGCTGATTAAAATATCACAAACACTGATTTTCTCTTCTCAAAATCACCTGAAAAGAAGACAAGAGTGCTTTTAGATAATTTTATCCTCCCCTACACAGTCCTGTTTTATTCCTGAAGCATAGGACCCTATTTGCTGGCCTTTGAGCCACTTTAAACATAAAAGTTAACTTTAAAATATAGCTATACCTCAGTGTGAACTTGGTGATTCCATAGCTTAGAGGTGTGATACATAAACCAAAAGTCTGCTGGTATAATGTGACAAAAAGTGTCTTCCTTTTTGATGTGCACTGTGACCAGTGTAGAGCAACCCTTTCCTGCCTCCACGGAGCTCATTAGCTGTCAAGCTGCAGAGCTAACCCACCTCACTGAGGACAATTCAGTAAACACCACAAACGAACCCTGTGTCCTTGGCAACCTCCAATTTCAGATACCTGCAGGAAGTTGCCTTTGGAATAAGTCTTCTTTCCATGCCAGGCTTCTGACTCGCTCTAGAACTGCTTTGAAAGGCAAGACACCTTGTTTTCTTTTGTCCATGGAATTCCCATTTTTTCATGGGAAGATAACAAGAAAAGCCTGTGAAGAGCTGCTGAGCAAGAAGAAAAAGAATGGCAGCTATTTACTACGGGAGAGTGAGAGTGTGGAAGGAGCCTTGTGTCTCTGTGTTTTGTAAGTACTCTAATACTGATTTTTTATGAGTTTTCAGTTGGCTCCAAAGACAACAATCACCTTCTCTAACATTAATAGCTCTTCCCTGTATGTCTGTGTATTCAAGTAGTGCTGGTTGCTTTAAGTTTCCTTTATAGTGACTAGTGAGAGGATGGCATTTCCAAAAAACCCTTTATGTAACAGATGGTAAATGAACTATAATCTGGTGGTGCCAGTCTCTCTCTGCAGAAAATAAGGGGAGCCTGGAGAAAACAGCTCAGCCTGCCAAACCATGCTAAGAACCTTACTTAAAGTAACTGCCTCTGTAATGATGAGTATACAGCATTTTAGCAATGCTGAGACACTTAAAAGTCTCGTGGCGTGCTACAAAACACTTCCTTTTTTGTAGTTCTGTCTGATTAAAGCTCAACCTTGTGTTTCAAAAGAATTTTACCTAAGGACACAGGCTGAGGCTGAAAATTACAAAGTTCTGTCTGAATTCGTATGACAAATCCACAGACAAAATTGGCATAGAAAACTGTTATTTCTAGTCCGAAGCTTTAGTAACTACAGTTAAAATTTTATTATATTATTTTTCTGTAGGGAACAGCACTTTTATTTCCCTTTGTATATTTTTCATAGATAATTGATCTGTTCGTAATGCATTCAAAGTTTAAAAACTAGAATCTAGGTTTTTGTTTGAACCTCTGAGGTTTTGCACTCTCATTGCAGATACGTTTGTGACATGAACACCTTTTAACAGATCTAATTAATTTAAAAAATACGAGAAGATGCTTTTATCAATCACTTAAAACGAATTTCTTATGAAACAAATCAATTAAGATGATTTGTAGAAAGACTCACAAAGTATAAAGTAGGTATATGTTTTATTCAGCACCGCACACATGTGGGATTTCTCCAACAAAGACATGTGCGCCTTCCAAAGAGCTCAACCCTCTTTTTATTCCCTATTTTTTTTTTTTTTAACATTTCTTATTATGAAATGTTACATGTGCATCAAGTTCCACCACACATCTATGCATGTTAATTTCCTAGCCCCGCTTTGTATGAGAATTAGCTACAAAGTCCTTTTGGGCTTGTGCAGTGCTTTCTGGTGGTCCTAAGGTGGTGGTCAGGATGAAGTAGGACGAGTCTTCCTCGGAGCTGAACTTTTCACCTTGGCTCCTTGCAATACTCCCTGGTCTCCTGGTTGCAGTTCAAACCGCAGGGCTGGTTTAGGTCAGTCCAGGGGTCCGAGGAACCTTTCTTAGCTCAACAGCCTTGCAAGTCTGGCATTCTTTCATCTTGCTTTGGCAAGCAGTCCCTTTCTAATCAAAATATCTTTGCATTCTCTCATCCTGTCTTCACAAGCACAGCAAATGTTAAGCAATATATATTATCTAAACTGCTACTCTTAACCAATCACTTTTTTAGCTTCTGACCCCCTTGCTTCAGAGAGAGGAGAAAAAGGGAGAGAGAAATGGAGTACTACTGGGTTGGCGGGTAGAAGAAAGGAGGTCTGCAAAATAACAGAATGAGGAGAAGAGAAATAGCAAGTGGGGGACAAAGAGAGCCCTCAGCAAGGGAGCTACAGGAACCTGCTTTCAGTATGGTGTGGAAAGAGAATGCAGGGGGTGAGGGGAGGGCAGGGTGATGGGAGGTAAGGCACCTGCATATCCTATCAGAAGGGAAAAATGGGGAACCTGACACACAGGAAGAATGACTGTTAGTTAGAACCTGACTTAAGCTTTGTGCCACACCAACACAGTTGCTTTTCCTTTCTTTTTTTTTTCTTTTTTTTTTTTTTTTAATGGCAAAGGAGATTTGCCTTGTGATGTCTTGCAGACATACTTTGGCCTGTCACATCTGCCTGCCACAATATTCTGTACAGGCATATGAAAAAACATGTGACTTCCAGTGTGCCTCTGTGGGTTTTAGTGTTAAAAGCTGATTAAAAACTGAAAACAGTGGATTTGACTATAATCCCGACAAATGCCATAGTTAAACTGCAAGAGTGGCAGCAGTGGTGCACAGGTGGTGGCTTGCACAGGTGCATCCCACAGCACGTGGGATGGTATTGCTGCACTGGCTGAGAACTGCCTCTAAAACTGGACTGCCTGGCCATGGTTCCCTAGGCAAACTGCCCTAAAACTGGGGGCAATCAATAATGAAACTCTTAGTGATGTTCAAAAGCAACATGTGAATTAGAACTGCATCTTAACACCTTTTTTAGCACCTAAGATGGTTGATGTGCCAGCTGATAAACCCTTCTCAAATTAACTGATCTGTGGGCAGAGATACCGATCCACTTGCTACAGCAAACAAACTTTCTTGTCCTTTTATTTGGGATATGGGAAGGAGTGCACTCCCATGGAGGACCAGGGAGCCAGAATGGTGGGACCTGTTCAAATGCATCTCTCCTCTAATCGGGCAAGGTTCTGCTGCTACACCTTCCTCCACAGCACACTCTCTCTTTCATCCACAATTATCCCAGGTCTCTGACAGTTCCTCGGTTTAGACTTGCTGTTTTTGCTACTGTTCTTACTGTTCAACATGCCATTCTCCCTCTCACCTCGCTTTTCTTCCAGACCAAACATTTCTTTTTTTTGTACACTATTACTAGCTCTTGGTAAGCATTTAGTAATTAAAGAGGAAACAGAAGTTTCCATTTTAATGTAGTTACATGTTCATTTAGTAAAAATTACAGTAGCTGAATAATATCCAGACAGTAATGGTTTAAAATTTAATTGATCAGTAAAGAACAAGTTTCAAAAAGATCACTTCCAGGTAGTTCTTTTTCTCACTTCTCTGTCTCTGTGCAAAGAATGAGCACTCACATTTATAAAAGTACTCTTTAACAAGGAACATGTGGATTTCCATAGGTATCTCAAGAAGGCAAAAACCAAAATATGCATCCCTGTGATACCACTCTTTGAACTAAAATAAATCTGTTATAACTGGAAGTCTTGTTCTGATCTCAGTTCATAGTCACTTTTTGGCAGAATAAAGTAGTTTATTTTCAGAGTAACCATCCATTTCTCTGCAAGTCCCCTGAGCCAGGTTTTTGCCCCAAGATTCTCCTTCTCATGACAGTTCACATGACCAAATAGGTACAGCTGAAGTCCTCCTGATGAACAGGCACACCAGTTAAAAAAACTTGTTTTCAGATGCTTCTCTCCCCTCTCCCCAACTTCCTCACTTATTTGTGATGCATATTTTCTTGCAACTCTGCTACCTTTTTTGACCACAGTCATGATCTCCAGTTTACCTCCTTAATTGCTGCTAGTGTGTTATCTGATAAAGCTTTTATTTCTGCTGACAAAATATATATCCAAAGACATCAATAGCCTCGGTACCTGCATATTATCAAGAATAACAATAACTAAAACCCTGGGAAATGCAAAGGAAGAATATTATTCTTAGAAGTAGGAGCCAGACGGTCATTTTCGGGGTACTGGTGGCTGGAGGCCATTTTCTGCCAACATCTCTCCAGGAATTCAACAGCCTTCTTGTGACAAATGCAAAATGAAGGTTAGAGCAACTAGGAAGATAGGAGAGAGATAGGAAGAGGTGATGTCTGGGGAATAAAATTATGCTTATTAAAGGCCTGTGTTAGACTTAGATTATATGTTCCTTGAAACCCCTGGTTAGAGTAATCTTGTATTTCAAGATATTAAACCTTCACTCATTTTGTAATCTCTAGGATCTCTTCTCTTTTGCTCTTCTGTCTCTGCTTTATTCAATTTTACTGCACTTCTCATGTCTTTAATACTGTTTGCAGATATATCACTTTGTTAATGTGATGTATTATGTCTATGATGTTTCTCACAGCTTTGAAGACCTCATCTACACTTACCGTATCTTCAGAGAACACCAAGGATATTTCAGAATACAGGTGAGTGACTCTCACTACATCTCTAAAGACTGCATTAAGGATCATAGACTTTTTTTTAAATCATAAATTAAAATATCTTAGATTCATCTATGATCAATCATAATTTTAATCTATTGTCATTTTTAGTCTATGATCATAGATTTTAAAAAAATCCATAAACACAATACTGTAGAAAAGATTTCCAAGTTTGCTCTCTACTCAATTCTTATTATAGATGAGCTCAAAAGGTAGCTCTTGTGTTTGTAGAATTTCCTTATAATCTAAGGGGCTCTGTTATTTATTAACCAGCTGATTTTTCATTTGACCATTTTTTTTATGGCACTGATGAAATATCTATTACTTTTCTTACTTTCGCTTCTTCCTAATTACCTTTTTCTACTCGAAAGTGCTGCTATTGCATGCAACATCTCATACAGATATGGGATATTGCAATGATCCTTTTGATTTAAAGGATCTATAATTCTGTGTGATTGTGAGGCACCTGAAGTGACAATGCCAAATAATGCTGCTTATTTGAGTAAAACAAGTGTAAGAGAGACTAATGCATCAATCAAATCCCCAGGCAATGTGAAAGGACATCTAAAAGCTGGCTCACTCTCCTTCTTGTATTAGCACAGCCAAGAGGACTGCCAATATTAAGCAGCACTTAAGTGGAATGAGGAAATCACTTCATAAAGAACACTCCAAGCTCTCATATGCTGGTAATTTATTGCTTATTAGTGGTTTTGCCTGTGTATGAAAGACACAATTTCCCATGAAGAAGAATGGTTTGCTGACAAAAAATATTCTGGTTTGGACCTTAGCCACTCTACTGGGGTTATGCTGTCATTCCTGTCAACATGTAACTCAGATATTTTCAGACTTTTCAAACCCATTCTTCCTTATAAAGTTTCACCAATAATGTAGAAGAAGAATTCAGTTCTTAAAAATTTTAAGTCAGATTATTTTGGCTTAATACATTAATTGACTGAAATAATAAATTGAAGGTGGAGGAGAGGTTGTTGGGGTTTTTTTAAGGCCAGATTCAGCCATGAGCCTTCTAGAGTGCAGCAGGCTGGCCCCAACCAGCTAAGCACCCCCCCAGCTGCTCACTCCGTCCCTCCTTGGCAGGACAGGGTGGAGGAAGAGAACACAAAGAGCAAAACTGAGGAAACTCCTGGAGCAGATAAAATACAGTGTAATAGGTAAATAGGCAAAGTCGTGCTTTGTGCACAAGCAAGCAAACGAGTTTAGCAAATCCCTCCCATCAGGAGGCAGGTGTTCAGCGACCTCCTGGAAAGTGAGGCCTCAGCACACACATAACCACAAACATCCTCTCTTTCCCTAAGCTTTTATTGCTTTTATTGCAGTGTCAGATGGGGTGAGATGGGATAGCCAGGATCTAGCACACACCCAGCCTATTCTCCAGGGGAACCAAGTGCAAGAAGGAGACATCCTTAATGCTGCACGAGCACTGTTCAGCAACAGCCAAAAGGTGGCTATGTTATTAGCATTGTTACAGTCACAAATTCAGAGCATAGCACTATGTAGGCTGCTATGAAGAACATTAACTCATCCCAGCCAGACCCAGTACACAGAGGCATTGGCACCCAGTCCATCCAGGGCCGAATGGAAGATGAAGGATGCAGAAAACCAAAGAAAACAAATACATGTTTCTTTGTTAGCTAGGAGATTAAGCAAAACCAAAGCCCCATTCTCTTTTAATGACTACTAGTAGACTGCTCACTCTCTGTCACTGCCCTGAAGTCACAGCACTGTAAAGTCCACGCACAGACCCCTGCAGGGCTGAGCTGCAGGAGCAGTTCAGTCCTGTCATATGAACCCACACTTAAGGAACAGCTTTTTGAGCACGACCTTTGCTTGCCAATGCTGCTATTTTGTAAAAGTTTAGGTTCTGTTTGTCACCTAGTTATTTAAAGGAAACGTTTTAAGTGAGAGCTAAATATGTTATCCCTAAAATTTTGCTCTCAGAACAGAGTGCAGTGTGTAATGCTGTCACTCTTCAACACTCTGCTCTACTGGATCGCTGCAGCACTCATCTACACCAATAATTTAACTGATGTTCTTTTTGAAAAAAAAAGGATGGTGAGGGAGGTTACTTTTAGTGCAATAACCATGGCTCCAAACAGGTGTCCCTAGTGTTTTAAGGACAGTGCAATATTCTGTCACCAAACTTGTTTACAAAACAGCTCCTTGGAAAATAGAAACAACTTATTTTTTTCATTTAGGGAACTTCATGTGAAGGGAACTTGCAAACACATTTTGTTCTCCTTTTGTTATCTTCTCCCTACAGACTTCTGAAGGTGTTCCAGAGATGACCTTCAAAACATTAAAGGACTTAATATACACTTTTGAAAAGCCAAATCAAGGACTGATAATAAACCTCCGCTACCCAGTGAAGAAACCGAAGGACTTGCGAAGAAGTCAGAGGTGCAAGTCAGGAATGGACAGCATTTATGATGGTGAGAAGCTCTGCCTTTGAGGTTTTTTAAAAGATAGCATTGACAGGTTTGTGGTGAATACCTGTTAAATGTCTTCTTGCATGGACAGAAGTTTTACATCCTCCCTTCCTTCTTACCTTCACTGAAAGGGTTATTCTTACCTCACAGTTTACTTACCCTCACTACAACAAATGAACAAATTAAAAATGCTAGAAATACACAATGATGAAAAAGCTGCCTACAGCTCTCTCGTTCCTGGATGTTGATGCTTCTAGGCTGGAGAAGGCTAAGAACCAGTCTTACCCAATGTGCTTCTGCCAAGGTACCAGGCCCTTGCATTTCACTGGGGGTTGAGGCTGTCCTTTACTTTGATTTTCCAGGTTCTAAGATATTTTTATATGAAAATCTTACTCAGTTCTAAGAGGGCAGGTAAGCAAGTGAGCTTGTGATTTGTAATCAAACATGACTAACTGATAACAAGCATATAGCCTTGTGCTCAGGATCACAGCTTTGGAACCAGAGTTCAGCCACTCATTACTCTTCTGCTAATTTATGCTCACAAGTCCCAGGTGTAGGACAAGGATATGATGCTTCTACCTGACAGAATTATGCAGATGGATACAATAAAGACAGAAGTTCTCATAAAGCTTTAGACTGTGTTGCATAGCCCCATGTCATCCTTACATCCTTGTTTTGAGAAGCATGACTGCAGATACTGTTGGTAACTTGCTAGTATCTCTCACATCATTCTTAATGTTCCTGCTGTACAACACTCAGCAGCAGCATCCATCAGGACATGGGCTGCAAAATAACCCTGAGACTGTTCTATGACCTCTGGCAGAGTGTGCTGAGAACTCCAATCAGGGCACGTGTGAGCAAGGGAAATCCTTTCGTTAAGTACAGATATCATAAAGGAAACAAAACTTTGGAGTCTCCACCCTACCCATCCCCAACAGTGTTATGATCCAGTTATTAGTTATTAGAAATGCCTCTGCCTGAATTAAGGTGCAAACGAGACCATATGCCAGTGACAAGAGTGTGGGTTTTATTTGATAGTAAATATGAGAGGGAGAGAGAGAAAAAGGAGAGTAAAAATAAGAGAAAGGAGAAATAGGGGAAGGGAAAGAGAGTGACAGAAAATATCACCACTCCATGGATCGCAACAATGTTCCCTTGATCCTTTCCAGCTGGTCTTCTTGGTGCTGAAGGTTCCCCCTGAAAGCACAGAATCTGATGGGTTAATATAGACTCAGGCTGGGCAGGAAAACCCAGGCACTTCCCTGGGGCAGGAGGGAGTTTGTCATTGTCTCTTACAGCAGACTCTGAGTTTGTTACATCACATGCAGTGCTGTGGTGCAAGGCTTCAGGAACGACTCTGGGGAGCACTTTATGGGGTCTTTGATGGATTAAGACACTCCCTCAGCTGCCTCTCACGTGGATGTCCTGTGGATGTGGCCTTACCAAGGTTTGGGGTTCCAGAGATGGGCTGGTTTGTGTAAGGGAGGATGGGTTCACTGCCTCTAAGCAGAGGTTACAACACATCCAAGCTTCCTCTCCCCACCTCGTTTCAGAGGGGAAATCTGTGCAAACCTGTTCCTAGCAAATGGGTCTGGGAGCTACAGTCTCCCTCCACCAGAAGCGAGGCAGAGATGATTCTTTGCATGGCTCCTGGGTTTGGTTCACATTCCTTTCCTTGTTTACTTGTTTGTTTCAGGTGATAGAAAAATGGGTTTTCCCTTTATCTAATCTCAGCAGTTTGACTTTCAGTCCAAAGTTCCAGTCAGGCATCTTCAGGGAGGCTTTTTTGTTTGTAGCTTTTCTATATAGTTTTTGTTACAGTGAGCAGAACTTTATATCAAAGTTTGAGGCATGAACTCTTTCAGTCTCTGACAGGCAGCCCTTCTGTGCTACAGAGGGTTCGCTGGGGTTTCACACTCAAGAGCAAGGCAACCGCTCTGGCCAAGCTCCCCCAGCACTGCGTACACTAAGCTGCAGTTTTGGGGCCTGAGCCCCAGCAACCTTGCTGAGGGGAAGTCACAGAGACACATTTGCCACGTCTTCAACATTACCTTGTCACCTGTGTCACAAGCCAAATATGCCACATTTGCACCAAAAATGTTTTTATGGTTTCTTATCATTGCTGTTCCAGGGAGACGGAAAATACTGCAGTAACATGGATATGTTTTTAGGAAGAATCAGGTGTAATACATATTTTATTTTTGGTCCTGCAATAGGAATTCTTCTAGAAGATGCACAATGTCCTCATCTGGACTCACAGGGAGGAAAACAAACCCTTTCATTTCAGTGTCAATATATGTGTAGTCTTCCATTAAAAATTGAGGCTTTTTAGAAATAATCAAACTACTTTGGAATTGTTTTTATTAAATTTTGATTTTAATTTCACTTATACAGCATTCCAAACTTCCCTCTCAGACTGTATTATTACATGCCCACAGCAGAGGCTTATGTAAATGGTCATGATGGCTCTCTCTTAAACTACCCAGAGCACTGCAGTACTCCCTAAAGCAAGCACCCTATTTCCCGTCCTGTGTCCCTCACATGCCACCAGCAGCTGGCTTTGCTGCACACGTGGGACTGAGGGCTCCAGCATAACCAGTGGAACACCTCAAGGGACTGGGGTCACATTCCTGGTGGTTGGAGGTATTTGAGCTTTGTTTTCTAGCCTAGGAACAGCTTTTCTGAGGGCAGCTGCTTGAAGAGCAATCGGTTTCCATGGTGGAGCTTTGAGTTTCAAGCATTGAATTTCTGCCTTTTCCCTGGCTTCTCAAAAATCGTAACCAATCTGACAAAGTGTAAGAGAGAACAGGATTTTTCAGGCTCTCCTCCCTCAGTTGGGATAAGGACTTTTCTCTTGGGTATTTATTTACAGAAGAAGGGATGTGTTCTGCAAGTCACCGATATCTTGGCTATTGATCTGATTTACCAAGAATGGATGCTTTCTGACATTTGACTGTTCCTCAGGAAGGAGGGGGGGTCTCATGTGAATACAAATGTTTACAACAGTGCTTGCTGGCTCAGAAAAGGCAATGCAGGCTTTGCCTGCAGGTGTGTTCCTGGAAAATCCAGCCCAAACGACAGGGGGCCTAAACATTGGCCCTGCAATAGCAGAGAACACCAAGAAACCAAACTGAGTTACTGATACCTGCCCTGCCACAAGCAGTGCTGCTTCCCATGGCCTTTCAGAAGGGCGCATTGCAATGACATTTTTTTTGTTTGTATTGATTACTTCACAGAAGTTGATGACAGCGGTGATTACGTCCATGTGTTACCCTGACGGATCTGCACCTGACGCTTTGGGAAGCTGCAGTTCCAGGATGTGCACAGCTGTTCCAGCACAGTGCCTGAGCTGCAGAGGGCTTCCAGCTGGGCAGCCTCTGCTCCACATCTGGAATTAACCTTCTCCTTTTGCAGACTATCAGAGCAGTTGTATCTTCTACCACCAGATCCAGTACAAGCTAGTCTACATGTTTACTCAGCAACAGAAGAAGTACTTTTGTCACAGACACACACACACACATAGGTATGGGGGGAAGTATCTTGTGTCCATGTATGTGTCTTCTGGTGGTTTTTAGCCAGGAAATTGTCCGAGACGTTGACTGCTAGAGTGAACATTCTGTTAGAAGGCAGCAATATAAATACATTAAATGAATAGGCAAAAAGCAGTAATTTATGGCAGAATTGACAGGTATTGATAAAAACCACGTATGACAAAACTACCGGCATTGTAAGATGTTTTAAATCTCCCAAACTCTGTAATTTTGCACATGATTCATGTTACCTCATTGTTGGAGTGAACAGTATTTCAGGAATCAAGGAATACTAGTAGTCTGTATAACTGAATAATGCAATTAAAACAAAAATGCTGTGTTAACTCCATGCCATAAAAAATTAACCAACTGGAGGAAAATGGTTTGAAATACTTTTAATGTTGAGGAATGGTTTTGGCACATTACAAGAGGACTACAAGTCAGCATGAACGCATCTTTTTTTAATAGGTGCTGTACATATAGGAATGTTTACTCCATTTAATTTTCTACTGCCATTAGTCCTGTATTATGTATATGTCTTTTGTTGTTTGGCTGTTTTTTTAAGTGTAAGAATTTGCTTTAATATCACCCCAAATTTTAAACATTTAATAAATACTTTAGTTCTTGAGGTGGCTTGCAACTAGCAGCCACAGCCAGAACTGGAATGTATGTCCTGAGTCTTCCAGTCACTACTACAGGCTCCCTCACCATTTGAGACTGTGAGGAAGACATTTGTATCGGTGGTATGTTTAAGACCCTTCACAAATTATTTATGTGTTTTAATGGGTAATACTAGTTAGAAATTTTTTTTCTATTATGTTTCTCACACACCATTATTTGTCAAAGGCATTTTAAGCCTTCCAGTGCTTTGGACTTCATTATGAATTTAACAGTGCTGCAGAGTTTTTGGCTCCGGGCTCAACTAATATTTGTAGCATGAAAGAGACAAAAACCAAAAAACAAAACCAAAACAAATAAAAAAGAATAAAAAGAGACTATTAATTAGCCCTAGCAATGCCAAGAAATACTAAAATATATGTCCAAAATGTCATTAATTGACAAGAAAGTAGTTGTCCATGAAAAATGGTACTATGTGTGACAATTGATAAAAGATTCCTGTTAATCACAAAAGCATTAGGGTTTGTATAAACCAGAATACTAAGCTCTAAAGTGAAGCATGGACACTAGATAAAGAAAATTATATGATTAAATAATTCTGTTTAAAATCACCATATTATGTTATATTATGTTGTATTATGTTACATTATAATATGTTATGTTTTTCAAATAAGTTGTATCGGCTACCAGCTTGCAAAATCAGACTTCCCAAAAAGCCCTTCCTGCCTTTGTCTAATCAATACTGCCTATCCCAAAAACCAGACCTCCAGAACTTCCCTGGTGGTAATCTACAAGGACCGGATGGCTATCTGTGACTAATTATCACCCAAAGGCTTTGTGAATTTGTGTACAATGAGAAACCACAGTATAAAAAGAGGCTGCAAACGAGGTTCAGTGGAGCATGGAGTGGGCAGTGACCCCTCACGCTCCCCTCTTTCTCTATCAAATAAATCAATCTAAATTTTGCTGAATATCGAGACTTTTGTCTCTCATTTATAACATATGGGACATAAACACCCCAGCCCTTGCCTTGCAGAAGCACATAACTGATGTGTTTCTTTACTAGCAGAATCCAGCAGCCTGTCTGAGAGCTGGTTATCACAGGTACCAGACTGAGGAAGTGCTGTGCTAAGACACCCCACCTCTAGCAGCACGGTCCTTAACAAAGCACAAACACTGCAGGATTTTTTCTGAAATGACAAGTCTCAGTAGTTCCCCAGGTGCTCACTCAGTCACACTGATGTTCAGCCTTGGGAAAAGGCCAAGTGACAAGGAATCCCAGCCTGTGCCTCACTTGCCTTCTGAGTGACTCTGATGGCTGAGCAGGGGACAAGGGCCAGGCTGTGGTGCCTTTCAGGTGGCACTTGGCAGTGTGTTTTGGATTCAGATTTACAGCAGTCATAGTGGGTACAGCTCCTGGTGCGGCATCCAGGACTGAGGGTGACTCCAAGCCCATGTTCCAGTCACTTCTCCAGTGTTCCCTTGCAGCAGTCATGTGAAGCAGGGGACACAAGAAGGATCAAGGACTTAAAAAAGGAAAAAGAGACACAATGACACTTACATTACCTTCACATTGCTCACCTGCACTTTACAGCAATGTTTGTCCTATTAACAGTATAGGAAAATACAGAGGCCAATATAGACATTCCTACACATATTTGCAGGCCTAATATGGCAGAAAGCAATCTACGCACGAGTTGAGAAAACAAGTTCAAAAGCTTCACACAGCAGCATCTACCTGCCGGCATCCGAAAGGTGCGTGGGTGAGTGTGTGTGTCCATGACGGGGGGTTGAGCAGCGAGGGGGTAGAACCCCCTCTCGTACCTCTTGTACCCTCGAAAGGTTCGAGCCCACAGTGTAAGGAAAAACACGGTCCACGAAGGACATGATCCCGGTGTCCCGGGGCGCTCCAGCCACAACGGATACGAGTTAAGGATTCCTGCTGCAGCACGGGCAGGCGCTGTGCCCGCGGCGGCCTGCGGGGGTCGCTGTGCGAGCCGGACGAGCGGCCGGACCGCAGTTTCGGTGCTCGCCATAGTTAAGACACCGCCAAAACTTCCCCTTCCCGCGGGAGAGACCAGGGAACCACAGGCGGAAAGGGGAAGCTAGCTTCCGACCGGGCTTAAGCCCTCCCTAGACGGACAAGAAAGGATAATGGGGACTAGAAAGAAAGCAGGAAGGCAGGGCAGGGCTGCGGGCGCCAAGCGGGAACGGACGGGAGCTCCAATCGGAGGCGACCCTCCAGAGGCTGAGCGGCTGGAAGATTCAGCTCACCCCAACCACACAGAACTCCGCTTAGGAAAAGCATCCCTTTGGATCGCCCCAACGGCACGGGAGCCCTAAAGCCGGTGTCACCGAACCAAGCGCCCACACCGCCCAGATCCCCCGGCCCTCGCCATCTCCGCCAAGCCGTAGCTCTGCCCGCCCCTGTCTCCCTTAAGCAAGATGGCGGCGGCGGCGTCTCCCGTGGTGCCGCGCGGCGGCCGCTCGCGCTCAGTGGTCGCTGCGTCACGATGGCGGCGCCGGCGGGAAATGCGAGTGAGGGCCGGGTGCGCAGCGTCTGAGGGGTCGGGCCGCCATGGACATCCCGGGCTGCATGAAGGCCCTGCTCCTGGCAGCCACGGAGTACCGCGCCGCCAAGACAGCGCACAACGCCGCGCTGCTGCAGCGCAGCCTGGAGGTGCGAACGGCGCCCGTCCCGGGGCCGCGGTGGTAGCGGGGCGTGGGGTGCTGTGGTGTCTGTTATTAGAAAGTTTTGTGTGTTTACAGAGGTGTATTTTGAGTCTATATGCACCCAGGGCAAGCAGATAGTACGTGTTACAGGGGGCTTATTTTTTTACTTATCCCCAAAATTCTGGCCTGCATGAATCATTTCACAGCTTAAAAAATAGCATGTGAATGACGAACTGGTCTTGTGTCTGGAGTCTTCCGGTTCCGTGCAACACGTATACAAACGTGTTTTCTGCTAAGGAGGTGGGCCAGTGCATTTCCCTGATCTTCAGCTTTGTGTACAAGTTATGTGATGGCCTTTGAATTCATCTCCAAGTTACCTTTTTCAAATACAGATTTATTTTAATTGCTAGAACGTTTATATGAGAGTTAGTATCTCGCTTTGCTTTCTTCTCTGTATCTCTTGTAAAGAGACACAGGGAATACACAAAACCAACGTGATATGTCTCCATTATGCAAAATATAAACCGTGTTTACCTGTATTGGTGTGAAGGTGTATCATTTTTGGCGTCTTATACAGAGTTCCCCGAGCTCAGGTTCCTTTGGGTCCTTGTCCAGGCCTTTGGAAGGCAGGCTGATTGCTTTGTGTTTGTGTTGAGCAATCTGTTGGGTTATTCTTTCAGAATAAATAAACCTGGCACTTTCCAAGCATAAAGGAATGGAAAACAGATTTTTTTTTTCCATTACTGCTTCTTTTTTGTTTTGTTTTGTTTTGTTTTGTTTTTCCCGGCAGATGTGAATAACAGTGTACCATTAGAGCGGTACTTATATTAGGACAAAATCTTTTTTTATACAACTCTGTGCTTTGACTTCTGTGTCAGTTACCTTGTTGCAGTTGAGTAAGTTGATTTGTTTTTCTCCTTTCATCTCCAGGTTATCTCTGGACTGAAGCTTACCCGGTTTTTTGCTTCAAACCAGATTCTACCAAGTGAATGTCTCAGTTGCCTTGTAGAGCTCCTGGAGGACACTAATATAAATCCTTCTCTGGCTTTGTCCGTGGTTACTTTGCTATCACAGCTAGGTAAGGTTTGCATCTGAACTTTTTATCTTTTTTCTGGGCAAGGGAAGACAAGACAGATGCTAATTTTGTGGTGTAGGTGATGGATTTCTTGGAAGAAGTAATGTGTGAAAGATTTTTCATTGTAGTGGAGTGCTTGGCTAAGCCGCTTGTTAAGATGTTAAATTGCAGTTGAGAAGGAGGTTTGAAATCACCACTATGAATGACAATGATGATGCTTGTCAGAATTTGTTTATCCACGGGGTAGGGTGAGGGATTATTCTCTTGTCCTTTTTATTTGAACCTGGAAAAAACTACCTTTTTATCAAGGGAGAAACCTGGCTAGGGCATGCAAGGATAGGGAAAAATCGTGTCACATCCATAGCTGTAATCACTTCAGTTTACCTCTCCCTCTTGAGTGTTAGCTGGCAATGTGGGCTCTGCAATAGTCTGGGCCTGTGTGCATCAAGTTATCCAACTGCAGAAGAGGTTCTACTGCCTTTTACTTGTGTCTTGAGATGCCTTTTTGGGTTTTTTTTTTTTGCCCCTCTACTTCATGGAAATGAGACTTCATTGTCCAGGGAGCTCTGTGCTCAGACCAGAACCTACATATACAGGGAAAAGTTAGGAAAAGTTATCCCTTCACTGCTTAGTTTCTCATCATATACGAATAGTTATTCAAGATTTGAGTCCTTTATGATGTTTATTTATCTTCCTTGATTCATGGAGTTTAAGCCTCTCTGAGGTTCCTTTTATGTTTTTGAAACAGGTATTATAAAATTATATTTGTTGCTGGAGTTCAGTCTGCAAAATTTTAAGAATTAAGTCCTCTTCCAAATGATCTATTGCTTTACCTGTTTTGCTACATCTCTTTGAGGATTGCCTAAGCAGTACTGGCTTCTATATATTTATTTAACTAATGCTAGGTAACCTTATCAAGTTATCAGTTTGATTCTACCTGTCCACCATAGCATGAGGCAAGAAACTGAGCTCATTGAGCTTAAGATCTAAGCCTTCGAAGTGCAGGTCTCAAGATCTCAGAACTGAAACTTGGTAGGTAGGAAGTAGACTATTCTTTCAGTGTCCAAGCATCTTAAGGAAATGTATTAGTGTAATAATTAACTGTATGTCCAGAAGTGAGGTAGAGAGGCAAGTGCATAGGAGCTGTCATTTATTTGTAGTTACCTTTAAAGCATATGTGAAGAACTGGTCAGAGACTATAGCTTCTGCTTCAGCTGGTAGCTAATACATCAGTTTCTTTTGCTATTAGATGGGGCTTTTGCTAATAATTCCTAAATTCCAGCTTCAGACACGGAGACTAGAGAAGCTCTCCAGGACACCTACAATCTGACCAGTGTGCTGGCAGGAGTGATTCATCGAAGTTCTACTAATCTGAGTGACCCAGTCTTATTACAGGTAAAGGAACTAACGCTTAATAAAATTTGGCTACTGTTGCATAAAAAACATTATACTGTATGCATATAATAATCAGAAGATTGATTTCCAGTTGAGGTATTTGTTGTTTCTCTTGACACAAGCCTGTTTCATAACACAAGCCTGGAGATCATTTTGTTTAATCAGTACTTTGACAGGTAACTGTGAAGGAGTGAAAGGAAAGCTGTGGCTTTCCTTTTCGAAGCTCACAGGTAAAGTCTGACATCTATCAGTTTGAACTCACCAATTTTAACCTGCCCTTAAACTTTTTTTTATTTTTTTCAAATATGCACAGGTTTTCCCTTAAGTTTTCAACAAGTACTTGCTGGTTGCCTATAGTCACTTGTCTTTTTTCTGTTAATTTTTAATTGACATATTTAATTTATTTCTGTTATTCTTTGATAATATTTAATTATGCTAATTCTGTTAATTTTTAACAGAAAATGTATTACTAGTAGTCCTGTGGCTCTTGTTCTGTGGAAAATAAGTCAGGCATGCAGTAAAGATCCCTTTTCTTGTGGTTTGTGTATTTCTCAAAGCGCTAGGAGTACTACACGATCTAGGGATCCAAGTGACTGGCCAGTCAATAGGAGAGATTTTGTAGTCACCAGATAGAGATCTAAATGGTGAGGCTTTGTTTTAACTGCTAACTTCTGCTGTGATTTTTATCATGTTTGAGTGTATTGGCTTCAGTTATGTGCCTGAAGAGTTCTGTATGAAGGACTTTGCTACCCTTAGATCTGTTGGCAGTCTTTAGAGCAAACCTGTTTTCCTGTAAGCATCCTTTCTGCAAGAGCTCACAAAGTGCTTTTTGGATTTTGATGAGACTTCTAGACCTTTCAATAGGACAAAGCCTATTACTGACAAAATGGAGAACTTGCTGGTGAGGCAAAGGTGGTTAATTGAATAGGCTGAAAAGGTAACTCCTCTGTAAAAATAAAATCTTAATAATCTTTTTGGGCTTTTACTAAGTACATCAGTATGGTAGGACATTACAATGTGCTTGCAGCAACTTGTATAATTGTTATGCTAATGTTAGAGTCTGAAAATTAATTCAGTTGTGATGTCTTGATATTTGTTCTTTCAGTTTCATTTTTTGTAACTTTCCTCCTGAGATGGTGTAGGACAGGCATGTGAACAGCTTTCTGTTTCCTCAGGGTATTCAGTTGCTGCAGAGACTAACCTACAACATTCCCATCTTTTGTGCTGGTGCCAACATCGATGGATTAATTTTGTTTCTAATGCATCGTGTGTAAGTGTGTACTCTGCTGCCTTTTCTTATGGGAAACAGCGAGCTGAGTTTCTAAACTTTCAGAAGGCCATTAGAGTACTGTACTAACGTGGTCTCCAGAGTGAGCTGTGCTCTGAAGTTAACAGGCTTTCCTTTGAAAACCATGTATGTACTTGTTACAGATTGTCAAATGCAGTGATTGTGGGACTTTGGGTGATGGAATATTAATTGGCCTCAGCCCACCTCCACACCTCTGGGAGCAAGGAACTAACAAAGAGAAAAGCCAGGAGGAAATTCATGCTTGTCACTAGGGGAAGACTTGTTAGATTAATAAAAATTTTATTCAAGTGCCCTTGTAAGAAATCTGTTGAATCTTAGAAATATATGTAATAAATGACCTCTGATAGCAGTGATCTCTGATACTTTGGGTTTTTTTTTTCTGATGTATTCAGTTAAAAGCTGCCCACACTGCACGAATTAAAATCCGAATTTTGATTTGTATGGTGAAATGGTGTCTCATTAAAAAACAAGCTCCCACCAAGACACAAAACAAAAGTCACCCAACCACCCAGCTCTCCCAGCCCCCACTCTAAAATTTCTTGTAATTAAATTCAGGATGCTTCAATGAACACATCTTTTGGGCTTTTCTTTTAAGTCAATCCACTGAAGATGAGTTAACAATACCGTGTTTAGGACTCCTGGCAAACCTCTGTCGTCACAACTTGTCTATTCAAAGTCAGATAAAATCTTTGGTAAGAGCTTTGCTTTTGTGTCATGATTCTCTGGCTTAAGGGTAAGAGTTAATTGACTCTAGGTAGCTTTCTTTCTGCACTGATAATCCTGACCTGCTTGTTCTGCCCAATGGGCAGTTTCTCCCATGTTGGAGAAAATAACGAATAGAATATGAAGTTGGATATTCTCTCTCCCTTGGTACATTGCTGTGTTGCTCTGGCTTGTATTATGCGTTTGGTTTTTGCAACTGTTCTCTGCAGCTGAAAGGTGAATTTAAAATTGGATTGTTCTTCTTTAGAAAAGCTAAATGTTATTAAAACCTAAAGATTGTAGGTGGATTTTTGGTAAGCAAGAAATCGCTTATCTTTTGCCTTTCAAAAGATAAATCTATCTGACTGGCTGATCTTCATGTCAGGGCGCTTGAATCCTCATATACATGTACATATCTGAACCACTTGGTTCTTGTGTCTTCATAAATCAGTGCAACCATTTTTTAATTCAGCAGGAGCAATACATCCACATAAAAGCAAGTGTTGTTGTGTTTACCTTGGAAGAGAGGCAGGGAGCAAAAAAAAAGGGAAACTATTGTCACATCTGATCATTAATCAGAGAAGGGATGGGAGTCAATTTTCAGTGATTATTTTCTTTTATAGGCTTTAGCAAAGTGACTTTCTTATCTTTCTTTAAAATAATGATGGAATTTCTTCCTTGGTTGGTTCTCTGTTGTTTTGGGGTGTTTTTTCTCATTTTTTTCTTATACAGGTTCAAAAGAGAACATTGGCGTCAATGCCAGTATTGTGCAGTAGAATAGTGAAATAGCTTTCCTAGGGAAGTGTTACAACACTTACTTATTTTTGTATTATTCATTATTTGTATGGCTTAGGTATAAATATGTCAAACCTGTAAATTTGGTGGGTTTGTAATAACTTTTTTTTCTCCTTTTTACTGTAGAATAATGTGAAGAGTTTCTATCGTACCTTAATAAGTTTCTTGGCCCATAGCAGTTTGACTATGGTTGTGTTTGCACTTTCAGTATTATCAAGCCTTACCCTAAATGAAGAAGTAGGAGAAAAAGTAAGTGAGTCTTTGAAGTTTTTTCTATTCTTAAGTTGTAGATAAAACCAATTGTCACACAGGCCAAATAAAATCCTAATTCCAGCTAGTTTTAATAAGCACAGTATGTGCCTGTACATAACTTTCTTCTTCCTTTCAGCTCTTTCATGCTCGAAATATCCATCAGACATTTCAGTTAATATTCAATATTGTTGTAAATGGAGATCCTCTAACAAGAAAATATTCTGTTGATCTACTCATGGATCTTATGAAGAACCCCAAAGTTGCAGATTATCTTACCAGGTATGGCTTAATTTCCTAAAAGTATTTTTCCTAAGCTCTAGTTCAGTTTCTTTGCTGTATGCTATTTGAATTCTAAACCAAACACTGGGGGAAAAAAATCCCAAGATGCTTTTTGAATGTTGCTAGTTGATTATAATTATAACTGCTATTTCTGAACCGAAGGAGTTACTGGGTTACTAGTTTGACACAGAAGTGTGACTCAAAACCTGTTCTTTTCATTGTCACTGAAGGAATATTGCATATCCTGTTTTATAACTTTTTGTCTGGGCAGTGTTGGTAGTAAGACAACAAGATGAGTAGCTATCCTGCCTTTTACAGTGCTATATAATCTTGAAGTGGAATAGTATGGTTCAAGTTGTAAGAAGTAATTATTTTACAGGGGGAGGGATATTAGAGTGGTTCTGTGGAGAGCTTGACTAGTAGTTCTGCAAATTCCGCTAGCACAACTTAGGTGCTGATTTTGAATCTAAAGCAGTAAGAATAGCTGAAAAATCATATCTTATTTTAAGGAATTTGCTTTCATTCCTGGAATATTTTTAATTTTTGTGCTTTTTCAAATAGAAATTATCAAAATTATGTCTGTATTTGAAGTGTTGGGGCTAAGAAGGAAAATAGGGCATTTTCATTTATCACTTGATGTAAATGTGTAAACATGCTGAAATTTCAATTGTATTTATAATTTTTTTCTTCTCTTTGCATGCTGTAGATACAAGCACTTCACCTCTTGCCTTGGTCAAGTATTAGATCTTCTTCATGGAAGGGATCCTGATTCATCATCTAAGGTATTTATAATTTTTCAGTTAAAGGCTAAGAGGCTACAGTCCTAATCTAGTTTCTCTTCTGTTGTTATAAATAGGTTCCTTGTGTACAAGGGTTGTTAATGAAATACACTGACTTCAGGATTCTTAAATGACCTAGAGAATTCACCAAGTTTATATTTTCTAGTTATTCAAAAGGCTGTCAGGTTGAATATGTAGTGTTGGGGTTTTTGCCAGGTTGTGTGTCTGCTTTCAGGTAACAGATGTAAAGGCAAAAAGCCAACATAAACACCTTTTGTGCTTTGGCTAATAAGAAATTTTGGGACCTGCTAGGAATGCAGTGTATCCCACTTTGCTCTCTAAACCTTGAATTAATACTACTCAGACTTCAGCTGGTGATCAGGGAATCCTGATGCTAATTTCAAACGAGTAGGAATGTGTTCTCACCTTAGCTGAACAAAAAGATGCCACTTCTGTTTAAGCCGTGAACTGTTACATTCAACTTTGTCTCCCTACCACCTTACGTAAATGAAACATCAACTATCTGTCACTAAAGGCTAAAATATGAAATGTGAAAATGTTGGGGCTAAATATATCTGTGAAACAGATCTGGAGCTTTTCTCTATGAATGTGTTACACATCCTAGTTAATAATAGATGCTACTATTTCTCTCTGTGTGATTATTGTTGTTGTTTGTTGGGTTTATTTAGAGAGGCATGTTCACAAAGAGCTTTCCAGGGTGGTTTTCTCTTTGTGCATGCTCAGAGAATGGATGTGCATCTATTCCTGTCTCAGAATGTTTTCTCTTCAATGGCTTTCTTCATGCTGAGTGTATACACATTTGTACTTTTTACTGTAGCACTAGCCAGCAGTCCTGTCCAAAGAAAATAAAGCAATACACTGAATACTGTCACAAACTTTCACCAGTCCAATGAACTGTTTCTGCTGCTGACTTGGCTTTAAAGAAAGAAAATTATTCCTCAGAAAACTTTCAAGTGGTAAAAGGAGTTGCATAGAACTTGCATATCTCTTTAGACTTGTGTTAAGGGAGTTGCAGTTTCTGTGTAAGTTCTTGATTTAAAAGCATTTGAACTCTTCTTCACTTCACACAGATCTTAGAGCTGCTGCTTGCCTTCTGCTCTGTGCTAGAATTGCGTCACACCCTGCGGCAGGCGATACTGCAACCAGCTGGCCTGCCAGTCTCGGGAAACACCAGACTTGTGACTCGCTCAAAGAGCTTTGAACCATCTGTTGCATTGGTGCACTTGTCAAACCAACCATTGGAAGGCTCTGAAGACTGTGCAGGCCTAGCATTGCAACTGTTCAAAGAGATTTTTGAGGTACCAAGACTTGATAACTGAGTTTAAAGAGCTTCTTAGCAACTCTTATTTTTAAATTATTTTTAAACAAATATTATACTTTGACTTGAAAAATAGTGCATACAAAGAATCTCTGTAATAAAGTTCACTGTAAAGTAGTTATGTTGAAATAAACATACTTCATAAAACAACCATTATTTTAAAGACGTGTAGTATTTTAGAAATATGTCTGTGTTGTAAGTGGAACTCATGGCACTTTTTGAAGTCATGAGGTAGATAGAAAACTCAGAATTCCTTTCTAGGACTTACGAAATGAGGAAGTTCCTGCCCTTTCTGTTCCCTGTAAACTTCCTCCTCCACTGGTAGCCATCGTAAATCTGAATTACAAGAGCTGGGAAAGCAGGAAGGGGTTTAGAGTAAGCTTGGCTTCCTTGTACTGTACTTTTAAATATTGACATAAAATAAAATGTCTTTATTACAGGATGTTATTAACAATAAGAATGGCGAATCAGCTGAACACTTTATGGATCTTTTGCTGCCTGTTCTTCTTGATCATCTTCAGATGCCAGAGCAGATTGTGGATGAACTATTAGTGAAGAAAAAGTGTGAAAGAATGGTCAAGGCTATTAATGTCCTGACAAATATCCTTTTTATGTGCTTATTGGCACCTGATTTATTATTCCTCCACCATGATCTGCTCTAAGATGTTAAAAGACATGTCCACCTTGGGTCACTTTAATAGCTTCTAATGACAATAACTGTCCTGATTTTACTTAGGAGTGTCATCTTGCAAGATCTAAAGTAGCTTTCTAATTGCTGTGAAGTTATCTTGTAATACAGTTGTACAGGATAAAATGTTGTGGCTATTCAATAGAACAGAAGCACTTTGCAGATAAAAAAGGAAGATGAGTGTTTTCTCTTGAAATTGTGTGAGGAATTTGGTCAGCCGTCTTCTTGATCCATGTAGTATTGTTGCCTAGCTAAGTGCAGCTCCCAGCCATATATGATATTAATTTAGATCAGAGAAACAAGGAAAAATAATGTGGAATGATACAGTTTTACACTCCTCTTTGAGTCCTTAGTGTCCACAGTTAGTTTAGTAAGGAGCACATGACTGCAGTGTGTAGTCCTGCATCAAAGCTGAGTTCTGTGGAGAAGTCTCTGCTAGTTCACTTATAGGTAGCTGGTTCTTGTATTAGGGACTGTCTGGTTCCTGCTTTTTGTTCACTGTGTTTCTTTATGCCACCCATTTTATTGAGGTTTCCCTTCACTGTCTCTTTCCAATAAGTGTGTGTATTAACTTGTGCTTTGATGCCCTAGCTTTTGTGTCCCTTATTATTACAAAATGTTGCCTTTTGGTGGTAATACCTATGCATAGGTGTATTGAATTTATTCTTAACCCTGCCTACTGCTCTGCAGAGATGACACACTGAAAATGCGTGTCTCGAAGGTGCTGACTGCCAGCCAATGCACATGTCTGATAGAACACCAGTTTCCTTATAGTGGGATTGATACTGGTTTTGGGACAAAATTGGTGGACTCTAAAATGTGGTGAGCACACATATTTATCTAAAATCTAATTAAGCATGACTGGTGTGAGAGTTGTGATATTGTTGCAATGGAAAAATATGGCAGTTGAAGTTAGCATTTAAATGCATATAAATCAATATTGATATTGAATCAAATTTAGTATTTTTGTGGAATAAAAAGTAATCTTGCTGGTCAGTTCACTCAGATAATGTTTTTGGCATAAGCTGGAACTCCACTTATGTGAAACCTTAAAACTTGTGCAGTAGTTCAGGCTGATTTAAGTTAAAGCTTTCTGGAACTGCTCATGGCATTTGATTTGTCATTGTGTTTTTATGCAATCAGAGTTCCAAAATATCACACATCACTATGGGGGGCAGTTGTTGCACTGAAAATTAAATACATTCCTTCAGCTCAGTGTCATTATAGCTAAAAATCAGTATAGCTGTCTGTTACGTGGCCAAAACCCAGTGAAATATAATTGGACCTATAGTTAAACCCTCCTCACTTTCAATCTGGAAGTGATGGTTTTGGTCTTCCTTGTTGCCATGCTTGGCATGCTGGAGAAGCTCAGGCACACGTCCAGGGAACTCAATATGATCTCTTTGGTTCTAGCATTGTTGCCTTGCTAGATATATTTATTTTCTTTGTGAAGGTATTCATTATTTTTTTTTAATTGACTGAATTTGTCAGGGCTGATCTGACTATCTCACCTTTTTTTTTTTCACCCAATTCCTTTCCTACTTGGATGTTTTAAAGCAATCTTGCTGCTGATATTATTTTGAAAACTCTTGATCTTATGAGCAGATTGCAGCAGGATGTACCTGGTATGAAGGTCAGCTTCTACAAAATGTTACAGGTATGATTTTAAAATGTTTTATGAAATGTATCTGTGAAATAAAGTGTCACTGCACTACGGTAGTTTTAGTTATAAATGTTTTGCATGCTTATCTCTGAAGTGGTAAAGCTTCTAGGAAAATACAGTCCCTTATGCAAAATTCCTAAAGGTTGTTTCACTATTAATTCTTCCAAAATAACAGTTGTTTGCTTTTACTCCAGTCTTTTTTTTTTTTTTTGTAATGCATATGAAATTGTGTTTTAGATGCCTGGTAAGAATTATCCTTTTAAGATTGCATTATGACTGCAGTTTAAAGGTAGCAAACTAGAAGACAATTGCCACAAGAATATAATTATTTGTGGGGTTGATTGCTATTAAATATGTACATCTAATTTGGAACTTTGCATGGCCAAAACAGTTTCTGGTACCTGTTGGTCAGATGATACCGTAATAATTTACTTTACAGATAGAAAAGCAATCCAGACAGTCAAACACTGCTTGCTGTTTTGGAGATTTTTCATTCTAGAATGAGAGTTGTGTAATTTAATGGGTAACAATGAGTTTTATAGTCCATGATTAATCTTAATAACTTGAGCTTGTGACCTTTTATGTTGAGTATCAAGCACCTGAAAACTTGCAGGAATTAACTAACCTCTTTACCTGTTGTGTTGCCTTTAATGTAAAACATGATTTCAAATACTCAGAAGTATAAACTATTTTTAAAATCACTTGTCTTCCATGAACTTCAGGCTCAGAAACTTAGAAGGGCAAACTTTAAGAAGGTAACTTAAGTTTTGAATAAAACATTTATGTGCCCATGGGCCTTGATATTGTGATGTTTTGGTAGTTTGTGTTTCATGAGAGTTTTTGTTGTTGTTGTCTGCTGTTTCTTGTTTTGACCAAACTAACTTCTTTATTAGGATCAGCGCTTGATTACACCTTTGACATTTGCTTTAACATCAAACCATGGAGAGCAAGTCCAAGTGGGGCTTAAAATACTGTTTGAGGCTGCACCCTTACCAGATTTTCCTGCCATTGTGTAAGTATTTTTGTGATATTCTGGTTAGATTTGCCATTTTTATGGGCTTAGTGATGTTCATGCTTTTTGGAGTACTATTTTCAGCTCATCAGAGATAGAAGTATAGAAAAACTGTCTTGTTTCTGCTGTATGTGCAGTTAGGAGACAGCAGTGATCCTGGAGGCCAGAGGAAGCCGTTGCAATGCTGATGGGTGTTCAATTTATGTCAGATCCTAGAGAGCAGTGGAGCAATTGACTACAGTCCCTAAGTGCTCATTTGTCTGAAGTCTGTGCTTGGAGCTTTGGGTGCATCTAGTGTTCTGACTGTCAGATTTCTCTCTAATGAACTCTGTCAGATGTGTCATTCTTCAGTTCCTAAAGCTTTGCTCACTCTTTTGCAGTAGCTTCCAAGAGAGAACAAATTAGGATAAGACACAGGAAGATGGCAGTTCAGGTAGTATTTAATGTGGTTTAAACAATGGAAAAAGTATTGAGAAACTCTGTTTGATGGAGTCCTTATTTCCGTAGGTGTAATAAAATACGTAAATAAATAAAATAGAAAAAAAAATATTTTAAATTGTATCACAACATGGAGTTGAACCTGACAGATGTCAAGGCAACCAGAAAGACCATTACATCAGCAGCAAAAGCCAGACATGAAAATGTGTGCCATTCTGCTGAGTGGGGCAGGGGACCTGTTGACAAAGGGCATGGAAGAGGTTGACATACTGAGTGCCTTGCTTGGTCTTCACTGATAAGGATTCCCAAAGGCAGAGCAATGTCTCTGAGAGCAATGGGAAAACCTAGAAGAGGCAAGACATACTCTGGGTGGCACAGGGTCAGGCTGTGGAACACTGAAACTAACTGGATGTACAGAAGACCTGACAGGACATGCCCTTGAGTACTTAGGGAGTTGCCTGTTGTCATTCCAAGGCCACTCCAGAATGTCTTGGAAAATTCATGGTGATTGGGAGAGATTCCTGAAGACTAGAAGAAAACAAATGTAACTTCTGTCTTCAAGAATGGCAAAGATGATCAGTAGCACCCTGAACTGCTCTTGGATAGAGTCCTGATGACAGGGCAAAGGAGGTGATCATTCCCCTCTGCCCAGCTGTGGTGAGACCACACCTGTAGTGTCGTGTCCATGCCTGTGCTCTCTAGTGCAAGAGACTTAAGGACATCCTGGAGTGAGTCTGGGGAAGAGTTTGAGGTGTGAGCATGTATTACACAACGTGAGACTGCAGGAGCTGAGCTTGCTTACTTTTGGGAAGACTTGCAGGATTCTTATCAGTGTGTTGAAATGTCTGATAGAAAGGAACAAAAGAGACGGAGCTAGGCTTCTCAGTGGTACCCACTGACAGGATAGATGCAGGCACAAACTGAAATATAAGAAAAAACTTTTAGATTTCTTTAACTATAAGAAAATAAACCCTTTTACTGTAAGGGAACGTCACACTGGAAAATGTTGCCCAGAGAAGTTGTGGAGTCTTCATCCTTTGAGAGAGTCAAAACTGCAAGGCATAGTCCTGGACAACCTGCTAAGATCAGGAGTGTTGAACTAGGTACTCTGTAGATGGGTCCCTTTCAACCTTATTTATTCTATAATTATATGGGGTTGTGGATATAAGAAACATTTTTATAATGCCCAGTCATGAATAGTCTGGCTGAAAGAATGAAGGATCTGTACAATTAAATATGTCTGCAATTGTACAATGGGACAGCCAAATAACATGTCTGTAAATGCAAGTTGAAAATAGGCTGTGCTCACTTAGGAAGCAATTGAGATAGCACTTCAGTGAAGTGGTTGGAATAGCTTAGTAATTAAGGAATTTATCAAGAGCAAAAAATTTATAAGTGCTGCCTCTAAAATCACCTTCTTTGGTTTATCATTCTTGTTTGAAACATGTTATTGGTACCTGCCTTGAAAATACCAGCCACAAATTACATACAGACACTGGAATATAGCTGCTGAAATTACTTTATCTAAGCTTTTAAGTTCTCTATACAAATTCAAACAGATTGCACTTTTATTTACATACTTCAATTTTGGTTAAAACTTAAAAAATCAAATGTGCTGTACGCAATACAGTATTGTAAAATAGAATTGCAGACAAGGAGAAAATGAGGTTTATTGGTTGCACTCTGCCTTTTCTTGATTCAGTCTTATTTTTATGCCCAATAAAAATTCTTACTAAATACTTTTTCAATCTTCTTTGAGAAAAACAGTGGCCAAGTTAAGTTGAAACAGGTGAAATAACCTGTTTCTCAGGTTCATAAGAGACATGATCTGTTGCTCAAAAAAGCTGAGCACTATGCCTTTTCTGATGAGATTCTGTATTTGTTTCTAAAGGTTAGCCATGATACCTTTTTCCCCTTTATCTCTGGCCATTTTGAGCACACAAAACACGTCTTCGTAATGTGTGGTAATGCAAATGTGACCGTGAATTTTATTACGAAATTGTTCTCTTCAATCCTTGCAATGCTATTTGTAGCAGGTTGTGTTAATAGCCTCATGTTTATACAGGCTGGGTGAAAGCATTGCAGCAAATAATGCCTACAGACAACAAGAAACACAGCACACAGCAAAGAGAATCCAAATGCAGTCACCTGTGACCAACACTACTTCAGTGAGGTCTTCTTCATCCTATCCTCCAAGTAATGAATCCAAAGCTTCAAATATTGAGGAATTAATACAAAAACTTCATTCTGGACTAGAGGTTAGTAGAATTTACATACCCTTGTGAAACATTTGATACTTTTTTTTTTTTTTTTACTGGGAGGAATGGAAATTAAAATCCAAATGTCAGACTACCGTGTCTGACAAACAGTTAAGTTTGGGTTAGATTCCTGTCTGGAACATATTCTTTTTACTGAGCTCCTGAGCAGAATTCAGAGATGCTATGTTGAGCTACACCTGAAGGTAGGGCTCCTTACTGAGAGCCCTCTCCAGTGGGTTTGCCCACAGTTTTCTTAGCTGTCAGATGTGGAAGCAGGAGCCAGGTACAGTCCAGCTGCTTAGACTTGCTGGGACACATTCAAGGAACCTCCTTCCTCTGCTTCCTAAGGAATTAGTATGGAATAAAATAGAGATGCTGGGCTGCTTTTGAAAAGTGTGGTGCAACTCTTGTGTGCCTAAACACACATACTGACATTCTCATTTTGTTGGCTGTAGCTGGCTCAAGCATTTGCAGTTCAGCTTTTGTGGCCTTCTTGGACAGGTGCTGTTGTTATTTCAGAAGGCAGCTTTTTCCTTCCTCTCCAGCAACTTGCATTGTGAATGAGAGACCCAACCAGGCACCACGTACAGTGTGCTGCTTTTGTGGGCCATCCTGGCAGATACTGAATATCTCTCCTCTGTCCCTTTTCTGTTCAAAGCAAGTTAGCTGCTTTATAGCTGTTTTAGACTGAGAGATGGATTATTGATTCTGTTTTCTTTTGGCTTAAAAGAACAGTATATAAATTGGGAAAAGGTATAGAAAGTTTCTTGATAACAGCTTGATATCTATATTAGTGGTATTGCCTCCAGCCTTTGCTTTGCAACTACTATCTCTTTGTTGTGACTGATAAAAGTGAAACTCGGATAGCTACCAGTTCCAGTCAGATGCCAGAATAACAGTGAAAAAGGTCAGGTGAGTCTTCCTTACTTTTTACTCTGCCACTGTATGCTCCCATTGATCATCCTTTTCAGGACCGCATGGCACAGTCTGTGGGTGCATTGCTGTGTTTATTTTAATGTAAATCAAAGCAACCACAGGTGCCTACACAGCACTATTGCAGCAGCTTCCAGTAATGTGACAGAGTAAAAAGTAAAAAACCTGCTTCGATTTTTCTTTTTTAGGGGAAAAAGTTGTTGATGAATTTTTGAGTGATTCTTTTCTTAGACCTTCTAATTAGTAATTCAAAATCAATATACACATTCACTTAAAATAACCAGTACTTGAATTATGTCTGTATATTGTATGAAGCTCAAATGCTTGTAAAAACATAATTGAGAAAATATCTTTCATAGTATCACTATTCAGAGTGGATGAAGGGAATTTCATTCTTAGAGCTTCTCCTAGAATCATTTCTATGTCCTTTAGAGAGTTTAAGTTTGCAAGTAGGAAAATAAACTACATGTTTCATACTTTAGAGACAGAAAAATGAGCTGAGAACTGGAGCTACACAGGGTCTCCTGTTAATTTGCAAAAAGCATTCTTATGTAGTGGTTCAGGATGGTGCAGAGATGGTGGCTTTTCTGTAGGTGTTCAGTGTTTGAACAGCTGGCATAGTTTGCACTTGGTCATGCATCAGCATCTGTGAACAGCTGCTCAGACCTGGTGTTACAACAGCACTGCCTAAGAGAAAATATCGTGAAATCACTAGCATTTTCACTTAAGCATATACTTTAATAAATACTTAGGACTTGTTGTGCCACACATAGTGCATTTCCTCTTGTAAGTCACTGGGTTAACACAGTATGTTCTGTAGGTCCTCAATAGTATCCTTCCCAGTATCCTAGAGAAACTTTCCTAGGCCTTTTCTCTTAATTTGTATGTAGAGAAGGCCACAGAGAATGAAGAAGGAGTTTTAACCATATGCATTTTGTGCTGTTAATGTTAGGGCAGATTATTTTAGGTGTCTTATGACGGAGCTGCTAATTCTCCAGCAAAGATTAAACCAAGGGGAATGATTTTAGAATGGTGATTTTTCCTTTTCATAATGCTGGACTGATAGTCTTCTGCAGATGACTCCTATTAAGCGTAAAGATTCAATTGTTCACAAATTTTTGTCAAGACTCAGGTGGATATCTTTGAGTATATAGCCTCAGATACAAAAATGAGAATTCAAAAAGCCTAGTGGCAGGTGGAGTTGACAAAACCACTGATCTCTTTAGGTACACGTTACCTGTGTAAGTAAATAGAAATTTCCAGTATCAGTAATTGGAAACGTTTCCCCACAGATGAAGGAGCCCTTGGCTGATGTGAGGATATCTGACATAATGGATGTCTATGAGCAGAAGCTGTCAGCGTTAGCAGTGAGTATAACCTAATGTGCATGGGGAGACTGCAGTTGGTACTTTCAGAAAATGTTAATGAGAAATGTTCTCCCTATATGCAGTCCAAAGAAACGAGGCTGCAGGATCTTCTGGAAGTAAAGGCAGTAGCTCTGGCTCAGGCTGAGAGGTTGATGGCTCAGTACCGGTGTCAGAGAGCCCAGGCTGAGTCTGAGGTAAGTTAGGGGAGCTTCAAGGTGGGACTGAGTAATGATTGTCTGGGTAGCTTTAACTGTGATCACATGTGGAAATTATACTGCTTATATCTAAACTGTGCTTGCAAGTTAGGGCAGTCTTAATTTTCACCATGAACATCCTGTTTTCCTCTGGATTGTTCTTTGACACAGTTTTCTTTAATGTCCTTTCCCTTACAGGAATTCAACAAAACCAACCTCCTCATTATTGTTTGTTAACCATTACTGTTTATTCAGCAATATTAAAAATTAAGAAACCTACTTATTAGAATTCTCTATAGAATTTGCTGATATATAAAGAACTGTTTCCTGTTTGTGCCTTTTGATTCACTGGTCAGAGGTGAACTTTCAAATAAAGTTTGCTTTTGTGGAGTCTGTATTTGAGCTGCATGTTGAAAAGTGAGAATAATTTCTATTCTTTAAAGGTTATATTCAAGATTGTGCTACCAGTTACTAAATCCACAGTTAAAATGTATATTTTTTTACTTTATTCTTCCCTCCTATTGTCTATAAAAGGAGCTAAAGCAATTCAGTGAACTAATTAATTTGTAGTTAAAATTAGGTGAGAGAATTTATTCTCTTAATGTAGATGGTGACATTTTGGTGTTAGATCCATGGCCTCTAGCATGCCTAATACAACTTGAGAAACAGAATTCCCTTTACTGTATGTGGCTTTTTTTAATTATTATTTTTATTTTGGGGGTGTCATTCCACTCAAAGGCAAGAACTCTTGCTGCAATGCTGAAGGATGCAGAACGAAAAAATGAAGAGCTTAACGATTTGCTGAAAGCTCAACAGGTAGAATCTGAAAGAGCGCGGACTGATATTGAACAGCTCTTTCAGCACAACAGGAAGTTGCAGGCAGTTGCTGAAGAGCATGAAGTACTAAAAAAATCCTCTCTTGATCTTCTTCAGAGGTAAAACATGTAGGATCTCTAAACAAGTATTTCATGTGAAAAGTTATGACACCCTTCACTGGGATAGGCTCATTAGAAGAGCAACATTACATGCTGTGTCACTTCTTTAAATGAAAAGTTGTTTGTTTTTTTTCTTCTGTATGCTTGTCAATAAGATTAACTTAAGTCATTCAGGATCTCAAATTTGTGTTAAATTTAACATAGTTAAATTTATTAATATATTAACATTCAGCTTTCAGTGGAATGAAACTGAATTGTAGGTGCGGAAGGTCCAGTTCAGAAAATAGCACAAGCTTTGTGTAAAAAGGGAGCATTGTTCTCTAAGACACAGAACTAACAATGCTTAGTTTCTGTTAGCATGATACCATGCTTTCAGTGTCTCTCTTTGATCTTACATGCTGTCTTAATGACATGCTTGCAAGAGTTCTGGAGAAACAGCCAATATCAGTATGTGTTAATTTGCATAATGTAGGACTTAGCATGGTTGCTCAAGTCTGTACCAAATTTGACTTCAATTAGGTAGAAGTGAGGTACAGAGGAAGGAGGCACATTGTGTGTCCTGAATTATTTATAAGACTTATTTCTTTGGGATCTTACACTAAAAAGAATATGTGAGACGCATAAAGTACATAGAGATAGAAAATATTTGAAATTAGAATGTGCTTTGGAAGAATAAAGGCTTAAAAGAGCTTTGACTTCTCACATGAGCTGATCTGGTCACTAGGTGTCAGCAAGGTAAAGAAACTGATAGCATTGAGATCAAGTTTCTTGCTTGATAACGGGAACAAGCATTATTAGACAATTTTGAAAGTGTATTGCTGCCAATAAAGGAGTCATTGAGGGAGGAAAATTTATAAAACTTTTTTCCATTACTAGATCTCTTGAATAAGTGTCTAGTATGGTCATTGTGGAAGTGCCTCCATTTTTGCTTGAATTGTATGCAGTCATACACTTTATGAACATGTATTGTCTAATTCATGGAAAATAAATCAGCTTTAATCTAGTATCTTAACAGTTTTAAATTTTCCAAACTAGGAACAAAACTTTCTAATCCTTACAATGTGTTTCTAAAACAAAAGCTTACTTTCTAAAACAACCTTCATACTTCAAATACGCTGTTTCTTAAAAGCAATCAATTAACTCACATTAGGGGATAGAATTTGCCTTTTGGTAGGAAGGTAGGAAAATGTTTGCTTAGACCATGAAATCTACCTCATCAGCCTGTATTAATTACATACTGCATTGTCTTCAGTATGTTCAGTTTTTAGTATAACAAAACAAGGTGATATTAGGTCATGGACTAACTTAAAGGGTTCCTTAAAAGATGACTGACATACACAAACTGTTACAGATTAGCCCTTTGCAAATTTCTAAAGGTATTTATAATTTTGTCAATTCCTACAAGTTTTCTGCTAGAGGGAGATTGTTTCCTGATCATTAATGCTTCAGGATATTTAGGGGATCCTCTGGAGCTTGGATGGTTTGTTTGTCTGTTTTCTTCTTCCAAGTCAAGCATTGGAACAGGCTTCCTGGGGAAGTGTCTGAGTCACCATCCCTGGGGTATCTAAAAGATGTGTTGATGGGGCATTTAGGGACATGATTTAGTGGTGGACTTGGCAGTGCTGGATTAATGGTTTGACTCAATGATCTAAAGCCTCTTTTCCAACCTAAATGAGTCTATGATTCTAAGTATGTTCATTAAAAAAAAAAACAAACTCAAAAAATCTTAACACATTAACAGCCGGCTGTCATCAAAAAACCACTCAACTGAACACCCCCCCCTTCCAAAAACACCGTGAATGTTTCTTGAGTGGGATGATTGCTTAGATCATGTCAAATATTTTTATTTGGCAAACTATTAAAGTAAAAGCTGTCTTCAAAAGCAATTACATTTCATTTGTAGGTATGAAACAACTGAAAGACAATATAAAGATCTACAGATTACATGCAATTCACTAAATAAACAAGTGGAAGCAATGACGAAACTAAATGAATCACTCAAGCAGCAGAATGACAGGTAAGTTCTGTTCAGTCTTTTTAAAGCAAGTCAAACAATAGAACTAAATAGCACTTTAGTCTCAATTTTTCAGCTGTGCTTTAAGTAACATCTGAGAAGTGAAGTTAGAGGAAGCTGAAGATGCTTCAGGGTTGGTTTATATACTTATGTTAGATGAGAATCTGTAGTACTGACTTTGGTGGTTTATTTTATTTCTCCATAATTGGTTGGGGGTGGTGAGGGAATATCGACAGACTTCAGCAATTGTAGCAAGAGAAAGAGAATGACCCAATTCTTAGGTGCACTTGGGAGAGTAGGGAGGTGTTTTTTGGTTGTTGTTGAATTTTTAAATGCTTTTATCACCCAAAAATTTCTGTGTATTCTCTTTTAGTCTGCAAGTTGTCTCTTAATTGTTGTCAAATTGGGAAAAAAAAAACGAAACAACCAACCATACTAAATGATACATTTTAAAGTTGTATTAGAAATCGTGAGGGGTGGTATTCTGCCTGTGGTATAAAACATCTTTTTCAACAATACAACTAGTATTATCTATGTCTTCTTGAGGAGTGCTTGTAATTTTTCCATTTTGATGTCTTAAAATAGAGGTCTGATGTACCTTTCACCAGTGTAACTAAGGGAATATAGGGCTCTTATTTGACAAATTTTATTTAATACATAACTTTTCAGAAGATGTCTTTAAAATATGTTCATAGACAGGCCTTGTATTCAGTTGAGAAATAAAATGCTATTCTTGGTTTTACTTGCAAAGTTCACTTCACCCTTCCAGGCTCTTGCCTTGTCAGTAATCAGAGCAGTCCAAATCACTGCCTTGAGTTCTGATTCAGATGGAAAATTTTCATACTGATACATTAGTTTGCTACTGAATAAATTTGGTTACTTACATCTAATGGTGCAATATGCAGCTCAGGGTAATTGGGGAGATACTCTGATGAAAGCTGATCCTTGTTAATGCCAGTCTGGAGGAGCAGTTTATTATATAGATACTTTGGAAATGCCACAGAAATTGAGACTGTGGAAATACGTCTCTCACTCTTGCTAGAGGCTGCAGCTTAGAATCTGGTAGATAAGAAGTGGATAAACAAGTAAACAAAAGTGACAGCAGATGCCATCTAGGCAAGGCACGTGGCAAGTACGATATGCCTTAGAAATTAGGCTGGTAATGGAAAAAGCAGATTAGTTTCAGAGAGTGTAAAATGTTCATGTTAGAGCTGTACTGCTGATAGATACCAGTTCCTCTGTATTTAATGGGTGTAGAAACAGCATTATTTGTACTAGTGAGAACTGAGGCAGGCCTGTACACAAGCTGTGGCACTGTCACATGGTGTGGTCACTTCTGAGTGTTGTGTGACAATCCAGGAGATGTGCAGAATGGTATTTTTTGTGTGTAGATGTTCTTGCAGGGATAATACCTGAAAGAGGTTTTACAGATTGATTGTCTCTTCAGGAGCATTGTAAGAGCTAAAACCCCAGCATCCTTAATCACTAATGGCAGGGAATTTTTGCTTGTATTGAATGACAATTTTAGTTCTGCCAGAGTATTTTGAATTATTTGTGTCTGTGGTCAAAGGCACCAGTTTGTGGGCTTTGTGCTCCAGGTATCAGCCTTTTCAGTAGTTCCTACCATGATCAGAGAAGGGCAGTGACTGTGTCATGGTGGCAGGAAAGAAATAAGATCTATCTCTGCTCATACCATGCACATTCATAGGTTTGATGATTTGAAGCTCTTGACAGCAATTGGAAATAATACAAAAATCATTTTAGCTTCCTAGGACAGGAAAATGGTGGCATATCTCATTTTAATAATTAAAATTTATTTCTCTGCACTTTTAGGACTGCTGCACAGTTAATAGAAAGTGAAGATCACAGAAATGAATTACAGCAACAGCTACAAGAGAGAGATGGCACAATAGCAAGTAAGTCACCTACCTAAAGGTCACTGAAGCTAGAGAACTAACTCTATTAACTAGATGTTGTTATTATGGGCTCTAAATAAGCTGCTATTCCTTACTGAGCAACTTGTAAACCTTAAAAATTGGCCACAGATACATAACTTAATCGTTGAATGAAACAAATAAAAATTTTAATGTTTTTGTTTTTTAAATATGCATGAAGTTGATTTTCCAGACTTCACTGAATTTCTGCATAGCATGTCCTTTCAGGATCTTCTTGCAACATATCCATTAGGACAATTTTCTGTAGGAACTGGAAATTAGAAGAGCTTAATTTAACTCTCTCTGCAAATGACTGGAAGCAACCACTAAAATTTAGCAGTAGGTGGCACTACTCAGTAATTCAATTAGCAGCCATGTTGAGTCTAAAAAAAATTAATTAAAAAAGCCCCTTGTTTCCTAGGCCAATGCAGTATCTGTTTTCTAAGTTTGGCATCCAATCTTTTAATGTGTTTATTTTCTTAAGCCTTGCAACAGAATATAAATGTTCTGGAAGAAAAAATAAAAAATCAACAGAAAGAAAAAGCAGATATGGAACAAACTATTGATATTCTTAGAAAGGAATTAAGTGAAACACAGCAAGCAAGGGAAGAACTGAGTGTCAAGGTAAGGAATTACTTACACCTGCATTCCCGAGACTGGAGTTCTAGGTATCTGTTTAATTAATAGAGTTGGTAAATCAGTATTTTGGCGGTTAAGTCCCTAACCCTAGAGTAGCTGATGTAGTAGTGGACAAGAACAAATTCTCTCAATTTTACTTGTGTACCTCTTGAGTTTTAAGTCAGGATCAAGCTCTGTGAGGCATGGTGTGTGTGTGTATATAATATTGGGAAGGGGTAAAAACCCACCAAACCTGTGGTATAATGTTAAATAACAGAGTGTAACAAATTCCTCTTCAGTAGTTTTTACTACTGAAAATGTAGGTCAGCTTGCTTTCCCTCCCTTTCTTACATTGAATTAAGGTATCTCCAAGAAAAAGTGTCTTTGTTCAAAAGAGAGACTTTAGCTATATCAAGTTAACAGGATAATGAGGATAATGTTAACAAAAAAAAAAAAGAAAAAAAACAGCCAACGAAAACAAACAAACAAACAAAAAAGAATCTAAATCCCTCAAGCTTCAGTGCAGCCTTCATGTCCTTGACTGCAGGTAAGGCTCCTTCTAAAATCACAAGGCAGAGGTTCATTTTACTTGAAAACTGATGAACAAATGCAAAATGTGCAGTCTGTGTGCAAAACACATTTACTGTATTTCCATTTCCTGGAAGCAAAAGCTTAATCTCTTCAGGCAGTATTATCCAGTATATAGCAAATTTTTTTTGTTCTCAGTAAATATATACTGGTGTTGTGTTTGAAATGAAATGTAGATGGTAGCACAATGATAATAAAGAGATTGGTGCTTTCCCATGGTATCCAACATTTTGCACTTTGGCAGTAGCTGTAACCATTCATGTGAACCAACTGTACAGCTGAGGGAGATTTCTGAAACGAGCTTGTAATTTTAAAACTGCCTTATAATTACTTGTTTAAGTTCATCACCAGGCCACTCACCTTTCACTGTATTGTGTGGTTTTTAGTTGGTAATGGACAAAACTGTAGCATTTTGTTTTTTTCTGCAGGCATCTTCTCTGGAAGTTCAAAAATCCCAGTTGGAAGAATGCTTGGCAGAAAAAGAAGCGCTTGTAAATCTGCAGAAGGAAGAACTGGACAAACACGCCAGCATGATTGCGATAATTCACAAACTAAGTGGTGGCAAGCTAAGTGCAGAAACAGTGAACCTCAGTTTGTAGGGCTGTGTTTCCTGTGCTTTGTATTCTGTTAAGTGAGCTAAATGATGGGGTGACTGCCAGCTTTGTACACAACATATGCAATTTGGTTACCTTTTTGCATAATGCAGTTATTGTTTAGAAAGGTTAGCAACAAAAAAAAGTGTTATCAGAGCTGCTAAATTAAGGGGTTTTGTTGGAGTTTTCCAAACTCAGTTGGGAAAGAAACTGTCACTGTAATGAGTTAGAAACTTCTAGTGCCAAAGTAAATTTGTAGACATGAGTTCTTTCCCTTTAAATTTCTTGGTCATGGGGAAAGGGTAAGTAAATGTTGGGAGGGGTTTTGTTGTTTGGGTTTTTTCCCTCGTTTTCTACCAGAAAGTGCTCGAGCAAACAAATTCTAGTAGGAAATGGCAAGCATGTTGATAAGTAAATTGATAAATGCCAGTTTGACTTTGTGAAATGGTGGAATGGGAGGGAAAAACATCAAGCTGCTCACCAGAGTAAGGCGGCAATAAAGTATATGTCTTCAGAAAATGGTGAATTAATCTTTAGCATTTATATGACAGAATCCAGAGTATATAGATATTGATTTTTTTCTTTTCCCACTGGAAAAAATGTACTGTTTCAATATGCTATTCTAAGCTAAGTGTAGCTGAACTCTGGGTTGCATAGCAAATAAATGCATGGACACATCAAGACACTTTGACAGCATTTCTGTGTTTTTCTGTGGCAGCGTTTTTCCAAATGGTAATGAATAGTGGCTAATGGAACTAGCAAAAAATTGATGTCTGTTTAAAATTTTGTTTAAAACGTATATCTCTTTACTGTAAATAACCTGGAGATTTTTGTACTTAATTCATGCAAAGAAATACCTTTGTAAGGGGTTTGTCTTTTAGGCATCTTGATATTAGTGGTTCTGTAATCAAAATAGTTCTGTAATGAAGTTCCCTGTGCTGTTTTCATATTCGTGTTGTGTGCCATATCCACTGTGCTATTGGACTTTTCTTCCTTTTCCCCACAGGCTTTCTCATTTAGTGCAGGGAGTAGCTGGCACCAGCACAAAAAATAGCTCTGCAATAGTCGATTTTTAATTATCTGCATCATGTCAGCTTGCCAATTGCATGTTCTACAAGCAGAGACTTTTGTGCTGTCTTAGTTCTGAGCACCCTCACGTCTCAACATCGGGCACTCCAGTACTTCTTATCTGAAAGTAGCTGCCTTTAACTCTATGTAATCTGGAGAAAGTTTTCCATTTAGCATGTGGTTCTGTATGGCTTTGTATGTGATTTCATTCATGCCTAAAAATACCTTTAAATGTGTATTTATTTTTTTTGTATTATGTATTTTCTGCGCTATTTTACTTTTGGTGTACTTATTGGGAATAATGACACAATAAAGGGTTTGGAGTCAATTCATCGCTTGTTGTGTGTTGTCTTCATTTTAACACTCCTTTTTAGTCTCAATTCTGCATCCTTTGATCTTTTTCTATTTCTCTGCGAGGGGTTTATTTTAGGCTTTCACTTTCCCCTTCCTCTCCATCTCTTCACCTCTCTTTCACCACTGACTCCAACTGACAGTGCCTACCATTTGCTTTTCCCTGGTGAAATCTGTCTTTTATTGAAATTAGGAAGCTTTCCTTGTGTGCTATTTGGATCTATTAGTGGAGTCTTTCCCACCTCTGGGATAAAATAGGCTGTGGAATGGTACTTTCACTTCTGAATTAAGTGCAATTGATCATCCTCACCTACATGGAAGATGGAATGGGAAGCTTTACCTGAACCAATTCTCAGCTTTCATTGTCCCTCTCACCCCACACTTATCTATAAAAGACAGAGCTTTTTATTAGTAGTGTGACCAAAATATCTGTGCTATGATATTTGTGCTAGTACATGCAACTTAATGTAGACAAAAAACCTTTTCTTCCCTACCTTCCCTACCTACTTCAGCTGGAATTTTCTTAACTTCAGGATGAAGTTAATATCCTGCACTAACAGTAGGAATTCAGAGCTTTACAAACTGAAAGCAAGGCCTTGCTGTAAGAAAGATCCTAAATGTAAGGGCTGGTAAAAAAACCAAAACAAGCAATCTAATGAATAGCTGCTGTGATCTTCGACAGATTTTCCAGGAAGTACTTAGTGCTCATGGTGACCAGTAGGATTTATTCAGTGATGGTGTAAACAAAACATAAAATTCTGAATAAAGAAATCTACAAACCACTTATGCTATGGATTCAGCAGTGCCGAAAGTGTTTGCTGCTGTCAGGATTTATGCCAGCTCTCTTATGCTTACAGTTTTCCTGATTCAGAGGTACATGTCTAGAATGATCCAGCAGTGCACTTGTCTGGAATAAGTGCAGGCCAAAAATAGAACAGACTCCACTGAAATTGTGACACCCAGATTTATAGGTTTGGTTCAACATTCTTGTGAAGATGTAAGAAGAGGTCCTCTGCTCCTTTTTCTTAGAGTTTACTGTTAGCAGCCAAAGATGAAGTATTTTAGGCGAGTACTTATTTCTCAAAAAATGCTTTCAACCTTGCAAAGTTGGTTTATATATAAATAAACTCCTCCATCCATTCCCATCTGGTTGCTTTAGAAATCTTCAGATCTGTTCACTGAAGCATGCTTCCTTTCCATCTCCCTCACCAATTTCCCTTCTGCAGAGTGATGAAATTAGGAACAGTCTGCTAGCTTTCTGTCCCCAGTGATACATCCTTTTCTCTCTACCCCAGTCCAATCTAAATTGGATCCTTTCCTAGGAGTACAGAGAAATGAGGGGTGAATAAGCTGAGTGATGCCACACTGGAAGCTGTATAGGTGTTGATGTAAATACCCTGGGAATCTTGGACCAGGCCTGACAGCAGGGGCCAGGTGCTTCCCCACCTCCTGAATGCCAGTCTGGGTTGTTCTGCTCAACTGTTTCCACAGGGGCATCCATTTCAGAGCAGAAGTAACAAGGTAGTGTGAGCCTCATTTTTATGCCCAGCTTCTGTTTGAATCTGCTGTGCCTGAGGTTCTCATGGTTGCAATATGTTAAACCTTTCCTAAGGATCAACCTCGTGTCCCTTCTGACATGTTGCTCTGTGACCTGAAATTGCCTGATGATCTTGGCTGAAGAGCTGCTGGGTAGCTGGAAGGTTTTGTCTAGCTATGAATGATTCCTGTAAAGGGCAGTTACTAAGAAAACCCAGCTGGGTCCACGTGTGTGTTTCATGCTCAGCATCACAGCTGAACCTCTCTGTGTTTCCTCTTATGCCTGCATGACCTTGCCCACGTGACTTCTTAATTGAGCTTTAAGTGCAAATTTGACTGCCGAAGGTGGAGTTTGGTTTGGGTTGGGGTTTTTTTATGGCCATTAGCTTTTTACCTAAAAATGGGAACTCGGGAGTTATGGGATCCTTTATGTAGTGTGTTGCTACCAGTGTATAGTCTGTCTTCCTGAACCATTATTTTTAGGCTGTGTTGGGTGTTGAGCAAACATTGCAGCCACTTTGTGCTTTGCCAACAATGGATTTGGTTTGGTTATGGAGAATGCCTTTGGAAATGGAAGTACACAAACTCCTGGTGCTTAACTATTAAAACTTTGATGGTGCTTGCCCCACTGTCCCATCTTTCCAGGAGAAATGTGTAAGAGCATCACTGTGTGCTGCATTCCTCTACCATCATCTTCCCTTCTGAACAGAAGGTTTGTGGAGAAACCCCTAAAAGGGAAAGGAATGTAACAAAACTGTTGGGATACAACTTTCTCCTTTAGTTAGCCTTATGTATTTTCAATGCTGACTGGGGAGACAAAGAAACAAAAAAGACAGTGTTGGGGGTAAGGCACATGGCTGTGAGGAAAGGTGTGTGGGTTCACCTCCCACAGAACTTAAGTGTGTCAGTGCAGGCCCTGGACTAGCTTGGAAAGTGGACTGCAGAGACAAAAGGCACCACAGGCCAGGCAAGAAGTCTTAATGGCAATAGGAAGTATTCAACTTCTTTGTATCAACTGTGCGTCATTGTAAAACTGAATCCAAAGCTGCTGGGACAATGGCTGAGCCTTTGCATGACCTTGCAGAAAGCAGGCAGTGAAACACTTTATTTGGTGTATGGAGGCAGGAAGGAAGAAGAGGATCTTTTACACTTTGGAGTGATCTGAAGTATCTTTTCAGCCAGTACCCACTCTCAGTCCTGAACACAGCATACTGTGCACATGTGATACAAAGCTCCAGGCCTTCTCCTTAAAGAAAGAGGTGACAAGCCAAGGACAATGTGTTACTTGGGAGTGGGCATTGTACTCTTGTTGCTTAGACGGACTTTGAAAGCACTGGTTGCATGCAGGGCATTAAAGCATCTTTTCATTCTAAAGCTCTGCATCAGAAATGATCGGTTTTTGAGAAATGTGGTGGAGGTGGTTTGCACATTCTTCATTGCAACATGGCAAGCCTAGGGAGACAGACAGCACAGTTTTGTTTGCTTGTTCTTCTGGGACATTTCCAGCATTGCCTGTACTCTGGGATAAGGAAAGAAGAGAGTACATGGAAAAGGGAGATTGTGTCACCAGATCCTAAGACAGGAGTGAAAAACTCCCAGATTTCTTTGGCTAAGCTAGTGTAGTATCATAGTTGGCTGCAGTTTTCTTTGAAAGCAGCTGGCTCGTGTTACAGAGACTCTAGTCCAGCCTGTGAGTTGTCACTGAATAGGCACTGATTAAATTCCAAAGGATCTTGTGCATGTTTGAAAAGGTTATCTCTGCTTGCAGAACAAGCACCTCATACTGCTGGGATCCCCCTCATAGCAAGGATGGCCAGCCCTTGATTTACCCATATATAGCTAAGCCTTAACATGAGAGAGCAAATACTGTACCTGTTAAATGTTTCTTCAGAGTAACTGAGCTAACAATCTGGTTTAGGTTTTTTACACTGTATTAAGCTATTAAAAACTAATTTTGTAAGCAACCAGCACTTGTTTTGATTCAGTTTTACTTTAGAATAATTTATCTGGGTGTATTATTTGCTTATATTGATACTCAAAAATTGAATTTCAGCTATGTTTTACAGCACAGGCAGAATGTCCTATAAGGAAATATGAGGCTATTGTAATTTAAAAAGCCAGAGGCTACTGATAAGCCTGATATTTAAAGGAAAAAAAAACCAGTGGTGATCAGTTACAATATATTTTGTTTAACCTTGGTTGGAGTGTGGGGACCATCTCTGCTTGCTCATGTGTCATGGTGAGTGCCTTAATTGTTCTTCTTTTTATTCTTTGAGGCTAAAGCTGAAGAAAATATCTTTGGTTTATTCTTGTCATGTATCTAGTAATTGGAAGTGAATCTAGTTTTGAAAGAAGCATTTAATTTTCTTGCTTATATTCAGGATGAGGTGAAACAATGTCAGTTTTTTGTTGTGGCTTTCTAAGGCAGTGGGATATCTCAGTTATTGTGTTCATTTCAGTATCAGTTGAGCGGTTTGCTTCAATACCAAAAAACTCAGTATATGCTTTGAGGCATTGTGCTATTGATGCCTTGAGTTTTAGCTTTTATATTTTTCAGTTTCTCTGCTGCTTAGTGTGTAACTCTGAAACTTCATATTAGGCATTAATTAGTAAGTTCTCTTCACAGGGTAGTTGGACAAAACAATCCCTTCTCAGCTAGAGAATCAAGGACACTCGTTACCCAAAAAGCAGAAACAACAGCGAAGGGAAGGGGGCAAGCCAAGGGGTGAGACTTCATAACCTGAAACTGTGGTTGGACAATTAACCCCAATATGCAGATGAACCAAAACTTATAAAAGTGTAAAATCTCGTGACTGGGACCCATCTTGGAATTGATATGGATGTAGCCCCGGCTAGACTCTTGCACTGCCCAAGGTGCATCTTTCAATAAATACCTATTTTATTCCTTTTGCTCTGTCTAGTCTCTGTTCCAGGTCAGCCTTTCCAGGCATCACTATTGCTTTAGTTGTGTTCTGCAAAGACCAAGTAAATGCCTTCATGCCTTTCACTATCCAGGGCAAGTCGTTTTGTTGGGGAGGAGTGTGTATGGATATGCTGGGAAACAGCATCCTCTCTGACTAGTGTCTGCCAAAGTGCTCTGTATTTTTAGGCAAGGTGTGCTTAGATTGCACAGTCTCTGGGCTGGCTGATGCATGCTACCCTCCCAGATGACTGCTCTCCCCAGAGAGGTTAAACCATAGAGTCTCCAGAGGCTGCTGTGCTCTGGAGTGCCATGCCAGAGGCTGCTCTGCCTCTCCCTGCGTGAGCAGAGCTGCTCAAAGGCTGCTGATGATGCTCAGACAGTGCTCAAACACTCCTGAAGGAATGGCATGAGGCTGTGTCAGGGAAAGTTTAGGTTTAGGTTGGATATTAGAAAAGCTTCTTCCCCAGAGGGTGGTTGGACACTGGAACAGACTCCCCAGGGAAGTGGTCACAGCACCAGCCTGACAGAGCTCAAGAGTGTTTGGACAATGGTCTCAGGCCCAGGGTGTGACTCTTTAGGTGTCCTGTGCAGGGCCAGGAGCTGGACTCAGTGACCCTTGAGGGTCCCTTCCAGCTGAGCATATTCTGTGGTTATGTACATGTGAAGATATGCCTGCCTGTAGCTATTAAACCCTAAGATAGAATGTGTAGTATTCTAGTAGTACAGCCTTTCTCAGTCACTCACTTCTGTGGAGTACTAACTGTTACAGTACCCACATTCAATTGTCTTCATGGTACCAAGATGCATTGGGGTAAACTGCTGATTTGGAGGTCACACAGCAAGGTCACACAGACTCCAATTTGTGTTCTATTTCTGCAGCCTGGAGTACTCCAATGGCATTTTTCCTTCCCTCTTTCTCTCCTGCTCCCAAACCTTGTTTATTATATCTCTAACTACTCGAGGCCTGATGATTCTGTCATGTTATGTGCAAAGTTGAAAGCCTCCATTTCTTAGTCCATAGCACTTAAAATCTCCACCTGTTAGACCATAGCACTTCACACCTGCCTGCACGAGTGTGCTTTCCATCACTCCAGAGGCTGGTCCTGCTGGCTTTGGCTGCAGCCCTGGCATGCCATACTTCCATGTGCTTCCACTCAGCATTTCCATGCAAATCAGGGGTTTCAACCTCTAGCTGCACAGGAAATGCAACCAGTTACGGAGTTTTCTGTCTAAAAGTTGGTGTAAATGCCTTGCTTGCCATCACACAGGTACTTTGTACTGAAGCCTCCTGACATACTAATGGAGCAAGCAATTACTTGAATCTTAAAATCATCTTTCTTTTTCCACTTCTGACTCATTCAGAAGGCAGCTTCTGCAACAGAGTGGAAAGGGACAAGCAGACAGCAGAGTCTCCTTCACCACCTGACTCTGCCTTCCTCCCCACACAGACCTATCTCATATGCAGAATGAGGCAGAGCCCCCAGGGGAAAAACAGCATCTAATCACAGCCCTGGAAGCAGAGCGCTAATGCACGCAGGTGCCGGAGCGAGGTCACAGCCTCCAATTTGTGTTCTATTTCTGAAGCCTGGAGTACTCAAATGACATTTTTCCTTCCCTCTCTCCCTCCTGCTCCCAAACCTTGTTTATTATATATCTAACTACTCGAGGCCTGATGATTCTGTCATGTTTATTCATTAGTTGGTGAGAAGAAAGGATAAAAGCTAGACCTAAGCTACAGTCAGGATTTTATTAGCTTACCAACTCTGCTTGCAAGGGAGGATTGCAAGTGACCATGGATGGAGGGTGAAAAGCCTTTTTGCCAAGCCCAAATTCCTGAGCTGCAGTTCTTCAGGTGATAACCTTGCTGTTTGTTGGAGGGTAATACTTGTTAAGTCCCTTCTATCTTTCCTTATTAACCTGTTGAGATAAAGCTGAAGTTTTATGTAAATAAGTCTAAGAGGGAAAGTGTTTAAAAGTGTTTAAATCTGTAAGAATTTTACCACCGTGTGTGACGTGTGTAATTTAAAAGACTATTATACTACAGTCAAGGATAGAAGGATGTAAGAGTGGGGGTTGCCCCACAACCTAAGAAGCATGGGGCTTGTCTTACACAAACCAGAGTATGCCCTACACTTCATCTCCCCAGAGTTCTTCCATTTCTCAGAACTTAAAGTTGAAAGTAATTGGAGGAGAGATAGAATGACTGGTCCTAATCTTTGGGAACTATTTTCCATTTGTTGAAGTGTGATAAAAATTTTATATCAGGTAGCTGAAGTCTGGAATTAGTCTCTGTCTGTTATTCAGTGATAACATTTTCCTGGGTTTCTCCCAGACTCATGAAACATCATCAGTCCCAGGAAAATCTAACAAGGACATGTGCTTGGATGAGAACTCTGCTGGACTGAAATATTAAACTATGGCCATTCACAACACTGATAGAAACTGGTAGTTTTTTGTTGGATAGTTGCACTCGTGCCTCACAGCTCAGGGATTCCATGGGCCACTGATGCCAGCTGGGCTCTGGTAAACTCTGGACTCGGGCATTTAGGTCAAATCTGCTTTACTGTTGTCTAAAATAGTTGTTTTCCACAGTCCATGCATATAGCCAGCCCTTTCATTCACTAAAGTACTGTGTAGCAATTAAAAATATCACAGTAGCTTTAGGCTTTTTCTTGGTCTCTATATATTCCTCTATACAAAGGTCTCTGTAACCTCTTTAGGGCTCTCTGGGGAAGGAGGTGAGATTTTTTTTTTTTTACAGGTCTGTAGTCTAAGCTGCCATAATAATCTTTTATTTTATATATAAACACCACTATTTACCATAAAGTACTACTTGCTGCATGCCCTTTTGAGGTAATCTTTGCTGCTTGGCTCAGTTCTTCAGATTACATGTGTTCTTCCTTCTTTGCAATGTTTTTGTGTCCATAAAGGGCAAGAAAGGATGTGTTTATTTTTACCCATTTAGAAAGGGATAAAGCTTAGATCATATCTGGGACTTGAGTTCAGCACTTGAGTAGCAACACTTACAAAGGCTGATCGAGACAAGTGAAATTGGATTTCGTTATCTTGTGTTAAAGGCTCTGGCATGCTCATATCTTTAAAGCATTAAAAGCTAAATGTCCTCAGATTCAATATCCTTTAGGCAGGAGAAATGCTAATGTGAATGTTAGCTACAAGCCTATTTTGCTATGAAACTCCATGAACTCGTTGAAAATGTTTTTCCAACACCTTAAAGCTATTAATGCCTTAACTAAGAAATTTGTTTGGAGATATTACTGCACATTGATGTCGCATTTTTAATAAGCCTGCCTAGGAAAGAGAACATTGGCTGGTTTTTACAGACTCAAGTGGGTTGATAAGTGGGTAACAGATGCGTGTGACATGTTGGAAAACCACTTAGAGAACAATAGCCAAGGTCACTCCTTGTCATGTCTGCAGCGTGTGGCAGAACTTCAGAGCCAGAACTCCCTCTCCTGCTCTTCCAGACAGGAGAAATGTGAACTCCTCTTCACAGAGCCATGCATAAATGGATTGCCTTCAGAAGAGGAGGACTCAGTGGCAGGAGCTGGTTACTATGGCTATGTGCATTGCTCACTCTAAATGGAGGAATCAAGCCAACAATCACTGTATACATTAGCTATATTTGTATGTGAAGGAAGCTCATTGCCAGCAGCTGTGTGAAGGTGTTGTGATGAAAGCCCAACTTGGCTCATGCCACTCAAGGACTTGGTGACTTTCATGCCTGTAAAGCAGCACAGACTGAAAGCAGCAAAATCTATGGGATCAGCTCCTTTGTCCTCCTTAAGCCTTTGCTTTCCTCTTCAGAAAGGATTCTTCTTTTCTGTGCCCCTAGTGATCATAGAACACAGAGATCATAGAAGCCCAGGTAGTAAGGGATCTGGAAAGGTCATCTGGTCCACCCTGTCATGGCAAAGGGAGCCTAGGAGGGATTGTACAGTACCTGGTCCAATGCCATCCTACAACTTTCCAGCAATGGGGTCTCTCCTCTGTCCTTGGGGAGGTTGTTCCACTGGGGTGGAAATGGCATGTCATGATGCTGGCTTGGAAATTATGGAGGGGCTAGCAAGCCTGGGCTCTGCGGTACAGAAAAACAACTCCTAACTGTGTTGGCTTCATAGTCCAGCCTGCAGCCAGCCACTGACTTGTTGGGCTGTCATTGCAGCCACTTCCCCTGTGTCCAACAACATTAGAAATCATCAGTGAAGGCAAAAGTAGCTGTGGGTGGTGAGACATCTGTAGCACAACCACAGCCTTATTTCTGTTGCTTACAAATTTAAAGTCCTTTGCCTTTTCTTTTTGAAGCTACCCACTGAAGCTAGAGGTTCTGTGGAGTAGCTAGCAAATTTTATTACAGGGTGGCTGTTGGTGACTGTCAGAGGAGTCATTGGTCTCCCCCTTTATCCAGTGCTGCACAAAGAGGTAAGTATTTGATAGGTGAGGGGTTAAGCCAAGGCTGTTACCACCAAAGGCTTGCTGAAGCTCTTGTTCCTGTCTCCAGTGCCCAAATTTTCATGCAAGTGGACTTGGGTACACTCAGGAGGTGGTTTGCAGCATACAGCCCAAGCCAATGGAGCACTTCTATTGCTTGCTGTCACTTGTAATTCTGCTGTTAAGGCTGAAGAGGGTTTTGCACTTCAAATAGGGGCTGGATCTTTAATCCCAATGGAAAATAGAGCATATTTGCTGCAGATGTAAAAGCTTGCCTTTTAAAAATTAAATAGGTTGTTGCAGTCTACAAATATTTTAATTAGCCTGAGTTCAAATTAATTAAAAACTGTCATTTAAAGAATTAAGCGCTTGCAGGTTTTACAGAGCTTTGAATGATCTTAATGGAATAAAAAAGACACTTGGAACTTTCCATATAATTAAAAATAATTGAAATCGTCTGCCTGCATGTATATGAATAAATCAGCTAATAATTAAGCTAAGTTATTAGCAGTGCCTGTATTTAATGTTACATCTAGGGTATAGCCTAAAAAAATCTAACTAGTTCCACCATGAAATTGGAAATAATGCAACTTACCATCAGTCTTCTTCCGAATGTCACTCTTATGGGGAGCCAGAGAACACACAGACTTTCACTGGTGGATTAGCTGTGTCACTTAGCTTTAGTCTTTAACGGTTAATGGTTGAATGGCTTGCATGTTTCTGCTTGAAATGTCTTCCCATACCACTGAGACCTTGCCTGCTGCTGGGAACAAGGGAGAACCACAGAGAACATCTGGTGCTGGTAGGATCCCTCCAGCATTTCTTTGTAAGTGTTCTCCCCTTAGAGAAAAGAATGCCCTATCCCATATTAAAAGGCAAACCCGTGGGGAATGGGCTGCTTTGTGTGAGGTTTCAGCCAGGCAAACCAGGTGCCAGCCTCTTTAGGGGCTGGTGACTCCTGGTCGTCTTATGCTTCTCCAGTGGCTCTGCCCTTAAAGTGCTCTGCTCCTTCAGAAGGACAGAAATCTTGTACAGGAGCCCCAGCTGGTGCCTCTCATTCAGTCTCCACACAGACATTTTGAAATGGGAACTTCCTGAAGGAGAGGAAAGGAAAAAAAACCCTGATAAAATGAATGAATGCTAGTGATTACTCATTCAATGAATCCAGAAAGGTGGAATCAGCTCTAAAAAGGCTCGTAGCAATACAAACAGATGCCTTAGTCACAATCTGTCCTCACTGTGCCACATCATGAAGAATTTTTGAAGGCTGTAGCTGCATGTTTCTTACTTCAATTCAGTTGGGTTTCTTTTTATCTCATCTCTTAATTTCCTGGATTAGTGATGCTTGCTTGGAGGCTATTGGAGGCAACATCATTGTCATATTCCTAACTGTTATTCTGTCCTTAATATTTTACTTCAAGCTGAGTACATAAATGCTGGGCTGGACTTACTTAACTGACTGATCAGAAATACCATTGGTGTGGGAGGCTGGTATATATACTCTCTGTATTTGCATTTTTAATATTAATGATCTGTTCTTATCATCAGTTCACACAGAATTTTAAGCTTTTCTTTTATTTAGAGACTCTAATCCTTTATGCCTAGGAAGATAGTCTCTTAGCAAGTACTGGATTTCTTTTTTTTTTTAATATTTGAGATCTCCAAAGAAACTGATAAATATGGCAAGTGCTGAATCTTGTTAATTATGTCAGTGCTTAATATTTTCAGTCAGGTTGCAGTAGCAACCAAGGTGAAGTGTCTACACCATTCATTCAGTGGGGGGTTTATTCTGGGGAGGAAGGGGTTATCTTTGAAGGCATTAATGAATAAAGGAGAAATAAATTGAAACAAATCTCTGCTAACTATTCTTTTCTGCCCATGTCTGGTCATCTTGGTTTGTAAATGTGGAGCCACAGGCAAGGTCTGTTGGTGTTCTCCTTCTGCCATGTGTTTTGCCCAAGAAGAGAAAAGTGTGAAGGGAGATCAAAAGTCACCTGCTAGACCATCTTGTCCTTAGGTGAGGGCAGGAAGGTGACACTTAGGAAAACCAAATGGTCTGAATTTGCTCAGATGTGGCTGAATGACTGACCTGGATTCTCTTTGAATTCTCCCTTCCAAGCAACTGTGGTGGCTGGGTCCCCACACACACACAGGTGTTCCCCATGCTCAGTTCTTTGTGCTGGACTGGGCAGGGGGACACAGACAGGAACCCCATCCAGTGAGGGAGCACAGGGCAAAAATACCTTTCTATTGCTAATACCTCTTCACTTCTGTTTCTGCTAGCAGTGGTAGGAGACACTTAGAGGAGATAACAGGATTATGGCAGGCGTTGCTGAGCCCCAGAGCCTGGCTGCTGTGAAGGCACTCAGGCTGCCCTTTTTTCCATGTCAGGACTTTATCAGTGATCCAGGGTCAGGGGTGTGGAGCTCATCTCAGCAGAGCCCCATGTGACATGTCACACATTGTTACTGCTAACACTGTGGTATTGGGAATAGGGAGAGTGTGGAAGGTTCTGTTTCATTTGTCCTTTTGGAACTGCCTCCCATAAGCTTCATACTTCTTTTAAATTTTCATTTAAACACATCTTGAATCTGTAGTCTGGAAGATTGTGTCCCTTCTGGTTAAGGAAGTATTTGGGTTTGAACTTTGAACTTCATGCATATGCTATGTCTGCGTTGCATGAGTATGGGACAGAATGGTGCCTACTGTTGGACTTGGTCTTAAATGTTGTTTGGTTTATTATTTCTGGGGAATGGATCTATACATCTGCTTTCTGATTAGTTGAAATTGAAACAAATTCTGCTAATTGTTGTCGTACTTCAATGGACATGCTTTTTAGCTAACAGCATGCAGACATCCAGTGTGACACTAGAAAACTGTAAGCAGTTCAGGTGTATTCAGGATAGTTTTCCAATTGTTGCAAATAGCTAAAACTCAGGTCTGTGTTTCCAGTGAAGAGTGAGCCAAATCTTCCTTCAATGTAACTGGAAGTATAATGAACATTGTCATTGCCTTTGAATGTATCTTCCTATTCAGTCGTGAACAACAGTGCCAATTAGTGCATTGCTACTTACATTTGCGGCATCTAAAATCTGCTCCTCTCGTTCTTGATTCAGAATAAACTGCTTGGGTAAGAAACAACTTGCCATTCGTTTTCACACAGGTAAAATTCTTACTTTTAAAACCAAGTAAGTGTGACAAAGATGACCCATGTGGTGAGAAGCCTGTCTCCCCATGGAGAAGGGTGGGACTTGCTCTGAGGGCACTGTCAAATTCTTGCAGCCCTATTGCCTGGACAATTCTCCTGGTCCAACAGCATGACCATGAACACACTGCCTAGTCCTTCTTCTTTGAAGGTAATCAGCTTGTAATTAAATGCTTCACTGTTTATATGGATGTAGCCCCTACCTTTGCCTCAGTTTCCCTTTCCTAGACAGGTGTCAGTAATTCCTCCATCATACTGTTTGTTTATTTAATTTGATTCTCCTTCTGATCATGGATGCCTTGCATATCTTGAATTATGAAGGTGTGTCAGTAATGGATAAAGGTAGGCATCCAGGCCATGCTGGCAATCCAGTGGAAATCACCTGGACTTTAGATCTGCAGTTCCTTCTCTGTGGTTTTGGTGCACATTTGGGTGATGACAACTGGGGAGATTTTTCTGCTCGGGAAAATTCCTGTTCACCAACTGCAGCACAAGAAGAACCAGAGATTCCACCAGAGATTCCTTACTTGACAGGCAAGAGGCAAAATAATCCAACTCAAAAAATATAGCTTTCTTTTCTTTTCTTTTCTTTTCTTTTCTTTTCTTTTCTTTTCTTTTCTTTTCTTTTCTTTTCTTTTCTTTTCTTTTCTTTTCTTTTCTTTTCTTTTCTTTTCTTTTCTTTTCTTTTCTTTTCTTTTCTTTTTTTCTTTTCTTTTTTCTTTCTTCATATTTCCATACCCAAAAATAGCCCATCTTTTTCTCAAAGTTCTGTGTTAAATTTGCTGTTAGCCTCCTGCTGTAAATTTGGATCCTCAGAAAAACATCATGTTGATTTTTAAAGCAGGATATACATTTTTTCTATGGCTATATAGACCATTGGGTGAGACCGAAGTGCCTAAAACTACTTACAAAGCAGATACTTTGACTTTGTGCAAGAAGCCTCAAATATATGATCTGATTTTTTTGATCCCATCTCCTTAATTATTTTTTTCCTGTAAAGACAAAGTGTGCATTTCAGTCACAAAAGAAGAAGAAGAAGAAAAAAAATATATATATATTTAAAATCTACTCAAGTAAATTCTCTTACAACAGGATTGGCTGCTGCTGGTGTGACTCAGAAGAGTTGTTCCTGTAGCCTCACTGGCAATCTCAGCTGCTGCTCATTGTTGCGGTAAAATTGGTTGCCCTCCTCAAAGGCAATGCCTGGCTGGCATCTCCGTGTGTTTTGGGCTAGGTAGGCAGTGCAACCTTTCTCCAGTGGGATCCATAGGTTCCTCTGGGTGGTCCAGCACAGCCTTTTCTCACCAGCCCTGTCTCCTGTCATCTCATCACTCCTGGCTCTGCCCTCCCCAAACAGCTCCCCCCCTTTCCCATCTCACCCCTCTGTGCCTCTCCAGAAATTACCCTGGGGCTAGACATGATGTGCTGGCCACACAAAATAGGAGAGCCCTGTGCAGAGGAGAGGCTGAGCCCAAAGCTCTTCAGGGAGGTTTTCTGGGGGCAGGATTTCAGCTCCAGCATCAGGGAGCACACCAGGGTGGGGTCTGCCACAGCTTGGCTGTGGTATAGCAGCACCAGCAGGGTCAGATCTGCAGGTCTCCCAAGGAAAAGGCTGGTTTTTTTCTAGTACTGAGCTGTAATCACAGCTGCATCACAGCTGGGAGGGGAGAGGTTAGAAAATAAACTTGTTTTCACATTTATTAGTCTCTATATATGTATAGATATGTTTAGATCTACACACAGATATATAAATATATGCATGCCTCTCCTATATATACACTTATATGCACACACCAGCCAGTCACTCCAGAATATTGCTGTTGGAGAGAAGGATGTCATGTCCATTTTTGGAGGTGTTTAAATTCAACTGACAAAAAGCATCAAATCATTAGGCCATGTGAGAAGCACAGACTTGTGCTTTTTCAGGCAGAACATAATACTCCTGGAAATAGACTTTCTTTAAAAACTGGCCTTAATAGTTCAAGAAGCTTTGCTGTCTGAATTTTCAGCAGAGGTGACCAGCCCAGTGTATCTGTATTTGGAAAGAAATTATGTTTTGTTGTTGCTTACAAAATGTAAATGCTGAAAAACTCACACAGTCTCCTTCCTGCAGTGTTTTCCTGCTATTTAGCACCGTGCCAATCACATTGGGTTTATTCCATCAGCACTTGAAAAGTTAATAAAGTATCCTCATGACAATTGTTTCACCAATTAAACTCTCTGCATGTTTTAGTGTAGTTTGCAGTTGGCATAAGGTAAACAAAAGATAGCAAACAATCCTTGACTGAAAGTCGAGTTATGACTCACAGTGTTAGAGCAGCGAAAAATTGAAAAATCACAAAACCTCCTGTGTCTAAAAGGGCATGAATATTTTACTTATTTCCCCCTCAGCTCCTCTGAAAAATAAGCTTCCAGAGCAGCAAAGCCAGGCATTCAGCAAGGGCTGTACCCACCCCTACCCATACCTGAAGGGCAGGCTCTGAATCCTTGAAGCTGAAATATAAAAAGGGCAAAAAAAGGCAGGTTGTCTTGCAGGAGCTTGGCACCAGGAGCTAGAATATGTTGTGTCTGAAGACCTAGGAGTATTTTAGGACAGTGCTGCCTATTGAAATGGAAATGTGGTTTTCAGGCTGCTTGAGCAGACAGAGTGCATCATAGTCAGAGCTGAAGTAGGCTAATGAAGTGCCCTGTCTTTGAAGTCAGATTGTGTAATACAAACCCTAGAGAGACGCTTAGAAGATTTCTATTTTTCCTTGCATTGATCAAGACTAAAATACTTCTGCTATTAGCTTCAGGACGTTTTAATGGAATTGGTGGCAGGACTACGGTAATTCCAATGACGTGCTATGCAAACAAATGCTTCGTTAATGAATACTCAAAAGATTAACCTGAACTGCCTACATGCATTATTAGTGCTTTTAACCCCCTGCCTTCCCCCAGTGGTTATGGATAATGCAGAGTAGTTTAAGTAGGGGGGGAACCCAAAATTCACTAATGGCGATTAGGCTATGTGATAGCTGGGAAAAGGATGCACAGCCATTCTGAAAACATGCCATTAATCTCTGACCTGATGGGCAGGGCGGGATGCTCAAGATCACTGGAGATGGAAAACTTCCCACAGAGGGCATTGGTGGAGTGGGGTTGTGGTCAAAGTTGGAAAAAGAAGAGTGACGAGGCACATGACAAAAGCTTTCTTTTCCTCCCCGGAACATCTCCAGAGCCGAAGAACTGAGACCATTTATTTAACTAGGCTCCTTTTTCATCTTCTTATTTTTCTTGTGGCTGTGAGTCAGCCTGAGATTGATTTATCAGCGCTGTTAATCTGCTCTCAAAAGGCTGTCAGTCTCACCCCCAGAAGCCAAGCTCTCCCATTAAAAACCTGACCTATTCAAACGTTCTTAAGATACCGTAATGATCGAGTGTCAGCAGGGGAGAGGCAGCAGTGACAGCTCTGAAATGTTTATTGTCCCGGGCATCCCGGAGCTCTGCGCTTGGCATGGGATGAGACCAAGCTGGGAAGATCGGCTTGTGGTTTAAAGGGTTAATGCTCTGCAGGATCTGCTGACCCCACGCTGCTCAAAACGGGAAGAGGTGTCAGGGGTTTGCATGTTGATAGCAGTAGATCACGGATTACAGTGGCTTAAAAGGCACTTAAAACATTTTTGGTGGCTTAGGAATTATTTCACCAGGCATGTTTGTATGAAAGCAGATGCTTTCCATAGAGAGATTTAAATTTCCGTTCTACTGTCACACCACACAGTAGCTGTCAGCAAGGAATTAATTGAGGGAAAACATTTAAAATGAGGATGCTGAAAGGAAGGTAAAGAGATGCTCCTGATACCTCTCCAGACTGCAGGAATGTGTGTCCATGGCACAGTGAGCACAGGCACTGCAGCAGGGGGAGCACAAAGGCTGGCAGAGACCTGAAAATCTCCAGTCTAATAATGGGAATCTAGCTGTCATAAACACACTTTCAATGTACTGTTCAGTGCCTATTTTCTCATCCTTAGGAGATGTAGCAGAGTGCAACTATTTTTAAATCTAAGTTTCTCTCCCCCTCTAGTTTCTCTTTGGGCCATGAACAGTTTGAGGAATTAAACCATAATTCTTCATAAGGCAAAATGCATCATTTGTACAGAATGGGCCTGGTTTTGCTCCAGGATACGATGTTAGCACCTTTCTTCGCCCGAAATTATTCCCAGATGGATGAACTTTCTCATCCAACTAAGAAATTTTGGTTTTTTTCCCATTTGTTTTCTAAATAGAGTCTGCAACAGCAGCAGGGACCAAAAAAAGCCCCTGAGGTAAACAATAGGTTCTCAGTCTCTTTAGATGCATCTCGTGGAGCAATAGCCCTGCTTTCCTATAGAGCAACCCAGAGGATCCTGACTCCAAAGATGTTTTCTCCAAGCATCTATATCTTGAACTGGCATCCTTCTTTCTCACTGATCTTGGTTTTCATGAATGCCAGGTTATTACAGCAAACATTTTATTAAGAGTAGTCTAAAGGCCAGCTTTTGTCAAAACCCAGCTGGCTGGTTGATCTTTTTGTCTAAGAAAATAGAGAGGGTTCATAGCTGAGCTTTTACAGCTTTTCTATATTAGACAATATTGACACTATCTTCTGTCTAGAGCTGATAAATCTTATTGCATTCCTTTCCAATATGTAATGTTATTAAAAATAGTTTAGTCACAAGAGCTCCTTATCAAAGACCCTTGTTTCCCTAGAAACAGTGACCAGCATTAACCTTTCTAAAAGTAGCCCCTGCAGAAGACAAATGTCTTTGGTTGTCCCCATTACAAATTTAATCTAGGGAAAATGTGCTGCAATTTCTTTTTCATATTAAGAGAAAGCAAATAAACTCCAGACAGGCAGGATTAATGTGCAGTATCCATTCACATCAGGCTAGCAAAGAAAATAAATTGATTATATTTGAATCAGTGAGCTCCATCCCTTTCTAAGAAACACAAGCATTGAAATTGCTTTAGAATTAGCTATGGAAACAGTTGTTTGCAACCCTAAAAAAGAAAAGGGAGGCGTAGGAGCAAGATTGTAGTGTACATGCAGGACTGATGAAAGCTGAATATTTGCAGAACAGAAAAGATGTAAGTGATAACAGCATATTTGTAAGAAGATGGCTTCTTCTAAGCAATGTAGGTGGTAAATGGGAATATTGTGTTTAGAAGTAAAGCTCCTGGCTATGTGAGAGACAAGCAAAAGGGAGAGAGTATCAATATTTTATATCCTCATGGCTTGTAATAATCATATTCTCAGTCTTCGCAGCAGATAAACAATGTCGTAAATCTTGGTGATGCTTGAGATTTACCTAGTTTCAAATTATGTGATCAGGAGCATCTGCTTGAGTTTACACAACCATTCGCTGTTCACCTCAGCAGCAAAAATCACCACCTCTCTTTTTTGCCAGATATAAAGCAAAAGAAGAGTGCTTTAGATCCGGCACGGACACACATCTGCGCTGCAGGGCACCAAACACCTCTAAAGCTGCAGGCTAGGCAGCAATTCTGGCGTGAGTGTGACAGCCAGTCAAACTCTAGAACATGACACAAGCTGTTTGTGTTCAGCTCCAGTGCAGGTTCCTGTCACAGATGAATCCAGACCGGGATGGAAAGCTTCATCCCTAGCTCTTACCCCTATCTCTGCTCCCTAGCAGAGCATTCTCTTCTCCAGTCTGTCTGGAGGTGAGAATGTCTCTAGCACAGCAGTAGTGATTCTCAGTCTCTTGGTTGCATTCCCCAAATGCTAAAAATACCAAGTTACTAAAGTGCTCAAATCCTCCGAGCTGCCACATCAGTCTCCTGTCTTTGAGCCTGTCACTTCCAGAAATTCCTGTTTCTTACAAACCAACTTTGTCTGTACAACCTGTCCCTGTCCAGTCATCAGCATAACAGCTTTAAAAATAGCAGACTCACTATGCAGACATTTTCCTTCTTGCCTGGTCACAAACCAAACCACTTGTTCCTGTGGGTATCTAGGAATTCAATGAAGTTGTGGATAAGCTCCCTCCTTGCTTCCTTGGAATTGAGTTTTGTAGAGCACAAATATATTGTCTTCCTGTGTGGCCAACAAGTATTATCCACAGTATTTATTTTCCTTTCTGCTTTTATATTCAGCTTATGCTCGAACCAAAGGAAATCTATATATCTACCTATGCTGGTAAAAGCAAATCAATCCGGCAGTGTCAGTTGTTTGGTTATTTATGGGTAGCAATGAAATGATTCCTGAGTTACTCATGGTGCTTGTTTCACAGGAAAAATGAGTTTACAATAAAAAAGCCAGACATTGCCTAAATTGGGACTCATAAATTAGTTTCCTGCAGCAAAGGACTCACTGAAATTGATGCTTACTTTGTTCTTTACCTGTGGTTCACTTTCCGGGCAGAATCAATACATTCTTAGATTTCTTCCATGTCTTGCTTTGTTCATAAACTGGAGAACCCATGTGTACTCCAAACCTGAACCTATAGTCTTGGCTTTAAAATTCCTGGGGCCCAAAAAGGGAATTAAAGCCCTTGTCTGGGATGTGAGAACCCACATCCTAGCCTTGTTGCTTGAAGGGAATTTGGCTCGTGCAACCAAATTCCCTTAATAATCACCTATTCCTGGTGCAAAAAGCTTTGCTTTTCACACTCCAGAGGAGTTGTCTGAATAGAATAGTCTTGATTTACACACACACACACACACACCCAAACACAAGCCCACGGTAATTAAGTTCCGAAGCACTTGGAAAAGAAATACTTGCCCTAGTGAAAACACAGAAGCAGGAAAGGCTTCTTCCATGAAGTCATGGAGCAAGAATGGTGTGGCAAGGGGTGGCCAGGACCGAGAGTGCCACTCCCCACTGACATTCCTGCCCCAATTTGTCAGGACACAGCCACACGTGTCCCCTCCTTGGGCATTGTCTCCTCAGCTGGGATCAGCGGACAAATATAGGCATAGGGGAAAACTGCTGATGCCTTCACAGTTATCAGCAGTGACCTTGAGATAGGGGCATATAAAGTCTGGACCAGGCAGAGCTGTGACACTTTCTGTGTGCTCTCTGGGGTGAGTACCAACCTCTCTCACTTTTAAGTGTGGGTGCTGTGCTCTAACACTGTACCGTGGGTTTGATATGATTAAGGTTTTCATGTGGCTTAAAGTTTTAGCAGCAGTATCAGTAAACATCTAGCCTGTGGTAGTCACTGTAGGATGCTTTTTGAATGGTAGAATAGCAAATACATGTTTCTTCTCTAACACCAGTGCATTCATTTAACCAGCTGGAATAACCACTTAGGGAAGTGTCAAGTCCCTTATAATTATGCATCTGAGTGAAATGATTAGCCAGTGCCTGCAAGTCATCTTTTTGCCTTCTCTATCATCTGCAAGACATGATGGCTTATGCAATTTGCAATTTTAAGCAGCTTGTTGGTCGGAGGCATTCTTTAATCCAGCCTGAGTTACAGCCCTTGGAGCGTTACTGGGCTCCCTTTCCAGACCAGGCAGTGCCACCACCGTTGCTACTGCATTATCCCTGCCTGCCCTCAGTGCTACAGTCACTTCCAACAGCTCCAGTAAAGACAGACAAGGCCCCTTTTTTCCAAGTCTGGACTCACCATCATACTGTTGGTCCTGGGCGTGCCACTTCACTTCGTGTAACAATATCAGCCTTCCACAGGGAGCAGGCGTTTTCAAGGATCTCCCACAGCTGATATACAAGGGCTGGCTCTTTTTGTTGTTAGCTACAGCAGGTTGAAAGGGAGCACCTTTAGCTTTAGCCTTGTCTTTCCTGACTATTCTGCGTTTTAAAAATAATCTTGCATCCATAACAGAACAGAATTTCCCACTTCTTGTATCTGCCGATGGATTTGCCTCACTAAGTTCTCTGCACCCCAAGGTGTGTGCTGCCTGGGCTCCAGGCTGTGCCCTAAGTCCAGACACCCAGGCTGCTGAAGGAAAAGGGATTCTCTGCCAGCCACCAGGATGCTGCTTTACACCACAACATTCTCGCTGTAGTGATCCACCCTGAACATGAGAGGGGAAAAAGGAAAAGATAAGAAGGTGATAGCTGAGGAGCTGTCCCTAGGAGGTCTGCAAATGGAGCCAGGTTGCACAAAAGTGGTTCAGAGCACTTCGGTGTATTCTAGGACTTGTGGGAACCTGCCCTGGGTCCTAGAAATTAACACTGGATGGCCCCTCTGGCATTTGCACGTTTAATGTGAAATGACACTTTTGTGCTCTAATGCTGTTCTGTTTAAATGTCTGAACTGATATAATTTCATTGCTCCACTAGAGCTGAGACACACTTAGAGAGAGAGAGAGAGAGGCTCTGCCATTGAGTTATGTCTCCAGCTGGGAATTTTGGTCAGTTCAGATGATGTTAAAATAATTAGCGATACTTGTGCTTATGTAGGTGTTTAATCTTTAAAAAGATTAAGGTTTAAAAAGGTTTACTTTAAAATCTAGAAAAAATTAAGGCTAGTTCTGAGAAAGAAAATTTTTGCTCTTCAGCAGCAAGACAGAAGGTATCAAGCTTTTACTGCAGCAGTGGGAGAGGGTTGGATGTAACGCTTTGGCAACTCTGCTGTCTTAGGGCTTTACGTTCCCTAGGAGGAACATGTTGAAAAAAAAGCTGCCTTGGTTGATGAGGAGTTTTTATCTCTACCAACATTTTGTTAGAAATAAACTGAATTAAATTTTGAAAGACTACAGTGTCTGTCTTGATAGGGGTCTTGAAAATTTATTCAGCTGCCCTGCATATTGCAGAGTAAATACAATAAGAGAAGAGATTAACCTGGGGGTCACTTAGTCAGCTTTAAATAGGAGTCAAATGGTGTCCTGACTTTAAAAAAAAAAAAAAAAAAGAAAAAAAGACAAACCTGAAATTCTAAAATTGTGTGTGTACAGCTTGTAGCAGTGGAACTTCTTTTAGACATTCTCTGGACAACATGCTGAGTAGTTTATGTGTGTGTAATTATTTATGTCTTTGTCTGTAAAAAAATCCCAAAACAAAATTAAAAACCTCAATATATCTGTTTGATCATTTTAGAGAGTACAAGACAAATTAATTACTTGGCAGTACAAAAGCATCAAATTAGTCTCACTGAGACCCATGCCCCCTGCCCTCTCTTTCATGAAAAAAGACTCCTAAACACTGTGCCCTTGTCTTTTGAGAAAACAAGTGAAGGAATTGAGCTGGACTGATAAAGCAATCTGAAAGCTCTGCAGAGCCACTTGTCCTCAGCCATGCACTGCTCCAGGGGGATGCCCAGCCTGGTGAATTCAGAGGGAGCAGCACCCTGGGAAGCTGCACCAGCACAGGAGCTCCCGGAGCCATGCTAGTCCTGTTTGTACTGGCATGCCAATTCCTGAATCAGGGAAGGGCAGGGAGCAGAGCTGTTTCCAGCTCCAGTGCTGACTTTCTGCAGAGAGCATGGGCATTCATCCCTGCAGCTTTGCAGCAGTGAAGCCTTGCTCCCTGTTTCCCAGAAAGCGCCGCCTAGGATGTGCTTGAACCAGCTGAGTGGCACAGCCCCAGGGAGACCTGCAGGACAGCATACCTTTGCTACAGGCGTGTTTGAAAGGGGACAGAAGAGGCCTCTGCTAAGTGGTTTTTAAAATCACAGCTTCAAGTGGTTCCTCCTGCTCTTAAGCACCATTTGTACCACAAAAAAAAAAAGAGACAAAATCCTCCTGTGGAGATAACTATGACCAATGTTGATGTGCGGAATCCTTCAAGACCTGTCTGACTTTTAATAAACTGAGCCAAGGAAGGGTTTTAACTAAAAGTGCAGTAGAGTCCCAAATCCGTATTAGACCTTTGTGTTTAACATTAATCATGCCTTTGATCAGCCACCTGCCATGTTATGCTGAGCATTTCATATTGCCTGATATTGTTCACAAAATAGATCATTGTTTTGATTTTTTCCGCCTCTTTCTTTGGTAGACTGGGTGCCTTTCTTTTTCCTCTGTGAGCTGTGCCCCCTTGAACTGTTGCCAAGATGATGGTCGATATGACAGAGTTTGGGGAGGCTGCTCCCTACCTCCGGAAGAGTGAGAAGGAGCTGATGAAGGCTCAGACTGTTGCCTTCGATGGTGAGTTGCAGGCTCACAACCCTTTGTGCTGCCAGGGGCTGGTCCAGAGGGGTAAGGATTACAAATAAATGTAGTCAAAGAAATGCAGAGCAAAGTAGGATGCAAAGCCTCCCTTGTCACTGCTGTGCTGCTGCTGTTGGAGGTAGCTGGTTCAACCAAATTTGGGTTCCTTTATACCGCAAAGCTGTTAAAAACTCCCAGATAGTAAAAACTAAAAATAATCTATGGCAAGTAAGTGTTTATCTAGATTTAGAGGCAAGGTGTATTGGTAGTACTCTGCTAAAAGGGGAATCAGCTCTCTGTTAGTTTTAGAGAAAAACAACATTGATGTTTCTGTGGCCTGACTAGATGTCTTATTTGCTTTGCAGCCTGTATAATAATGTGATGTTAGTTTTATTTCCCCATAATTTATGTTTCATTAAGTGGATTTCTATGAGCCCTGAGGTTTAGTAGGAAGTGTGAATGCATCAATAACTGCGGCCTTTCACTATTCAAAACAGTTGTAACTAAAGACCTAAAGTCTAGTGCAGCTGCTCCAAACTCTAAAAAGGCACGTATGTAACTCAATGTGAGTTATTAATATTGCTGTATTTCAACACAAATCTCAGATGAATGTGAAGGAATAAGGTTAAATCTGATAGCTGGCAGTCAAATAATGTGGGCTGGATTCTCTGAGCAGTTTGAAATTCTCTGTGTGACTTTTTAGCAAATGCCTTAATTTGGGCTTGGATCTCAGTTCCTCCATCTGCACACTGGTGATAATGATTATGGATTTCCCATGGAGGCTGAGGCTTAGCCAGCATTTGTGAAATATTTTGACACCTTGTGCTAGAAGGATCTAGAGGAAACCGAGCAGTAGTTTCAAAGGAAGGCAACATTTGGGAGCGCTATGCCTTCTGCTTCACCGTGCAGCTTCCCAACACTGCCAATCTGCTTCAATCCCAGAGGTTTTGTGTTGCTTCTGCAGAAAAAGTAGTCCAGCAATCTCACGTAGCTAGGCATTTGATGAAAGGCTATGAACCTTCAGTCTTCTTAATTTCACAGGGAAGAAGAAATGTTGGGTTCCTGATGAAAAGAAAGCTTATGTTGAAGCTGAAATTACAGAAACCAGCGAAGGCAAAGTGACCGTGCAGACAACGGATGGAAGGGTACACAGCTGGTTTTGTCTGATCTGCCACTAACAAGGCCAGAGCTGCAAGATACAGAATTGTCCTGGTTTCAGCTCAGTTGCCTGTTTCATGAAATAGGCTGTGAATGGGAGGCCTCAGTAACTGATGCCAGCTCAGGATAGGATAACACACGAAAAACCACCAAGGGAAAGCCAGCAATGCAGTGATGGGTGGGTGAGCATCAGCCACTGCACAGCCAGGGGTGGGCTGTGACTGGAGGTTTGCAACCAGCCAGTTCTGATTTGGTGCCCAGGGTAAAAACCCAGGCTCTAGCCAAATTTCATGGCTTCTTTTGCAGCCATGGCATCGTGCTTCTTTTATCATCTCAGCCTTCCCCCATTCTTCTGATACCTGTGAGAACACAAGGTATTGTGCAAATAGGCAGGGATTAGCCTGGAGAACTTCCCTCTGCTAGGGGAAAAATGTGTTTCCTTCCATAAGGTGAATAAAGCAACAGAGAACCCCAGTGCCTTCCAGTGTTGCTGTATCTGTTTGTCTTTGCAGACCATGACTATAAAAGAAGATGACGTGCAGACAATGAACCCTCCCAAATTCGACATGATCGAGGACATGTCTATGCTGACCCACCTGAACGAGGCGTCCGTGCTCTACAACCTGAGGAAGCGCTACAGCAACTGGATGATCTATGTAAGGACCCCTGCGTGGGCAGATTTAGCAACCTGCTTTTCAAGTGCTGCCACTGTGTGTGAACATGTTGTGCTCTTCATGTTCGTTTCACAACTCTGATAAGTCACAAAAGTGAGGGTCTTGATCTTCACCTCAAGAAAGATGCTGCTTGGAGCTGGCTGAATACAGACACAAAATTGAATGAGTAAGATGGTGCCTGGCTCCTTAGTTTTGCTTGCTCGCCTAGGAAAGGGGTGTTAGGGGACTCAGTTTATTTTCCATCTTCTAATATTAATCCATGTCAATGCCAGCCATGGGGATTTCTTTTGCTCTCAGTTAGCTGCATTCAATTGTGTTTTCAATCAGTCAAAAGGAATACATTGATTTTACAGCCAATCCTTGCTCTGTTTTTTGGTATTCATCAGAAGAGCAAATCCAACTATACCAATTTAAATTCTAATTGTCAAACATTTCCTGTGTTTCTCTAATAACCCCTGTATGGACATGTGGGGCCTCAAGGATAGCTTTGTTTGCAGATCAGTATAGGTAGAAAATTAAACTGGCATCTTGCCTTAATCGGTTTGCTGGTCGGGGTATATTCTTTTTCTTTCTAGAAAACGGGGCAGCGGATTCATGCCAAGGCCATTCAGGAGCATGTCCTAATGCTATTTTTAGGGGAAGGGACCTGGATTTCACCTGAAACTTTTAGAACTTAATTGAGTCAATAATCTATGTGCATATAGTGATTGTGCCCATATGGTAACTGTGTTTCTTTGAAGATATTGCCCCAATCTGGGCTAAGCACTTGAAAAGTTACCAGCTGACACCAATTGCCTGGGGTTACAAATCAAAGCTCATTCTTCCTCAGAGTGACCAGGCCCCAGATATATATCATCCAGAGAGCAACTATAAAGATATTTTTATCAACCTGGCATCTCCAAAAGCTGAAAAAGGTTCCACAGCTTTGGGGTACAACACTATGAAGTGGTTTTTCTCTTTGAACACCCACCAGAAATTGTCTTGAGGTTCTTGCATAAAATTAATAACAGGAGGTTTTTCTCCTCCTGAAAATGGAGCTCAAACAGGGAAGCTGTAACTTTCCACCACAACGTCTATTTTCAAGAGGAAACAACACCCATGGAGCAGCACAAAGAAACAAAAGCACAAAATCAGACGCAAGCCTATTTGCTGCTCCTTTGTTTTATTGAAGGGGATGTTTCCATTTCTGGTTGACACCTCAAAAACACTTTTCCGCTTTTGAAAACTGTTCAATATCTGTAGTTTTAGTATGAATTGCAATTAGGAAGTCTCTTAGCAAACCAGTAGCTTCCGAAATTCAGAAAGCCTGAAATTCAAGTCAGAATCCGAACCTAAATCAGCAGCTGGCAGCGCCACATCCTGCTCGGTTAACCAAGACTTTTTTCCTTACCACTTGAGTGAATATTTTCACTCTGCCTTTGTGTCGCTCTCTAGACATACTCGGGTTTATTCTGCGTGACCATAAACCCCTACAAGTGGCTGCCAGTCTACAAGCCGGAGGTGGTGGCGGCGTACAAGGGCAAGCGGCGCTCGGAGGCTCCTCCCCACATCTTCTCCATCGCCGACAACGCGTACCACGACATGCTGCGGAGTGAGTACCACTGCCCGCCTTCAAACCCACCCTCCTGCTCGCCATGGTGGCATCGTGCTGGGGGGAAGCGTGTGAGAGCTCCTGCAGCACGGAACAGACGTGGAAAGAGTCCACAAGCAACAGGGGCTTGGCAGTCCTTTGGTGCCTTTATAGATGTCTGTGCATCAAACATGAAAATAATCCACAAGTAACAGGGGCTTGGCAATCCGTGATGCTTTTATAGATGTCTGTGCATCAAACATGAAAATAATCCACAAGTAACAGGGGCTTGGCAATCCATGATGCTTTTATAGATGTCTGTGTATCAAACATGAAAATAATCACGAGAAGCAGGGGCTTGGCAGTCTGTGATGATTTTAAAGATATGTGTGCATCCGTACACTTGTTTAGCTCCTAAACTGCCCTGCTGTTCCTCTGGCTGTCAGGTGCACGGATTTAGCTGCCTGACCTGAGTGAATCCATCAGCTCGCAGCAGAAATGGGGCCAGGTCCCAAAGGTGTGTCAGTGCTTTTCCGAGCTCAGGGACAAACCTGCAGCCAGTTTCCTCTCCATATCACAGTGCTGATAAGATGTGAGTGTTCAAAGCCAAGCCCGGTGGGTGCTGCTGGCACACTGCCAGCATGACCCTGACCTGCGGGAATGTCGCAGCCGTGGCACCAACCCCGTGTCAGAGAACTCCAGATTCCCCTGGGAAATTCCTCGCCTTACTGGGGATTTAAAAAAAAAAAAAAAAAAATAGTTTATCAACAGAGGGCAGCAGCGATGTGCTCACACCAGGTCCGAAAGAGACACGACCAGAACGCATGCTGCTGACGCTTGGTTCTAATAAAATGGGAAAGCGCCTTAGCTATGAAGGGACAAAAATCCCCGGGCAGAGGGGATGTGTGTGGCTGCAAAGAGATGCTCGTCTACCAGATAAGGCTGCTCAATATGTAGCCTGCCATGACAACGAATTATAAAAAGAGGAATTTAGGCTCAATGACTTGGGAAGCTGCCATGATTTAGCGTTTGCTGCACTTGATTAATAATATATTAGGGTTACAGAGTGTTCTAATAAATGCTTGTTTCTGATCAGGCAATTAGGCGTGGACAATAGGCTGCTTAGTTCCAGCAGCATGGCCAGCTGAAGGGGAATGCACATGCAATTTAAGGAACAGCCTGTGAAAAAGATCAAAATTACTGGGGTTGGTCTAGTATTGCAGGAGCAGAAAGGTCAGACATGAGCAAAGACATATTCAGGAGTAAGAGGATAAATGTTTTCAGAACAGGAAATTACTTTCTTTATTATAGTTTCCCAGACATAGATGAATGTGTACAACTGACACGTATTTAATACCAATTTGAGCAAAACACAAGAGAAGGATTCAGGGCAGGGCTGGAACTTGCACTTCTGGAAATCATTCTAAAATGATACCAGTTTTTATCTTTCTGTCTTTGCTTCATGTGATTCTCTCCTGTCCTTGCATGACTGATTCTGTTACCCATTTGCAATTATAATATGTGATTTGTTTCTCTCTCTTTTTTTTCTTTTTTTTCCCCTCCACAGATCGGGAGAATCAGTCTATGCTGATCACGTAAGTTTTTATTTTTTGACTGATTTGACACTCTGTTGCTGTGAAAAACTTCGAAGAAAAAAGCCCTGATAATATACAGGTTGACTCTTAAAATTTTCAGCTAAATTGCCCGGAACTGAGTAACTGTCAGTTTGGCCACCTGATGGTTAACTTCACCTCCATGAGAAAGTAATAGCTATAGGTCTGATGATCCCCATTTCTGATCCCTATCTGGTGAACATTCCGTGTAGGCATGAAAAAAACTCAGCAGGCAATTAAAACTGCTCCTTGCAGGTTTAGCCTTTCTGTGGCTGTCTTCTTTGGACACAGAGGATTCCTTCTGTTCAGTGTGGTTACTCTTGCTGAAAGTTATATTTTCAGAGTGTTGTGTAGATGAATCATAAGAAGGGGAGATGACCAAGGTAGAAAAGAAGGCGTGTGGTGTTTACTGGCAAGCATGAAAGGAGGGAGACTTGGGTGTCTCTACAAAGTTACATGTGCTCTTGGGTAATGCTGGCAAATTACTGCAGCTTTCCTCTACTTTATCTAGCTCATTAGCTGTATATATGCATACCCCAGAGAGTTAGTCTGCATGTTTGTAATTAAACTTCACACCCCTAAAATAAGCTCGGAGTAGTGTGGGTTTGTACAGGACTTCTGAGCTGAGTTGTATGTAGAACAAGTTCCTGCTGTCATAGGACTGCACCTCTTTATTCAGTCAATTTGATGTATTTCCACAGAAATGGTTGAGCAACAGGATGCAGATACCAGCGTTAGTGAGTCTGAGAACAGCCTTGAGGGGGGACCTGTCTGGTCAGGGTTTAAAAGGATGAGCTGCAGCTGTTTGAGCAATGTTTTCATTTTCTTCCTCTAGTGGAGAATCCGGTGCTGGCAAGACTGTCAACACAAAACGAGTCATCCAGTACTTTGCCACAGTAGCAGCCCTGGGTGAAACTGGTAAAAAGAATGTAAGTCTGCTGACTCATTTCAGACTCCCAAGGTTCCTCTCTTGTGTACAACTCACCTCACGAGTCTGCAGTACTGAGAGCATGCTGTTCTGGAGGGAGAAATGCACACATGAACGTACCACGCTCCAGATGGGGCAGAAACACCACCTCTGGTTCTGGACAGATGCTTGTTGCTGCTGCTTATCTTGTTTTCCTGGGAGTTTTGTTTTTTGTGTGTGCTAAACATCCTTTTGATTGTTTTAAAACTGGTCAAAAGAGATGGGGAGACTGTAAAGAATAATACATTTTATTTTTTTCAAATGTCTTTTGACATTTAAAATGTCAAAAAATGAAAATAGTCTTCAAAGAGACTAGGATTATAACTTCTCATCAAAATGTCTGTTTCATTGAAAGCTTTTTTGCCCACAGAAAAAGGATTGTTTTGACAAAAGATATTTTTTCAATCAGCTTTTCTGTATTTCTGTTTGGATAAGTGCTGTTCTGCTTATAAGTGCTCTCTAAGGTTACAGTGAATACTGTATTCATGCTGCTTTTCATCTTGTGTTGCTGTGAGCTTATTTGCTATGAGCTTCATTGCACTTGCAGGGTTCAGTGCTCTTTTGTGGTGAATTAACTGATTCCTATGAACTGTATTTACAAGGCCAAAATTTCAGCCATGCTTCAAATCTGTGCGCAGAACTCACGTCATCAAACTCTAATATACGTTCTCCTGAGGCTGCAAGGCTTTCCTAACAAATGGTTGAGTTGTCCAGAGCCAGCTTCCTGCATGCAGTGAGCCTGGTGCTCATCGAGGTGTCTAAAACCTGCTATGCTCATGCAACAATGGTGCTCTTACCCTGAGCTTGTTGTTTGGACTTCCTCAAAGGCAGAAATCTACCTGGTTTTGCTCTGGAGATGTCTTATGATAGACCAAAACACCAACTAAGTGAGCAGAGAAAAGAGGCTGCTGCTAGGTGGCAAGAATAAAAGAGCGTAAATGTAAACAGACAAGTTCTAGGCAATAAGATTGTGCCACACTTCAACATTTGGATAATTTGGGGGGAAAAATAGGGTGATGATAATGAAAATAAAATGCAACCTGACCTGATAAACTACATGAAACATCTTCCAGCTGCAGTATTGGTTTTGCACCACTGTGATGTGTGGTGAACGCAAAGTAGCAGCCTCATATGCTTTTTGAAGGCTTCAAGAAGTACTGCTGGTGTGTTGGTGCCCACAAGACAGCTAACCTTGCTAATTGTTATATTTCATGTTGTTCTCTGTGTTAGCATTCATATTCTCTCTCTTTTTTCTCTCCATTGTGTTCCTATTTTGCCAACAGCCAGCTACCAAAACTGGGGTAAGTCATCAGCTTTGCTATTTTATTTTTGCCACGTTATTTTATTCTTGTCAGATGTGCCACAAGCCCCAGCATTTCACTTTGTGTGGTTCCCAGGTGACTGATGAATGATCCCAGAAGCCCCAGCAGGAAAAGTCATTCACTTCCCAAACTGCACCCTGTGTGAGCAGCGGTTCAAGCTTTTCTCAGCTCCAAAAATCCCAAATGTTACAAGCTCCGAGTGCTTTTAAATCAAATGCATTCTAGTGCTTGTCACTGTCTTCAGTAGCCCCTCTCCTACACACATTCCTCATTCCTCGGATGTCCCCACATACACTCGTGGTTTCTTTCTCATGCAGATGGCACAAAATATAAACCTACAAAGCCGAACAGTAGGGAGCAGCAGAATGTTCGAGGCCTTTTAAGCGCTCATAATTGATTGATGGTCTCGCCATTCACACTGTGCCGCCCCTGGGGTGAGGCTAAATAAATCACTTTGCTACAGAGGCTCCACTCTGTAAGAGAATGCATGGCTGAACTAGAGCTGACAGATGAGTCTGTGGCCTGTAGGTTTCCCAACAGTATTTCAACCTTGATTTCTAGGGAACCTTGGAGGATCAAATCATTCAAGCGAACCCAGCCCTAGAAGCTTTTGGAAATGCCAAAACCCTGAGAAATGACAATTCCTCGCGTTTCGTAAGTCTGCAGCATAACCTAGTGATATCTTATTCAACAATGGCCAGTTAATAACTTCTATGTCATAATACCTTCGTAGATTGCATTTTGCCCACTAAAATTATTGGATTTCCACAGAGTGGAAAATAACATAGCAGGATCTAAAAAAAACCTGAAGAGAGACAAAGAAAGATGAAACTTGAATAATTGTTTAAACTGTTTAAATTGTTCAAAATGAGCAGAAGACAAGCAAAGCCCAGTTTTAGGAAGCCCTTTGAGCAGCAGTGGTAGATCTTCCTCAGAACTGCCTCTGCATTATTTTCCTACCCCTTTTTCCACTGCCCTGTCTTTCCCCATTCCCATGGTAGCTGTACTTTGCCACTGAGTGCCAGAAATACACCACAGTCCCTGTTGCCTCCCACATCCTCCCCTGTGCAGACTGCCCTGCAGCAGTTCTCCTACCCTGGAGCCATTAGGTTTACCTCTTTGGCTCAGTAAGCTGTCCCTGCTTGTCCCACCTTGTCTCCTCCTCTCCACTGGGTTTGCAGGAGAGCAATCCTCTTGGGAGCTCTGCCACATTTAGTTGACACTCTCTGAGGGGTCCAAAAGGAATGGCATGAGGATGACAAGCCTGAGTTTGGAGCCTATGCTTCCCTTACAAATCCTGTTAAAAATTGAATTGGAAAGGGTGGAGAGGACCAGAGGTTTTAAGCATCTGTAAAGCTACATAGTTGCGTAAGGAGCTTGTCAGCTGGAATGAAAAGTAATTAATTTTAAAAGTTTGTGTATTTGAATATGAGAAACTAGATGAAAACTGCTAATTTTTTATGAACTGGGAGAGATGGATATGTAAATACAATGGGCAAGGCTTTGTAAAATCCCAGCACTCTTCTGATATAAACACGTGCATGTAAGTTTGGACTGCAAATGAGGAAAAGCCAAAAAAAGAGCCTGTGTGTCTTAAGCCCAGACTTAATGCTCTGAGTCCTGCATTACAGTAAACCTGAATCGTGCAACTGGAAGCCATGTGCCTTGCCATATCTTAGCCTGGCTGATAAGTACACTGTTATCCTTTCTCCACAAGCAGATTACATAGCTCTATGCACAGATTTAGGCTTGGAAGACAGTAATATCATTTTGATATTTTTCATTGAAAATATGCCTGTGCAAAGCCAAGGGGTTTGCATAAATTGATTCTTTAGGCCAAGTGATTGCCTTCAAGCTGCATTCTTTGTTTCCTTCTGTGTATACTATATGCACTAATTAGAATATTCTTCTGTGTGAATTAGGGTAAATTTATCCGAATCCATTTTGGAACTACAGGCAAGCTGTCATCTGCTGATATTGAGATTTGTAAGCAGAAAACTCTCTCCTTTTAAAAAAATAAAATTGCTCATCTGAAAGCTGCAAGACCCTTTCTCACTGAATCTTCTTTTGTGCAACTAGATTTATTGGAGAAATCCCGAGTGATTTTCCAGCAACCTGGTGAAAGAGATTATCACATCTTCTACCAAATCCTGTCAGGGAAGAAACCAGAGTTACTAGGTAAGCACTATGTGGATCAACAGGTTTTAAGAGCCCAAAACTGAATAGACAGTGGATAAGGGGTTAGGAGGTAAAACCATGTGCAAAAAGGCCCTTATGCTTCCACTTGATGAAACTGAACTTCCACTGTCAAATACAATATTTTAGAGATGTTTTTCCAGTGGCAGCAGCAGAGACCATTTTTTCTCATATTGCAGATTAATCTAATGGGAGTAAGATTCAGGCAGGACTTTTAAAAGATAACACTATAAAGGCAAAAAGTGTCACATTGAATTTGTGTAATCCAAGGTCTCAAAACATCTGGAAAATGCTATGCCTCCAAAGCATTTGTGGTGATAAAACTTTAATTATCCAGATTTTCACATATGAGAAGATTTTCTTATAGGTCCACGAAGAAAAGCTAGTCTCTCCTTTCTGCCCCAAGTGACAAAACCGACATCCCAGCATGTTGTGTAGCAGGAGAGAATATTCAAAGCTGCCTGCTGCTGATTATGTGGTGATTACCTCTTTCAAGCTTCCCTGGCTCAGTGTGGTCCCACAGACCCGCTGGAGAAGGGCAGAGAGGGGCCAAGATGCTTGGAATAAAACCTTCACTAGTTATTTAAGCAATGTGCTTTGCTGACTTCAATTTGTGCTCTGAAGGAACACATTCTGTAAAATATGTTGGAGAGTCACTTTATTGCTCTTCTAAACTCCCACTAAGCAATAGCAATCATAATCTCTTTTGAAGTCTTATTATCCTGACAGTGCGTGGTCAAGTCCCTAACACTCTAATCTTTACGTGGCCTAATTAGTGACAATTATGGGAAAGATTTCAAGGAAGCTTTGCACTGAGATCCCTGTGCTGGGAAAATGCTCTGTTTCTCATAAGCTGTCTGTGTGCTCCACAACAGCACATGCCTTTCTGGCCAGCAGGAACATGTCTGCAGGCTCTTGAAGAGGCTGAAACCAACAGGGGCTTGTGTTTTGTAGACAAAAAATGTATGTGCTTGTATATAAACGCATCCATATCTAAATATGGATAAGTAAAAATATCAATAAGTATGGATGAACATAATTATAGATAAAGTAATATATATTAGGGTGACTACATAGCAAAGTAAGACAGGCTTATAGAGAAGAAGATTTCATATTGTCATATATTGATAGCCATTTTTATACATACATATTTAGATATACAGGGATGTGTGTCTGCATATAAAAGATTGAAATCTAGACCAAACCTCTGTCTGGTGAATGTGGGTGAAACTTTCAGTTGATTTAAGGAAACAGGACTCTGCCTGTACTTTTAGACCCAGCTAGCCTTGTAGAAAATAACTGCATTTTTGGTTTTGATATGAAGGAATGACAGTGGAGCAAGCCCTTTTTTAACTATTGTTTATCAAAAGCCAAGTGTCTTCTACAAAGAGTGAAAGAAATCACTATTCTTTGAGTCTGTTATAAAAAAAGGGAGCCATGCCCATATTCTCTGTCTTGGATCATACTAAAATCTTTTTCTCCTCTCTATTTAGGTGAGATTTTTATCCCTAAAAGCATGTGAGGCAGGAAGTAGGACTATACAGGAAATTATTAACTCAATAGATGTGTATGCATAGTAGATGTTAATATGCAGTATTTCCATATTGTTTTTATTCACACTTCCTCTACATCTTCAAACTAACATAGTAGAATAAGACAGCTGGTTTCTGCCCTGCAATTATTCAAATAAAAACAACAAAACAACGCAGTAGTGCAGAGACAAATGTATTTTGGAGGATAACCTGAATGGATGGCAGTTTTGACCTTGGCAGTTCTTTTACAGACATGCTACTGATCTCTACCAACCCTTATGACTACCACTTCTGCTCACAAGGAGTAGTTACAGTGGACAACTTGGACGATGGAGAAGAATTGTTGGCAACAGATGTAAGTCTGTATGAATTTGACTTTGGCTTTCCTAGATCAGGGGAGGAAGGCTGCTGAGAGGAGCCTAACGTCTGTTCCTGAAACTATCGGACTAAAGCAAAAGCAGGATTGGGTCTTAACTGCATTCAGACTGTGAAACACAAGGCCTGGTAAACTGTTAGGCTTTTGAATCTGGCCTTGCTCCATGTAATGTCCACCTTGTATAATTTTTATATATATAAAATGCTAGATGAAGAGAGCTCTCCCCTGTCTTCCCTGCCACTGTTGGGTCTTCAGGGTGTTCCAGTGGCTGCTCTGGGTGCTAAATCCCCTTGGCAGGATAGTAATATCTGCCATGCAAAGGTAGATTGCAAACACGACTGCTTTTGAGCAGGGAAATGACAACAACAAATCTGTGTTTCCTTTTCCCAGCAAGCCATGGACATCTTGGGATTTGTGCCTGATGAGAAGGCTGGTTCCTACAAGCTCACAGGTGCCATCATGCACTTTGGGAATATGAAATTCAAGCAAAGACCCCGAGAAGAGCAGGCAGAGGCTGATGGCACTGAAAGTAAGAATAACACCTAAAATTACTCCTCAGCTTCAAAAGTCTGGCATGTACCAGGCACTGTGCTGAGGAAGCAGCAGCCTGTTTGCTTTGTTCTTGCACAATGTACTCCTGATCAGCCATGAGTGCTGTATTTGTAGCAGGCTTATTCAGGGGTGGATAACCTTACTCAGCAGGAGATGAATAGACACAGTCAGACTAACAGGATCAAATTCCATTTTTGAGGCTATTTGCATAAAATGGTTGTGAAATCCTGCTGCCTTAACCTTCTTTTTCATGATTTTAGGTCCTGATTCTTTATTTACTATTGCACCTGAAACTGTCTATAACCAGTGTGGAGATATGTTCTTTTCCCTAAACCTGGAGAATTTTTAAAGTGAGATTCTTGCAGCAACTGGGGTATAAAGTAGTCAGATGACCTACCATAAGGGAGAGTACAGGCATACCTAACACAAATCATTAAAGACACCAAGGCCTTTATTCAATTTGTCTTTTGAAGTGAATGTACTTAATATTTCTTTTAGCTGGATATGTTTTGATGTAGACGTTTAAAGCCAATTGAAACCTTATTTTTCTTGACCAGGTGCTGACAAAGCTGCCTACCTGATGGGAATCAATTCCTCTGATTTGATTAAGGGTTTGCTGCACCCCAGAGTGAAAGTTGGCAATGAGTATGTGACCAAAGGTCAAAGTGTTGAGCAGGTAAGGAGACACATTTAGGATATTTGGATACGTGTCCTGCAAGCCTTCAGGGTTTGCCTGTAACATCTCGGAGAGACAGACAGCTGCTAGAAATATTGATGCGAGCCTCTAGTACCTGTTCTCATTTTATATCCCCAAACTGGGGAAATACATGGTGAAATTGAGGGAAACTGGGGAAGAGACTGACAAAGAAATATTGGCCAGCACTACTTTTGATAGAATTGTTTTTCTAATGTGTTAGTAGCAGCCACTCCAGGAAACCAGGGGCAGTAAAACCACATGGGGATTGATAGCTAAATCTGGATGAGAATAGTTACCTTGAAGATTTGAGCCATGGATTATTTATTCACTCATCACTCATTCATTATTCATGTAATTTTAATCTCTGTGTGACCTCACTCAGCTAAAGGCAATATCCACTTAAAGTCATCTCCTAATTTAAGGGAAAAAGAGTCCTTGAGTTGCTATGCTGCAGCTGTAGCAATATCGTAGAAGATGCTGCAGCATTTTGGTTACAATAAAAGTTGCTGTTTGAAGACGTCCTGTGGTACAGGCTCAGAAACTAGAAAACTGCTACAGAGAGGTGCATCTTCATGATGCAGAGGTGCACAGGCTAAAGGAGAGACTTTAGACACACTTTTCCTATTGTCTGCTCGTGCCATAGCATCCCTCAAAAATTAGAAGCAAATGTCAATTAACAACTTGAGCATAAACCTCCACCCTGGTCTGGCAGTAGCTCTGGACATCATCTGGCCTGTGAGTTTCTGCTACCTTACTTCCACAGAAATATAATGGATTAAAACGTTTGAAACTTGCTGTCTAGTTGTTTCCTAAGATGTACTTTACATACATGTTAGTAGACATCCATATATTTAGCCGTGATTTGAAGGAAATTCAGCAGAGATAATCGGAGAAACTGTGTGTTGTATTAACTATGCCTTGGGCTTATACAAACCATTGGGAAATTTCATTTAAACCATAAACAGACATTGAAATAGTCTACTGCACCAAAATCTTTGTGTTCCACAGTGGATTGGTTTTCACACTGTAGTATTATTTTAGGTTCTGTATGCTGTTGGGGCCTTATCTAAGGCAGTGTATGATCGAATGTTCAAATGGCTGGTGGTCCGTATCAACAAGACCTTGGACACTAAGCTGCCAAGACAGTTCTTCATTGGAGTCCTGGATATTGCTGGGTTTGAAATCTTTGATGTGAGTATTAATACGTGAGGAGTGGGTGGAAGGACATAAAAGATAGCTCTTGGTTGGGTGTTTCTCTTTCAAAATGAACAGAAGGCAAAGTGCTGAGAAAGCCATAAGGCAAATTATGTTTTTACATGGAATTTCCCCCTATGAATAGATATAAAAACCATTTGGCTGGACATGCCAATAGTTCTTGGGAACATCTCATATGCTTTGGGCTGTAAACAGTTTCCTTCTTGCTGTTCCACTGCAATGTAAATGCTTCTTTTTTATCTCTTTCTACAGTTTAACAGCTTTGAGCAGCTGTGCATCAATTACACTAATGAGAAACTGCAACAGTTTTTCAATCATCACATGTTTGTCCTGGAGCAAGAAGAGTATAAGAAGGAAGGCATTGAGTGGGTATTCATTGACTTTGGCATGGACCTGCAGGCCTGCATTGATCTAATCGAGAAGGTATGGACATGCCAAGGGATATTCACTGAATTAGTTTTATTTGTGATGCTCCCTTGGATGCATCCTCATGGCCCAGGACTCTATCCCAGCACAGGATAAACAGCAAGACAAGTTTCTTGCCTTTCTACCTGCAATACAGAATAAAAGGAAAATCAGTATTTGTGGAGACTCAGCTTCACCTTTGGAATTCTGCCTTACAGAGCCAACAGCAGCCAACAAGCTGTAACTGGTAATTTGTATGGCTGTATCATCTTCCCTGGTTTGCACTTTTATATTTCTCTGTCACTGTTGTTCCTCCATTTAGTCTGTACCACATATGCTTAACATCAAACTCGTCAGCTTTTCAGGGCAAATGCAATGTTTCAGTCTTGTGCCCTGCCTCTCCCGTGAGGCTCCTCTTCCTCACATTTCATGCTGATGTATAAAGTCCTTTGTGCTCTTTCTACCCTGAAAAGGAAAGAAACCTCTCACCACTTCCCCAGCATGGGATATGCCTTTCCTTTTCCCTTCTTTGGGAGTGTAATATGGTCCTGGTGGGGACAGCTGTCCCCTGCTGTATAACCTCTCTTTGTATCTCTCTTTCTGACATGTTTATGGCACAGCATGTTAGATGTGCTGATCTGTGAGGAAATATGAAATTGTGCATCTTGCATTAGCAGGAAACTTGTAACAGCAGAAGTAGAAAGTCTGATTATTAAGTGGTCTTCTATTTGATCACTTTCTTGTCCAAGGGTAGGATATCTGTGCATGATCCTAATCCCTCAAAACCAATCTGCCCAGTGCTATGAGGTTTGTTGATCTCTTCCTGAGACATGAATGATAAAATGCTAGTCAGCCCAGCTGCCCTGAAAGAGAAATCAAACTCTTTCTGGAAGCCATCATAAAGCCTCCTAAGGCAGAAGTGACATACTGAATAGCCAAAGGTGACATACTGAATAGTCAATGGCGTGGTTAGTATTTTAACAGGATAGTCAAAGACTTCCTCCTCAGGTGAGAAGACATTTTGCAGGCTTAAAATTCCATGAGATAAAACTTACAGGCTGCATAGCCACTGAAGGCAGGTAGCCTAAACATTTCCCAACAAAGATGTTCTTAAATCCACAGCCACTGGGAATCCTGTCTATCCTTGAAGAGGAGTGCATGTTCCCAAAAGCTACAGATATGACATTCAAATCTAAACTCTACGACAACCATCTTGGCAAGTCACCCAACTTACAGAAGCCCAGGCCTGATAAGAAAAGGAAGTATGAGGCTCACTTTGAACTCCTTCATTATGCTGGTGCAGTAAGTTCCTCTGCTGGCAGGCAGACTTTATATCGGAGATCTTCCAGGTGGGGTTTGGCTGTAGCACACAACGAGGGAGAGTGGGAAGGATGAAGAGGGAAAGAAAGGAAAGGTGAGAAGTAAAAACAAATATCTACTCTCTCTGCACAAGTGTTGCAGCAGAGTAAGATGCCACCAGGCTCCAGGACATCTGCTCCTTAGATGCACAAATTGAATGAAATAAAGTGAGGAGGGCTAATAGTACTTTTGCTGGAAGTATGCCTTGCTTTGCATTTATCACTTTTCCTCCAATCTGCATAAGACTAGTAATTAAACAGCAGCAGCATCTAACTTTTCACCTTGGTTTCCTGGAAAAATGAACTAATTTCTGCTTTAACTCATGGGATGGTTAAAAAAAATGAATCACTGTTTACACATTTTAGTGTGTCAATAGCAAAAGGAAGTGTGGTTAGCTATGATGTGGTGGTTCAGTTTACGGGTTCACTGGTGATGAGGTGAGTGAGAACATAATCCAGTACTGTGATACCTGAGCCAAAACTCATGTTTTCAGACTTCTGTTTTCAGACTAGATAGGCAGAAAGAATTTGAGAGGGTCATAGAAATTTTTAATCAAACTACAATTGATAAGAAGCCTCAGCATAGCAAAGCAGGAATTTACCTGATGCTGTTAATTTTAAATTGTAATTGAGCATTAAGCTGATTTTGTAATTATTAAAAGAAATAATGCTGATCTTGGTATTTATCTGTAGTTGTTAATGCATTCAGCAAAGAAAATTAGAATTTCTATTCCTTTGTGGTACTGATAATGGAACATATTTTCCCACTAAACAGAGCTGTGGCAAAGTCCTGGAGTTAGTTTGTAATCATTAAAATTCTATTAGAAAATCCTAATTATTCCAGTGTAGCATGCTATTTTGATGTTAAATTATTACTTGTGTGATTTATACTTCGGCACTTTTTAATAGGATTCCTAGGACACCAGTGCCACATGGTATCTCCAAGATAACAGCATGGAGTCCATGAGAAGATGTAGGGACCAGATAGTTTGGAAGGGATGTGTGGGATTCACATGCTAATTATTGGGAAGAGAGGTTTGGGAATTAGGAAGCAGAGAACTGGAGGGGAAGTGATGAAAACTAGGGCAGCTGGTACTGCTCTGAGCTCAGCTCTTCGCAAAAAGTCATTGGCTTAACGCCGAACTGCAAAGAACTGCTGGCTGCTCTGAAGGGGAACATTTGCAACCTCTGCTTTGTTTTTCATGCCTTGCTGTAGGTTCCCTACAACATCATTGGGTGGCTTGAGAAGAACAAGGACCCGCTTAATGAAACTGTAGTAGGGATTTTCCAGAAATCATCCAACAAACTCCTGGCAAGCTTGTTTGAAAGCTATGTTGGTGCTGACAGTGGTAAGCAGAACCAGCTCACATGGGCTTTCCTTGGGTTTTGGGATGTGTGCTTGGGCATGAATTTCAGAAACTAAGCAAATCTCCCCACTGCAATTGCCTCAATGCTACATGAGGCGGTAACTAATTATTTAGATGTGCACAGCAGCTGTAGTCTGCCAGTTATGGGAAGGAGACCATTAACTCAGCTAGGCTGGATGTATAGTGCCTCTGAGCAACTGTGGCAAGGAAAGCTGTGTTGTGAGCAACCCAGTGGGAGTCTGAGCAGGCAAGTGTTCAGATATGCAGCCAAGTGTTGCACAAAAGATTGTGTACATAAATGCCAAAAAAGAACAGCTCCTGTTTCTTGTGCTGTGGTACTCCTTGCTAACCCCCCTGAAATAAATAAGAAATACCAAGTTTATGAGAGAATTTTGGAATGTTTTATTGGATTAGTGGCAAGTACATCCTGAAGGTACTGGAACACCATTCCACATTGGCCACAGTAGAAGGCTTTGCCAATATATCTTCCTTTTTGCTTGCTGCTCTTTTTTTAAATTTGACAATATAATACTATATATCTGAGGATATATTTAATCTCTATCCTGTACACAGAACTCATTTTTTTGTGAGAAGACACGTAGCAAACACTCAGAAAATTGATCCTAAGTACATAACTGGTATTCCTTACAAAGATGTAGCTCTTACGTCCTGAAGTTGCAATCACTTACAGCCTGTTTATTAGAAACCTTATTTCAAGAGATGCTCTTGTCATGAATCACGTGACACTTTCTTAGGAAGCAAGCAGGCTGAAGACTTCCTAATGGGAATGAGATGAAGCTGAATGTAAATAACAAACATCCTGCCACGAGCAAATCCTTGGAAGTTATTCACTGCCTATTTGCCTGTGGATATTCCTGTCTATCTGAATGCAACCTTGCTTTTCTTTGGTGAGAAAGGAACAGCCTGTCCAGATTAGTCTTTTCCAGTCTCAGCAGTATCACCTTCTGAAGGGGGAAAGGCTGTGGATAATTGCATCAAGCACATTGCACTCTTCACTTCTCCTTTTATGTTGACAGGTGACATGATGACAGATCTCCTGGGAATGATCTAATGGCCCACTGCTTAGAAAGCTGCAGCAACTGCTGTACATTTTGGGGTCATGTCAGGAACCTGTGAAACTTTGTAAAGGTCTTGTCAGAAACTAGCATTCCTTGGGAGAATCTGAGTGATTTTGACTCCAAAGCTTTAAGCAAAATTCAGAGGATGCAAAGTTACTATATCTAAAATTACAAATACTTATTTCCCTCTATTCTAGACAAATCTTACTTGCACAAGTTCAATGTCTGCATAGGAGAGAATCAGTTTCTGTACAGTACAATGTGCAGTACAAATTTTCTGTAAGCATTATTTTTCATAAAGTTTTTCTTTTTCTACATCATCTAACTCTATGGAGCTTTTAACAAACTACAAATTACTTTTGTTAAAAGTTATTTTTCTGCCATATTCATATTTATGGGCTTTTCTGCATAAGAAGCGATGCAGTATAGATCTGAAATGCAAATGCAATCCAGAAAGTTTACAGTGGTCTTTGACAAAACTCCTAACTATGGACAGAGAGCTGCAAATGTGTGATGTATCACACATGATTTTCAGAATGTCTTCTACAAGATTTGAGCAATCAGAGCCTTTTAGTCAAATAGAGCAGCACTATTAAAATGGTCTGTTTTCCACACTCTGCCTGCACCCCTTACTGAGATACAGACTGGTTTATGCTTCTTTTTCCCTCCTTAGGTGACCAGGGTGGAGAAAAGAAACGCAAGAAAGGTGCTTCTTTCCAAACAGTGTCCTCATTGCACAAGGTTTGTTACCTCTCCACACCTGGCAGTTTGAGTTAAGACAATGTGTTGAAGAAGAATGTTAAGGATTGCAATGGACAGGAAAAAATTGAAATCCAACGTTGAAATTTGACTTGTGGACAGGGTTATTGACCTTGGCTAAGGAAATACACTGCTATTAAAACTGCATGCCAGGGGCTGCTCCATTTCATCATCTCGGAGCAGTCATGAAATTGTTCTTTTTTACTATGTTGAAGAAAGTATCACAAAATGGTGCCAACAACTTATATCGCTTATTTTGCTGCTTACAGCTTCGTGCTTGTCTTTGGAACAGGAAATTATTACAAATTATTTGCTAGTCCCTATCTGATTACTGCTTTGGATCCTAAGGTTAGAGCAGTCATGGAAAACAAAAGTTGTTGAATGAAGTGGCATAAAGCCTCCTGTTTCCTCAGTTATTCCCTTCTTCTGGACTGGCATGTGCTCCTGGTGGAAGCTGTCACTGGGATCGTGCCTGAGGAAAAATGGGGCTATTTACCATTTTTTTTACCATTATTCCCATTTCTATGGGTGACATTGAGGAAGCTGTAATGTAGATAAGCCTCAGGTTGGGAAGGATGTGGATACCCACTAGCCATGTTCATTTTCTCATCTCCTTGTGAAGGGAAATCACAGAAAATGGAGACCTGTATCTTACCAGCTGAAGAGGTATAAAAGTGGCTGAAGGAGCACTCAGAAAATAATTAATAAGCCACAGATAGAAGCTCACTTTCCAGCACACAGGCAGCTGTTAGTACCCAGCTCAGGCTGCTTGTTGTCCTGACTAGTGTATGAGAAATCTGCAGTTTGCACAGTTGTGCTGATGGCATTGCATCCACCTCCCATGGTCTCCATCTTCTACTTACTGGACAAAACACCTTCCCCAGAGCCTGATGATCACTGAATGGTTGGCTTCTTCTGAGCTTGCTTGCTGTCTGCCTGGGACATGTCTGATTAAGACCAATAAAGGGAAAATATTTGGCCAGGAGATAAAAACCCAGCCTTTATGAGGAACAGGTGTGAAAGGTGAGCTCTCCTCACTGAGTGGGGAAGTGACTAGGCAAAGATGCAGTTGGCTTTACAGAAATGCTCCACCAGATGATGCTGAGTCTTGCTTGCTGTTCATCTGGGGGTTTGAGTTTCTGGGGTTATAAGTAAAACACATATCTTCTTTGCTAAAACTAATGTAGAATCTTATAACAATGTTAAATTGTTCTTTGGTTTATTTGAACACATTTCTCTCTAATCATTTTGGTAAGCTTATAATTTTGCTGGAGAATTTTTTAGAAAAATGAGCTTCTTAAATTAACAACCAGCAAACCAGAGAAATAGTGATTTTAATTCCACTGAACCGCTAAAGCTAATAATATTTTTAATGTGTCTGTTCTAGGAAAATTTAAATAAGCTGATGACTAACCTGAAATCTACAGCTCCTCACTTTGTACGATGCATTATCCCAAATGAATCAAAAACTCCAGGTATGAAAAAGACAATAGTCTTAAAATTTTAGAATATTTAACTCTGTCATTCTATTACTTACTTCTGAGTCACCAGATTGTATTTAAATACTGTCTCTGCTTTTTACCTTATCCAGTCATGTTGCTCTCTCAGGAGATGTCATCTCACATTTTCCAGTTTCCTTGGGGAAATGAAGATGAAGCCCTGCGGAGAAACTCCTTTTAATTTAGCCTTGTTTTCCCCCTGCAGGCGAAATGGATGCATTCCTGGTCTTGCATCAGCTCCGCTGTAATGGTGTCCTGGAAGGCATCCGCATTTGCCGGAAGGGATTCCCGAACAGGGTGCTTTATGCTGACTTCAAACAAAGGTAATGCAGAGATGTGATTGTCTCCTGTTCCATTCAAGCTTATCTTCCATTCAGTTTGCCTGACATGGAAAGCAGAATTCTGCTCTTTCCTGTATCTGTGTAGATCAAAAACAGGTGATTTCCCTCGGTGTTTTGGTTTGGGTGGGTTTCTTTTAAGTCTTTGGGGGAAGAGGGAAAAAAAACCTAAAGCAGAATCTAAGGCGATTTGTTGCATTTTTGATTTGTTATTAACAGGTACCGCATCCTGAATCCAGGAGCAATTCCAGAGGATAAGTTTGTGGATAGCAGAAAAGCTGCTGAAAAACTGATGGCATCTTTAGATGTTGACCATAACCAATATCGTTTTGGACACACCAAGGTAACCAGAAAAGACTATCATTGCTTATGTAAAGAGAAAAGTGATATATCTGGTATTTAACTTGCAGAACAGGACACTGCGATTTCTGGTGGTGGTGTTTGATCGAGATTTAATAATACAAGAAACCAGCAAAATAGCAGCAAAATAGCAGCAAAGTGATAGTAGGTTCTAAGCTATGCTAGACGAAATTTAACTCTGGCTCAGGTTCCCACAAAGCTTTTATTAGAGCAACTCTACAAGCAGACACAGCAGCAGCTGATGCTCCATGCCCCCCAGTAAAATAATAGCTTATTTAGTATAATATAGGTACATTCAAACATAGATGGACCACAGAATCAGCTGCATCTTTTGAAATGAGGCCATGTGGAATTCTCACATGATCCCATTAGCAGGGATTTCTGGGAGTCAGGAATTGTGGTTCAGCTGACCTACTTGGAACCCTGCCACAGCTGAAAGGTATTGTGGTGATAAAATAGTTTGCCCTGTTCAAAACTGGGGAGATAAAACCGTGTTTTCAAACAATTCTGGAATTGTACAGTGAAGTCCCTTCTGCAAAGTAGTGTTTGGCCCTTTATACTTTCCTTATATACTGTCAGTGAGAATACCAGTGTGAGCCATTTCAGCAAGGTCATTGTAGCTCTGGTATAAATCCTTCTTTGTGGTGAACTGACATCTGTGCATGTACCAGGTGTTCTTCAAGGCTGGTCTCTTGGGCCATCTGGAAGAAATGAGGGATGAGAGACTGGCGAAAATCTTAACGATGATCCAGGCAAGAGCGCGCGGCAGATTGATGCGGATTGAATTCCAGAAGATAGTGGAGCGCAGGTACAAAGGCACCCCCTTAAATCTCAGCAGATAATAGTAATTACCATTTAATCATGAGTTGAATAGAGCCATTAATTACAGTCCCTAAGGCTATAGATAACCCTAAATTAAAAGCTTTAAGTGTATGTGTGATAAAAATAATAGCAATTGTATATTAGTTGCCTGCAGCTTTAGTGAAAATGAGATTTGGAAATTTTTTGCGCCTCCAAAAATAAAGAGATCTGGGGGAAGTTTCCTGTATCTTTTGGAAATTAGTACAGGTTCCTAATATTGCATAGAAAAAACCTATTAAACTGACTAAGAATGAAAAAAAAAACCCTCTCACTTTTAAAATTCAGGCTAAGATTAAGGAATTTTGTTCATTTTCTTTTATACCAGGGACGCCCTTCTAGTAATTCAGTGGAACATCCGTGCTTTTATGGCTGTCAAGAACTGGCCTTGGATGAAGCTCTTCTTTAAGATCAAGCCTCTCCTGAAGACTGCAGAAACTGAAAAGGAGATGGCCAATATGAAGGAAGAATTCTTGAAACTGAAGGAGGCCCTGGAAAAATCTGAAGCCCGGAGAAAGGAACTTGAGGAAAAGCAAGTGTCTTTGGTTCAGGAAAAAAATGATTTGCTTCTCCAGCTCCAAGCTGTGAGTAGACACATAGATTATACACTTATTAGACATTCTTTGAAACTCAAAGGTTTACAGACTAGAGTGTTTGTGGAATTTAATAAAAATAAGCTGTTGATCTTGTCAGAGCCTTGCCAAAACTCAGAGTGGATAGAAATTCTCATGTTTTAGCCTATAACCAGGTGGGCTAACAATGTAAATCTGTTCAAGGCAATGTCCACGCCAGTAACACATGCAAGTAGTCTTGTATGTGACTAGTCATGCTCACCACTATCTCATACTGCTCTGTTAATTATTTGTCTTCTGAAATCAAGAGTAGGAAATTTTCCTTACTCTGCTTTGTTGCTCTGTATCAGGCTCCTTGACCAGTTACAGGCTAGGGAACAATTGAGGGAGAAAAAAGGCCAGGCAGTCATTGCTGTTCTCTTCCTTTGCCACACCAGGAGCAAGACACTCTGGCAGACGCCGAGGAACGCTGTGACTTGTTGATTAAATCCAAGATTCAGCTGGAAGCCAAAGTCAAAGAATTGACAGAGAGAGTTGAGGATGAGGAGGAGATGAATTCTGAGCTGACTTCGAAGAAGAGAAAATTGGAAGATGAGTGCTCTGAGCTCAAGAAGGATATTGATGATCTTGAAATAACACTTGCAAAAGTAGAGAAAGAGAAACATGCTACTGAAAACAAGGTACATTCAGAACTTCACCATGTATTCACAAGAGGCTGGGCATGTTTACACTGTTTGTTACACAGGCCACACCGAAGGGTCAGTAGATACAGTAATTTGACCTTATGAGGTAAAAAATTGTTACCTCTGAGCCTAAGTTTCCTCTTTTTTTGGGGGGGGGTCATTTTTAAGTAAACAATCTGCTGTAACCATGAATTCCTGAATCTCTCCTCCTTAAAGCCTATAAATGCAAAAAGCTCATCTCCTACTCCTCCCACAAAGAATCAGAAGCTGGAGTCCATCACAATGGGAGTGACTCTGAAAATAATTTAGTATGTTTGAAATAATGTACTACCCCCACACGAAAAACTGGCAGACATGAACTCCCTTGATGGTAATTTAATTAAAAAACCCATGAGGTGCTGGGATGGGAGAAATCCCTTATTTCTCTTGTTTTCCTGCTAGCAAGTTCAGACCAGACACTCATTTGAGACATGTTATGATACTCCCTTCTTCAAAGTCTTACAAACACATCTTCCTTTCTCACACAGGTCAAAAATCTGACTGAAGAAATGGCAACACTTGATGAGAATATCAGCAAACTTACCAAGGAGAAAAAGTCCTTGCAGGAATCTCATCAGCAAGTTCTAGATGACCTACAAGCAGAAGAGGACAAGGTCAACACACTGAGCAAAGCTAAAGTGAAACTGGAACAGCAAGTGGATGATGTAAGCTGGGTCTTTATGTTTCACAAGGCTCGTTTGACCACCACTTACAGAGGACTTTTCATGAGACTGAAAGGTCGCAAAACTTTGAAATACATTACTCACCTTTTAGAAATGTACTCCTTGTACTGTCTGTAAAATGTATAATTACAGGAACACCACAAAAATTGATCTGTGCTCAGCCTTTCAAAGGATTGCAGTAACAAGGGAAAATCCTCCCAACTTGCACTTGCAGTGTAACTGGCATGAGGTCAAACAGAACTTTGCTGCTAAGAGAATTGTAATGCTTGCACGAATGTAAAGCATTGGGCTAACCCTTTTGTTCCATTTCTTTAGCCCTTATGCCCACTGGCTGCTAGAAAACAAACCCTGTAAACTGGGATGCTTGTGCTTAAGTGCTTCTGCTTCACAACTCTCTCAGCACAGAACTGGGCACAGCCTACATCTGACTGTTGTAAACCATCTGTATGCAATATATTTATTAAGTTTATAAAGTTTATAATATATTTCTATTTTTGCTCCTAAAGCTCGAGGGATCACTTGAACAAGAGAAGAAGGTGAGGATGGATCTAGAAAGGGCAAAACGCAAACTGGAAGGGGATTTGAAGCTGACCCAAGAGAGTGTCATGGACTTGGAGAATGATAAGCTGCAGATGGAAGAAAAGCTGAAAAAGTAAGAAGTTGATTCTGTTGTACCAAATAAAGCAGCACAGTTACAGTGTCATTTAAGAGCCTTCAGGTGTGTCATCCTGCTCTGATGTTGGCTGTAAGAAAAGTGCATTATGAAAACGTGTAGCCAAGGAGGGAGGCAAAATTACTCTTGCATATAATACCTGAAACACTAGAATTCATTAATTAAACTTTTTTACATTAAAAATAAGCAACCCAGAAACTTACTGATGTTTTTCATTGCTTAGAGGAGAAAGTTGAAGAAATTCTCTAAAGCTGTTCATCCTAACTAGCTGTGATAGTGCTGTTAGGAGACCTGACTCTGTTAAATATGTTTTTCCATTGAATCTTAAAATAGCGTTGTTTTTGTACGATACAAAGAACCAGAAATATAATTGCACAAATGCATGCAGAGGCTTAACATGGAAACTGCTGCTCAGAGGAAAATGTGTTTTCATGCAAATTGCAATACATGACAATTGTTCTCATTTTTAGATATGCTAGAAGTTTTATTGAACAACTCTTTAAAAATTTCAAAATCCTAACTTGAAGCTTCAAGGCAAATTGTCACAGCAGGACTTTACTTTTTGTGCCAGGAAAGAATTTGAAATGAGCCAGCTGAATTCCAAGATAGAAGATGAACAAGCTATAGTGATGCAGCTGCAGAAGAAGATCAAGGAACTTCAGGTCAGCTTGCTTTGTTATCATACATCTTAGGACAAGTTTTTCTTTGTGCCTCAGTGAAAGACCTTGCAGAAACTTTTCATGGCTAGCTGAAGCTCCTCTTTGAGACACAAAGTGGTACATCTCCATAGCTTCCCAGTTAAATTTCTTTTTTCCCTCAGGATGGTCACCTCCCAGTAGCAGGACAGATAACCACAGAATGGTAGTGGTTTCAGGCAAGGCAGAAAGGCTCTGGTGTTTTGTTTTAAGCAAATAATATTGTTCCAAACCATAGAGGTGAGGGTAGTTGCTGGAGAGCAGTTCAGCAGTGATAAGTATGGATTTGAAATTTAGAGAAAAGGGTAAAACACACAGGAAATTTTCAACAGAAATTAAAAAGTCAAAGAAATTCAGCACAGTCCAAACACAATGTCTGGACCTAAAAATAACAGCTCAAACTCTTTTTTTGTTAATAAAGAATATTTGTATAACTCGGATGTAAAGTGCAGATTGGTGAAAATAATCTTTTAATAATAAAGACTGCAATAAATATTCATTATCCAGGCAGTTCTACACACTGCTATATTGAAACCCTACCTCTCTTAGGGGAGAAATTACTTCAGTCATGGAGGTCTCAAAATGAGAATTTGTTGCTGCTACTCCTACTGGCATGTAACTCCTCACATGTACTTCAGCTGAATGTTAAACATGTGGGCATAAGTTCAATGCACTATATGTCTTGAACTAGAACATGCACAGCAATCTACTGCAAGCTAGATGTGACTCATCATCATTAGTGCAGCTTAGGATCGGATTTACAAATGGGCAAGTCCTTTAACTGCTGAGCTTCTGCCAGCGAGGTAAAATGTGGGCTGGCAGGGGTTTAACAGTTTGTAAGGTGCCTCATGGCCTTCTGATGGCAGTCATCGTAAAACTCACCGACAAGTGCTCTTGTTTCTCTGTCAGGCTCGTATAGAAGAGCTGGAAGAGGAGTTGGAAGCAGAAAGAGCTGCTCGAGCCAAGGTGGAAAAGCAGAGGTCGGACCTGGCCCGGGAGCTGGAGGAGCTGAGCGAGCGGCTGGAGGAGGCGGGGGGAGCCACGGCAGCCCAGCTGGAGATGAACAAGAAGCGCGAGGCCGAGTTCCTGAAGCTGCGGCGGGACCTGGAGGAGGCCACGCTGCACTACGAGGCCACGGCCGCCACGCTGAGGAAGAAGCACGCCGACAGCGTGGCCGAGATGGGCGAGCAGCTGGACAACCTGCAGAGGGTCAAGCAGAAGCTGGAGAAGGAGAAGAGCGAGCTCAAGATGGAAGTGGATGATCTGACATCCAACATGGAGCAGATGGTCAAGGGGAAAGTAAGGGTCCTGAGGCTCCCCAAAGCCCCCAAAAGTCATGGTCAATAAGGCTGGTCTGAAGGTTTCCCAGGACACCTGGTATGGCTGAGGTGTTTTAGAAAGTGGTGTCCTGCACCATGTCTGCCTTACCCAGCTGGTGGTAATGTCGCTGTTAGCTACACGATTAGCTATGGGATGGCGAGAGTGAAACACAGCGACGTGGTCTCCTTTCAAGATAGGAAAAGGACGACTTTATTGTAACACTGCATTCCCTTATAAACACTAGATTGTAGAACCAAGGATAAAATCACACTCATTGGTCCGAGGAAGACAACACCCCCTGTAAACAAGCGTTCACCAAAACACCATGTTTCTCACATATCCCTCCTGTCACAAAGCCAAATGTTAGACGTTGTTATCAATTCTTTCGCTCTCTGTTTTCCTTTGAGCAGCCTGAGAAAACTCAGACAGCTCTTTTCCCTGGCTGTTGAACCCTTCTTCCCTAGAAATGGGACAGCGATTAAGATGTCCTGTCTGAAACACACAGCGCATCCTCAGTCCCAGGCATACTGTTTATCCATGTATCTCAGGGCACAAAAACATGTCAAGTAAATTCGGCTCGTCCAGGCTGGTGACAACTGGAGTGATGCCATCCAAGCCAGGATATCTCTCACCCTAATCAGAGTCCTCTCAGATCCTGCCGTTGGTTCACAATTTTCATCCATGTTAGCATGGAGTGCTAAGCAAAGGCTTGGAGGATCACACCATGTATTTTCACTTCCTACAGCTGAATTGTGGATTTTGTTTCCTAAGTAGATAATCTCAGTAGCTTTCAGAGTACTCGAAATAGATTTCTTTCAGTGCAAGTGAGGAAAAAGAAATGTCAGTATTCTCAGAGTTAGAAAGCTGTCATCAAACCCAATTTATGATAAATGGCAATTAAAGCAGAATCAGTAGAGCAATTTTCATTGGAGGTGATTTTCCCATCTAGCAATTATGAGGCAGTTATGCCTGAACTTCATGGGCATGTGACTGCTGCTGAAGTTGTTGCAGAGTCTTTTTACACTGGTGCTTACATTCAGAACACAATTCAGGGAAAACAAATGTGGAAGGTGGTCTGATGGGGAGTCCTTGGGATCACAGACATGGGGCTGCTCTTCCCGCTCCACTACTATATTTGTGTCTTTTCTGACTCCCATTCCTCTGAAAGACAAACACACAGAAAAACAGGATACATTTTGAAGGCTACAGCTTCCAAATGTTTGCCTGGAGGCTGCAACTTTCTTTGTCTTTTCTTCTGATTCCCATTAGGCCAATGCAGAAAAGCTTTGTCGCACTTATGAAGACCATCTGAATGAGACAAAAACAAAACTGGAGGAAATGACTCGCCTCATGAACGACCTCACTACTCAGAAGACTAAACTCCAGAGTGAGAATGGTATGTGCATGTTCCACCCTGACAGACTGTTTCCCAGGAATTTTTATGGGGCACCTCTGCACTGCGTCAGTGAGATGTGTTCTCCAATGGCATCTGCTCTGAAGGTGGCAGGGTTGGAGTTGCTGTATGGAGCAGTAGCTTTGTGCCTTTTGACATTTCTATCTTCAGCATTCTTATAACCTTGGTGGGGAAAAGTTGCCTTGGACTGGTTTTTTTAAAAAATCTATGCCCACATTTATCAGCATACAGTGATATTATCTCATGAGCCAAATTGGATGTGCCAGCTTGGGACTGTGCCAGGCTGCCTAGGTACCTATTGTTTCAGGAACAAGGATATGTGCATCTAGAAATGCTAGAGGGAGAAAGGAGTTGGTGAATCCCATCTTTCTCAGCCTGACCTTGAGCATTGCAGCCTAAACCCTAGGGTTGCAGCCTGACCCTAGCATTGCACTTCACATATCCTCTAAATACCATGTATCCTCTAACATCTTGCTACCTTTTTGGCCAGAGCAGTATTATTTAATTTCTGCATCCTCATCAGACATCACTGTTCGGTGTATATTCAAATACACCGAATATTTTTTCATTTCCTGTTGTAACTTACTCCTGTAAGACTGTGGGTTTTGGTCTGCAGTGACACACTTCCTGTGCTCATCTGTTCTATATGCTGGTCATTATGAGGTTCTCAGGGTGCTTTGCAGCCCTCTGAAAAGAAGTCTGTGGAAAAGCAATAGATAATAGTGAAAAAAAGTAAAACCAGCTACAACTGCCCATGAAAGTAAGCATCAGTCTAGTCTGATCCACAAATTGAAGTAAAATTAATGAATCAAGCTATTGGCAGTACAAAAAAACCACAACCGACCAAACAAGAAAACTCAAGTCACTAAACCCACCCAAAAAAAAAAGACAAAAAAAAAGTAAATCTAAGAAAAACTATCCTGGTGAAGTATCTGATGATTATAACTTTGGAAGAAGCTTCACAACAGGTCAATCACAATCACTGTGAGTTCTTTTCCTCAACAGAATTGGACAGGTGGGACTATGATTTTTGACTGAAACTTTGTCATATCATCATCTTGCTCTTTTTTGTTTATTTGTCAAATTTTCTGGCAGGTGAGTTTACTAGACAACTCGAAGAGAAGGAGTCACTGATAAGTCAGCTGTCCCGGGGAAAAACATCCTTTACACAACAGATTGAAGAACTTAAGAGACAGCTAGAAGAGGAAACCAAGGTAGTGCTTTGTGTCCCATTCCTTGAAATTGAATGACACAAAGTGTTCATGTTCAATTGTAGCCTAGATAAAAGCTGAAATGAGCCATAGGAGTGACAATGATTCCCCACTAATTGTACTGATATAAGTTCCTGCCCCTGACTGAGGCAAGTCACAAGAGAAGAGTTTGGGAAAATCATCGGCATACATAAATGCTAAATAAAATTTACCCAGTAGGATAGCCAAAATCTCAGATCTTACATCTTGAAAGTTTGGGTTGTTTCTCCGAAGCTGATAAATTATCCTCAGTCTTGATAGCTTCCTCCTCATGTCACCTCACTTGACCTGGACTGTCAAAGCCAGAGGCAAAAAGGAAAAAAGAAGCTTAAGCCTCCATTTGAGTTTCTAGGAGCTGTTTGTTTTGGTTTTGCTGTAGGTAACCTTGCAATGTGTTGACCTTTCTATCCCTGCAGTCCAAAAATGCCCTGGCTCATGCCCTGCAAGCAGCCAGGCATGATTGTGATCTCTTGCGGGAGCAGTATGAGGAGGAGCAGGAAGCCAAGGCAGAGCTGCAGCGGGCTCTCTCCAAGGGAAATGCAGAAGTGGCACAGTGGAGAACCAAGTATGAGACTGATGCCATTCAGAGAACTGAGGAGCTGGAAGATGCAAAGTGAGTTACATGGGCTTCAGGGTGCCCTTGACTGGCAGCACTGTGCTCACCAGGTCTCATTGTGTGCTAAGGAAATTGGGTTAGAAACTTTCCTGGCTGGAAAATCCCTCTGACTCAATGCTGTAATTTGGGGCTGTCCTTCTGTTCCTCATATTGCTTGGGCATGTCAATGTTTCTGCTGAATGCTTGTCTCTGGAGCAGTGGCTGTGGATACTGGGGTTTATTTGAGGACTAACACAGTTAGATAGTCCTACTTACTTACATCACACTCTCTTACTTTGCCCTGGCCCTGTACTACATTTCCTTGGTCTTGACTTCACTTTCCTACTGGGACATGATGGCTGCCCTGGGAAAGTAAGGCAGAAAGTCATGTTGGCTCACACTGTACAGCTGCTCCCAGTTACCAGGCTCAGGTTGCTGGGCAAGGTCTTTGACCATCTCCAATTTCTGCCTCTGCAGATCTCTGATCTGCAGGATCTTACCACACTTTCAGCATATTTTCATCTAGTATCTCCATGATCCTCTGTGTTGGTTTGAAAGTAAAACCAGTGCGAGACTCCAAGTCAGTAATACAATTTAATAGGAGAAAAGAGAAAAAATAAAATACATGCAATAATATAAAAGAAACAACCACCAACACAGTCAGAAATACAACCTGACACCCTGTCAGTCAGGGTGTTGGTAGCAGTCCGTATAAATGGTGGCTGCAGTCCTCCTGGATGACAGATGTGGTTCTGTTGAAGCAGTGCTCCTGTAGAAGGTGCAGTTTTCCTCCGAAGATCCAGCAATGATGTGGAAATGGTCCGACTTTCCTCTGGGATCCAGTGGAAAGGGCTGCCCTCGGGTCCCAAACCCCAGTTTTTTATCTAGGTAGGAAAGGCTTGGCTCCTGCCCCTGGTTGGGGCATCTCCCAATGGGATGATGTAATCTTATCAGTCACACAATAGGACTTAATGGCCCATTAACAGAACATATCTTCTGGAGGAAGGATGGGTCGTGAATAGATAACGATGATCATCCCCCGATCTTATCAGATGGCACATCAGCAGAGGATATCTCCCATAGAGATAAGGATCACCACCCCCCCACACATTTTAACAGATGGTGATAGAATACACATTTTTGCATTGTACCCCAGGACATCCTCTTTCTAGGCAGTCCTTTCTTTCCAGCACCTCTTCTAGCCAGGACTCCCTGTTTTCCCAACCTAAATAGTCTATGAACAAAAGCCCGGGGCATGACCAGCCTCCTAACTGGTGGTTGCCTCATATCTCTTAATTGGAGGAAAATGACACTGTCAAATTAGCAGGTCTTATAAAAATTTTACAACCAGCCCATACTGGTTACAGCTAGTAAGTAGTTATCTGGTGCCTGAGAGTTCAGAAGGTAATTTCAAATATTCACAGACACACACAAAATGTTTTGCCACATACCAGTATTCATAATTTAAGCTGTTTTTTTCCATCACAGTCCCTTCTCTCTAGAGGCTCAACTTCCTTCTCTGTTCCTCTTTCCCTTGCCCCATCCTCACCCCTTCCCTGTTTTCCCTTTCAGAACCGATTTACTGAGTTACTGCTTTGGTGTCAGTTTTTCTGGATAACATGCAGCAGTGACACTTGGTCATTTCATTATGTCTTCCCACCTGGTAGGAAGAAGCTTGCTGCTCGCCTGCAAGAAGCTGAGGAAGCAATTGAGGCAGCCAATGCCAAGTGCTCTTCTCTGGAAAAGACAAAGCACAGACTGCAGAATGAGCTGGAAGACATGATGATTGACCTGGAGAAGGCCAACTCAGCAGCTGCCTCTCTGGACAAGAAGCAGCGTAGTTTTGACAAGATCATCAGTGACTGGAAGCAGAAGTATGAGGAGTCACAGGCGGAGCTGGAGGCTTCCCAGAAGGAGGCCCGTGGCCTCAGCACGGAGCTCTTCAAGCTGAAGAATGCCTATGAGGAGACACTGGACCACCTGGAGACCTTGAAAAGGGAAAACAAGAACCTCCAAGGTAGGCTTCATTCAGCTCCTGCAGCCACATCAGCAGACAGCTGGAGGGATGCAGGTGCCCTGCAGCAACTGTGGGGGAAGATGTTTATCTCACCCTGAGATGAGCTTTCTGATGTCTTTTGAGACACTAATGCTGCCAGTGAATGTTTTGAACACAGAGACTGGTATGGCCAGACAGAGAAGGCATCCCTTTGCCCCTCTGTCAATGAAACCCACTGGCAGAGGAGGCAGTCTCAAGGGAGGAACAAGAAAGATGATAGAGGTGCAGTGCATGAAGCCTAAACAGCAGAGAATGGCGCTCCTAGCCTGCAGATCACAGATAAAAACTAAATCACTATAGCCACTTCAAAAACCATTATTCCCAAGAAAAGCTGTGCCTTCAAGTTGTACAGGTAAAAAAATCTTTCTGTAAGTGAAAGACAGGACTCTTGTACAGAAGAGCCCTTGAGGTAGCAGTTTGAGGCACTATTCAACACTCCATGGATTGCAGCATGTTCCAAACTCTCTGTTTGCTAAATCCATTCATCTTTTGTTTCAGAGGAGATTTCTGATCTGACCAATCAGATTAGTGAAGGAAACAAGAGCCTCCATGAAATAGAAAAAATCAAGAAGCAGGTTGAGCAAGAGAAGTCAGAAGTTCAGCTGGCTCTGGAAGAAGCAGAGGTAAGGAAAGAAAGCTCAAGGACAAAGAAAGAGGGTGTCTTTATGAGGATTTTCCATCCTTTTCATCTGCCCTACTTTCCTAGAGCATGTCTTCCTTCCACAGCTCTGAGATGTGGAGAATGATTATGTACTGTCAAAAAACTTCCCTTGCTAGGAAGAATACATCAGTTCTTGAGGGATCTAAGTGGTGCAGTTTACTTTCCTGGACTGTGTGGAATGACTTTCTAAAACTCAGTGGTATTAGGAACCAACAAAAGTGAAGTGATGATGCATCTTACTCTAAATGTGAAATAAATGGGTTAATGCAGATTTTCTCCCTTTCTGGTGAATTTGGGCCTCTGGCAGTCACTGCTGATGACAAAGAATTTCCATGTACTGTTCCCATTAATATGTTGTGGCTCCTGGTCATGACCTGTATCTGACACACCTGCTGCGTGTTGACTGGAGATCAGCAGGGATTTTGTACAGCTTTGTTTTCACAATCCTCATTCTGTTTCCTCATTCTCTCATGGGAAGCATAGCTAAACTCATGCAGATCCACCCTTTAGAGATCACCTCCCATAGTATGACATTTAGTTCTGTGCATTTTTTCCTGTTCAGAGAGAACAGCAGGGAGACAGAATGGCACTGAGCCTGGCCTATGCAAGACCTGAAAGTCAGAGGCCTTGTTATTTCTTTATGGGCGGTTGTCTGCTTAGTTCTTCACTTCCATGTATAAGAAAAATGTGGGAATAAAGACATAAGAACAAATCATCCCTGTCTCACAGACTTGTCTTCGTGTTAATTGGAAAGAACGGACATAGAGTTTTTGCATTTTGTCATACAGAGCTGTCTGTTATTTCTTTCCTTGAAGTCATCTTGCCAAATAAGATGATGTGATTGGGAAGTTTACAATGCTTTATGATTTGGAGAGATTTTTGTGAGTGGGAGGGGATGGATGTGTGGACCCCTTCACTCTCCCAACAACAATCTTGTTTCAGCTTATCCCTGCCCCTTACAAGCCTGTGAATTTCCAGAGGGTGTCCATACAGAGGTGTGGAACAGGGAACATCTGTTGATGTCAAAACCATGCAGGCAGGGCTGAAGGTGTTGGTGTGTTGTTTGGGTTTTTTTTTTTGTGAGCTGTGGACTGTTTGACAATTTGTCCTCTGAGGAGATTGCTGCTCGGTTTTCCAGCTGTCAGGTTGCATTAGAAGGCAAATAAATGTGTTGTTTTGCCATGTAAGCTACTCGTGTCCTTGCCAAGAGAGAGAAGTGGAAGGAGAAACAGGAAAAGGAGTGTGAAGGGATCATGTTTGTGCAGCTGTTTATATTTTGGGGAAAAAAATCAATTCCTGGTTTGCAAGCTCTTGGTGTTTTCTATTTCAGGGAGCTTTGGAACATGAAGAAAGCAAAACCCTTCGTTTTCAGCTTGAACTTTCTCAGGTTAAAGCAGAGTTTGAAAGGAAACTGACAGAAAAAGAGGAAGAAATGGAAAATATAAGGTACTGTGCAGGAAGCAGCATGTTTCTTAAGGGAAAAGTCTGAAAAGACTAGAACTATTTTCAAGACCCAAGCCAGTTAAATGCACCATAGGTAGTTATGCCAGCATAGGCAGATACTGTCCATACCAGAAACCAAGACAGCTCTATTTGCCAAAGGGTAGCCCTGCCACATTTCCCTTGCTCAGTTCAGATATTCCTGTCAGATCAGTCTCTGACAGTGTACAATTAAACCCATCATGCATAACACGCTGCAGCTGTAAAAAAAACCTGACTGGCATAATCAATTCACAGCAGACAGGGCCACTAACTCTGTATGTTGACAGTATGGAGACAAGTAGGTCTAGAGAGTTGCCATCTCCTAATCCTGTGTAGATTAGGCTGCTTCCCAAGGGGACTCCCAGGCAAAATCAGCAGTACTTGCCTCAGTGGTGCTCAAACCTGTTATCTAAAGGCATTTAGTTAATTTATGCAATTACAGCTACACTAAGTGTGGGAGGATGTGAGAAGTTTGCTGTTATGTGTACAGCATTTTGGTAAGCAGTGAGGATTGCAGATGTGCAGAAAGTGTGAATGGAACAGGAGAGGAACTTGCAGGTAAGACAGATAAATAGGAAAAAATGGAAAGCAATTAGGTGAGAGGAGGATGGTGTCTTTTTTCTCTCCCCTCCCACCCAGCAGAAATGCAAGTCTGAATAGTTTTGCCCTTAAGAGGACATGCTAGCCTATCATTATTCAGAATAATATTATTCAGTTATTCAGAAAACTTTGGCCTTGAATTAGTCAGTGTTGTAATGTCATTAATTCAAGAATCATGTCATTGGTCATTGATAGGCTAAAGGGTAGGGAAGTCCAAGGCCCACCCTGGCCAGCATACCCAAAGGGACTGACATGTTAAGTGCTTCAAAACCAAGAATATTTTGGCCCTTTCACTTTCTGGTGTCCTGCAGATGTCTGGATTGCAGAGATCTCAGGACAAGCTGTGCTAATCACTGCTTTCTGCTTCAGCTTCACACTGAGTGTTCAGCAGACATTCTGTGTTGTTTTCTGCCAGTCTAGGGCACAGTTCAGTATCTTGCTGAAGCAATAAAGCCCTCAAGTTTTTTCTTGTTGACTTCGTGATTTCCCAGAACTCCTACACTTTCAGAGGAACTTAGCCAGCAGCAAAATAAATGTTTCCATGTGTGTCATATTCTGTGCTTTGAGTTACTTTCTGGTTGTAAAAGAGCAAAGCTTTTATTACAGGATTTCTCTGTTACAGAATCAAAAAATTAGGCTGTTTGTATCTGTTTTGTCTTGAAATTGACATTAAGCTGCCTTTCCCAGGGGGACCTGGCTGTCAACTGGGTGGGTTTAATAACTTCTAAATTTAGATGTCTGTAACAAAGATTTGTGTTGATGAATCATTCGTCTTATAATTAGCACAAGATAAGTTTTTTCAACATCTATTTTAAGACACAATAAATTGTAGCTTACACATGCCATTTACTATAAAGAACACCTAGAGCTTAGAAGGTAGCAACCTACCTTCAATTTGATTAATCCCCTCCACTAATGCCTTCAGCAAAAGGCTGAGATGTAAATTATTTCAGGAAATTATTCAGTAAATATTTTACTAAGTGACTGTTAGGCTGGAAGTGTTTCTTGTCAGATTCAAATCTGTACTTGCTTATGTTTACAAGAGCTCTGAGAGTGCTCCTTGCAAAGGATGCTAGAGATGCTGACAGATCAGGAGTTAGCTGAGGGTGTGCAGCACACCAGTCAGTTGGACAGCACTGAGGCTCTGGAAACTGTGTGTTGTATGTCTGTTGTATGTGTGCTACCTATGTCAGTCAGAAATACACTACTTCTGGAAGGGAGACACTTTTAGAAAGTGAAGTACTTCTGCAAGTGTTTCTATGTCCCTCAACAGAGAAGAAAATCATTCTGTTCACCCTTCATGTCCATTTCAGGAGAAACCAGCAACGGGCCATAGATTCACTGCAGTCCACGCTGGATTCTGAAGCCCGCAGCAGAAACGAGGCCATCCGGCTGAAGAAGAAAATGGAAGGGGACCTCAATGAGATGGAAATCCAGCTCAGCCACGCCAACAGGCATGCTGCAGAAGCAACCAAGTCAGCACGTGTCTTGCAGACACAAATAAAGGTACTGTTGCCCCCCAAGCACCCAATGCTACTCACAGGCTGGGTTTCCTTAGCACAGGCCAAACCAGCAGTGGTGATGGAAATTAAGAGGAAAGTTACTCCCAACAATGTAGAGGGAAAGACTTGGTGATAACATGTGATGTAAGAGAATGCTGAAATGTGGATTTCTTCTCAGACTTGCATACAAGCTGGATGAGATCTGGTCATAAAACCCTTGCTGGCTGCAGCCTCTTGCAGGGGCAGAAAGCTACAGTACGAGGAACTGAAAACTTGTGATTTTCTTGTGAGCTCACAAGATTTTTAAAAGAAGCAGAGAGCAAGTAGGTTGTCTGGAGTACAGAGAATATGTGTATATTCAGCTTTGTTGTTTGCATCAGCATTTGCAATAGCTTAAAAAAAAAAGAAGCATTTCTTGCCAAGCCACATCTTCTGTTGTTTCCTCTCCCAGAACCACCAGCTCGGACAGATTTGAGCACACAGTTTTTTTTTTTCTCCATTGCACCACGTACCATAAAAGCTTACAGTCTGTAAATAAAATAAAAATATAATAAATTTAAAAAGCACTGAAATTCTTGAGGATGGTCCCAGGTAGCCACTGCAATCTGGGTTTCTCTGACACAAGGACAGAGGCTTGAAATGGAGTTGTGTTGCTTTATTTTAGGAGCTTCAGGTGCAGCTGGATGACTCAGGGCACGTGAATGAAGATCTGAAGGAGCAGTTGGCAGTCTCTGACAGGAGGAACAATCTTCTCCAGTCAGAACTGGATGAGCTGAGGGCTTTGCTGGACCAGACTGAACGAGCAAGGAAGCTGGCAGAGCATGAACTGCTGGAAGCCACTGAACGTGTGAACCTGCTTCACACTCAGGTTGGCTTTTTCTGTGCCCTCTCCCTCACTGGTTAACCTGAGCCTTCTCTGTTGATCACTGACACTGTTTGCCCATGGCCATCAAAAGTCAGACACACCCTGGCATCTCTCCAGAGGGATCATGAGCAGTTAAGTGGCTCTGGAGATGTGCTACCTGACTCCAAGTTGGCTGGAACTGATGATTCATCCAACTGCTTTAAACAGCTTCCAGAAAAAAAACCACTTATGGAAAATAAAAATAGTAAATTTATTTTCTTTCATTCTTCCCTGCTGTAAAACCAGTTTCCTGGTTTAGTTAAGCCATGCCCTGAACAGTGAGGCATTTCTCTGGAGAACAATGCAGGTGCTATTTTTGTGATGTTACTCTGCAGTGAAAACAACAGGGTTGGGCTCTCACAACAGGGAGATGATGCAGGGCAGGAAACCACAGGAATCCACTTGCAGCAAAGTGTCTCTGTGCCTGCAGGTCTCTGTTGAGATCAGCCTTTGGGTGTTGTCCAGGTGGACACTGCCATTTCTAAGGTGCCATGGAGGGGCATGTCCTGACTTGACAGCATTTTTATTAAAACCCAAATTTTCTCTTCACCAAATAATAGCCACAAAGAAATGAAAATGTGCTACAGGCTGTTGATATTTTGCAGTGTTTTCTCCAGTCCACTGTTGGCATTTTAATCACCTCATTGGCCAATTAATGATCAAAAATGAATAGCCTTATTCATTCTTCTATTTCAGCCTATTGCTTATTATTTTATCTGAATCAAAATCTGAATATTTACAGTTTTGAGAGCATTTTTAATATTTCTTCAGTCTTAACCTACCTATGCTAGTCAAGCCAGCCCTTATCACATACTTAGGTCTCCATTCCCAAATATTGCTCTGAGTAATCCACAAGTGGCAAAAATCAAGACGTCTTGGTGTGCTATAGTATTTAGAGGAATTGTCTCTAATCATCACCTTTCCTCCTTTTCCACTATTCATTTGGGGAAAACTTTATAAAAGAACACAAGCCTGATCAATCAAAAGAAGAAGCTGGAGGGTGACATTTCCCAGATGCAGAATGAAGTGGAAGAATCACTCCAGGAGTGCCGGAATGCAGAAGAAAAAGCCAAGAAAGCAATCACAGATGTAAGTAGGCTGGTTCCTTGCTCACTTACTTTCATACCAAGCGTATAAGGATACTGAAGTGTAGTGAATGTCACAGGCTTACTTGTAGGCATTATAAATGAAAACCCTAGTGGTATAGCACAGGTATAAAGAAAACAAGAAAAGGGGAGAGGTGGAATCTTAAATAAAAGCATTAGAACAGAGAAGGGGGAAAAAAAAGTCCTCCAAGGTATTTCTGTCATTCCATTTTCTCTGTCCAGGCAAGATATGCACACAGAATGTATTCTGTGGAGCTTTGGCTACAGTGACTTATCCAAATAAAGGATAGTTCAGGACTGATTTCCCACCATTTATTCTGAAACATAATCCAAAAGCATATGGGATTTCCTGTAAAATGTGGTTGTTTTTCAGGCAGCAATGATGGCTGAAGAGCTCAAAAAGGAGCAGGATACTAGTGCTCATTTAGAGAGAATGAAGAAGAACATGGAGCAAACCATTAAAGATCTCCAGAAGCGACTGGATGAAGCAGAACAAATAGCTCTGAAAGGTGGCAAGAAGCAGATCCAAAAATTGGAATCCAGGGTAAGTTTATGATCCAACTTCAGACCAGTGCCTTCTGCTTACAGAACTGGCACCAGATCATAGCCTTGTGCTACCTGATAAGTTCACAGAGGCTGAGAAGAGGTAGTATGGACACTTTCCTGTTTCACAAAATGCAGGTGAGCAGCTCTTGGAGGCAAACTTCCCCTTCATTATCCAGCAATGAGCTGCTGACCAGCAGATGAACAAAGCCCTTGACTAAATAACACCTAAAATCAGCAAAAGCCTCTCCCAATGCTTGCTTTGGTTAAACTTTTTTGGCCTTTGTACATGTTTGACTGATGGTGCAGCTGGAATATTTTTATGAAAAAACAGAGTGGAAAGGTGACATTTTGATCTCTTCCTGAAATTTGACTCTATGAAGGTACCTAGCAAGTCAGTGTTTCTTGAACTGTGAACGAAATTATCTGCTGCTTTACATATATGTAACATAATGGCAAGGGCTTTTCCTTTTTTGCAGGTTCGTGAGCTGGAGAATGAACTTGAGACTGAACTCCGCCGCAATTCGGACGCCCAAAAAGGAGCCCGCAAGTTTGAGAGGCGCATAAAGGAGCTGACTTACCAGGTATGCTGTAACCACCAGGGCACTGGCAAAAAACATCATAAATAGCCTCAGTGTTACAGTGAAGGATGAAGGATGGCCTTAGTCAGAGCTTTCTGATTGGAGGAGGCTCATCTCCCTAGGGCTTCCATCACAGAGTGCTTTGGGTTGGAAGGGACCTTGGAAATCACCTCATTCCAACCCCTCTGCCATGGGCAAAGACACCTTCCACTAGACCAGGCTGCTCAGAGCCCCATCCAACCTGGCCTTGAACATCTCCAGGGATGGAGCATCCACAGCTTCTCTGGGCAACCTCTGCCAGTGATCATTATCCTCTTCTTGCCTGATTTGCTGTAACTAATGTTAGAAAGCCTCTGTTGCTGGGATTTGGACAGTTTTAGCACAGTATTAATATGGAACAGGCTCCAATGACTATTTACAATGCAAGGGAAGAAAGAGCCCAGCTCCCTCTCAGCTGTGCTGCTGTTGCTAAAAGGAACCAGAAGGACTCAGGTGACCCTAATGCCCTGCTCAACTAGGGTTGCTGAGTCCCAGGGCTCTGTCACCTATTATTGAGCAGCAGGGTCTAGTCTCGAACCCCCTGCAGATTTGCTAACAGCTGCTCATGCTCCTTGCCCTTCAAAAAAGGCCTGCAGCACAGAGCACTTACCTTCTTGCTTTGAACAGCATTAAGAAGATAAACCCATCCATCTGCCTTAGGAGATTATTTAGCCTCCTACCTGTTGTTTTACTTTGACTTTTGTCTGCAGAAGCTGAAGGTTGTTTTCTTCGAATACAGCGCGCGGGCAGAATTAGTTGGTCCCTCTGCTTATGGAGTGTGACAGCTTAAGCTAGGCTTTTTTTTTTTTTTTTTTTACCAGAAATGCCTGCAAATCAAACTTCAAATTAGGCAAATTACGTAGTTCTAGGCTCACTCCTATCTGCTTCAATATATGACGTGCTTTATAATGACAAGTGTGCTCCTCACCCCTGAGCAAAGAACACTGCCTGTGTGTATCTGCACACCTCAGAAAGTGGGTGCACATATACATTTTTCTTTATATACATTTATATTTACACATCTATACATGGGAAGGGTACTCTCAGTCTTCACCCTCCACACTTACATCTTCAATTATGATGTAGCAATTTTTCTCAGGACATGGCTAATTTGTGCTTTGAGCTAAAGGTTTTCTAAAATATGTATGTAAAATAATTACTGTATTGTGGGAGATGCTTTAAACCTTTTTACTCTATCAACCCAATTAATGGTGTTTTGATACAGTCAGAAGAAGATAAGAAGAATATTGCCAGGATGCAGGATCTGATTGACAAGCTACAATTAAAAGTGAAGAGTTACAAGCACCAAGCAGAGGAAGCTGTAAGTAACTACTTGGGCCTTTTTAGCTTTGAAAGATGCATTGTTTTAAACCCATATTGTTTAATCCATAGAAACTTCCAGAAGAAATATACATTTTGTGTCCATAAATATTTATTTTCATATCTATATAAGTCCTGTACTTATACTATATATAAATAAAATATATAGCATATATATAGTAAATACAATAAAATATATACCATATGTGTTGATTATATTTAAGAAAAAGCATTCAATTTTATCTTAACACTGCAGTATAATTTGCAAGAGAAGGGGAGGAAAGGAAAGAACAGAAGGGACTTTTTTCCTCCTAGTCCCTCAGAAAACACGTTGAGAGCCTCTCAGTTCACTTAACATGGAAAACACCACCAGAAATATCAACTCTGTAAAACAACAACAATCTCAGTTCTGCAGGAGGCAAGTGGTGCCCATCCAGCTGTTACCTACTCATGCTGAGCACTTTGCATCCTACTTGAAATTAAAAGCTTTGTTTCATGTGGACAGGAGGAAATCAGCTGCACTCTTTTTTCTCACCAGGAAGCTCAAGCCAATCTGTACCTCTCAAAGTACAGAAAGCAGCAACATGATTTGGATGATGCTGAAGAAAGGGCTGAAATAGCTGAATCTCAAGTTAATAAGCTGAGGAGCAAGTCAAGAGATATTGGCATGAAAAAGGTATGATCATACTGTGTGGGGTAGATGTGAGTGTTTAACACACAATAGTGGATGCTCTGTATCTGTTACATCTCTGAAAGTAGTGTAGACTAGGATAAATTCTTGTGTTTCTACATTTTTTTTGTTTCACTCTGCCCTTTATTTTAATATTAAGGTAACCCTGTAGGAGAGCAATCTGATGCTTAGACAAAATATATTATCTGTATTTTTGTTATCATTTAACCTCTGTTCTCAGCAGCAAAAGCAGAAGTGGTGATTTGGTGGACTTCTTTTGGGTTTTGTGGTTTCTTTTTGCAAGGGATAGTAAAAGACCCCACCTTTTCCTCTCCCTGATGATGTAGATTTCTCTCTACCTAATAGAGCCTGGATATTACCACATTAGCAGATATTTTAACATTGTTCTTTCAATGAACTCGTATTATATGACTTGAAAAGCTGGATGAAAAGAAAATATTGGTGATTAATCACTTAGCTGCTGGGAAGTGATTAGAAAGATACTTGTGGTGTTTTGCACTTGAACTAAATGGTAGCAGAAAAATGTTGATAAAACTAGAAGGCACTTAAGTACGTATTCTAGAACTGACAGAAAACTTACCTATGCTTGCCTTGTGGCAAACAGGGCAAATAAGAGTGGCCTTGTTACTTTTAGGAAAGGTAGAAAGAAGAGCTGGGTCACTGCTAAATCTATTTCATTTGCAAGTGAAAAAAACTTCCATGCTTAACATCACATACATTTTATGGAGCTGATAGCTCCCAAGCTAAGAAAGGGGAGAATATCCCTTTACATTCTTAATTTCTGTTTTTATATTGGCCTAATTAAGTCACCTTTGACTGATATAAATGACTGTTGCTCCACTATCTAGAGCAAAGATACATTAAAACTACCTGAATATCTGATTTCTCACACATTTATGTACAATGGAAGAAGTACTGTAACAGAACCTCAAAAGATTTGCAGCTTTTAAGGATAAAAAATGTCAACAGATTTTTCTAAATTATTCTACCACTACAAAAACCCCCCAAAATTAATATAGATTCATGGCATCACACAAACATTGAAATAGGTATACCACGAGAATAATCTATTTCTTTAAATACTGTAAAGGTTGCTGTTTATTTCCTGTACCTTACTAGTCTTTCTACCTCAAATATGCAGAAGTCACAGGAAAGTGATGCCTGTTTTTACTAGTGAGATGCTGTTTGCCAATACCCATTGCAGCTCTGGCAATGTAGCAGTGTTGCACTGCCAAAAGATGAGCTCAGTGGTGCTCGCAGAGGTGGCAGCTCTACAGGAAGGGTGTGCCAGGAAACACATTCAGGTGGAGACTGCTGTCCCAAAAATCATGACATCTCCCTTGGGGAAAGAAGGGCACGGTAGAGACAACTTTAATCCTGTAGCATTAGAAATACCCTGTCTACTGCTACCAGTACCCATTTCCTGGATACTCTGGGGAGTGCGTGTGATTCAGAGCACCACCATCTATTGAAAAAGGGTTGTAGAAGTCCTCTGCCATCAAAAGGACCTATGTAATCTAGAACAAAGACAGTATACCTGCATTGTTAGCTAGAATAAGATGGCAAATGTTCGCTAGACTGCTGCTAGTCTATTTCAGATACAAACTGGTAGTACCAGGGAACAGAGGCATTAGTGAAGCTTTTGTCTTTTACTTATGAACTTACACTAAAACCCCTTAACACTTCTATTTTTAACAGTTGTATACTATCTCAATTGCATTTCAGGTTCATGAAGAAGAATAAAAAAGTCCAAGCTGACAGATATGAGAAAATACTTGATATAATCAGACACAACTGAAAGCAGTTGTAGAAAAAAAGTAAGCACTTACAGAAATAAACATCAAGTGAAAATCCAAATAGACTGTATAGCGTATTTCATTCATCTGTGTTTCTATTTTGCCAAGCCCCAGGGATCAATAGAAGATTACATCTTGCCAACAGCCGACTTCATTATGTTGGAAAAATCCTAATTGGCAGATCTCAGACAAAATCAAAACTAAAGGCAAATCCAGTCATGCTTCACAGCCTCACGTATTTCATATGCAGATTGTTAAAGCAGTTGTCCTGGTTTATGAACAGTACTTCTCCGTTCACTCTCTCACTCTCCCTCCTTTCTCTCCCTTTCCACTCCCAGAGTGGACTTGGGACTTGAAAGCATGAAAGGTGAAAGATTACAGACTAAGAACAATTTCCTGGAAACAGCAATGACATAAGAAAATTAATAGTAGCACAAACAATGTTAATTTTAAAAGTGTGCAAAAGTGATGCACATGCAGAAATGCTCACCATAGACCCCTCCTTGAAGCAACCTCTTTTACCCCAGAGAGGGTCCCTCTCCTCACTCCCCAATGAAGTGGGGTGGTATCAAATAACATCAGGGTTATGGACATGCACCCTCATGGCTATTGCAAAAGAACCCTGTCCTGGCTGGAACCAGGATAGATTAAACCTGTGAAAGCGGACAGCTCTTAAAGCTGGGATAACCCAGCTTCCATTTGTCCTGCCTTCAGGACCCTGAGCTTTGGAGGAGAAGAGAAAGTAAAGATTTTCATATGAGCAGTCAATTTATAAGCTTCCACTACCACCCATAAAGGGACTTCTCTTTGCCAGCTGCAGGACAGGCACAGAAGATGCTGTCAAGGGACACCTCCCTGTGGCTCAGAGAATTCCCTTAAATCGTTTTTGCCTTTCAACAGGGAACTGCTCCATGGTGGTTTAACAGCAGCCAGAATATTAAACTCCAAATAAACCACTCCTAAACTTAAACTCCAAATAAGCCACTCCCCTTCTCTCCCACCCCTTTCTGGTAAGAGAGGGACAAAAGCAGAGACTATGGGTCGAGACTGTTTAAAGAAAGCAAAGAGCAATAATGTTAATACCAAAAGTATAGAAAAAGAGATGCTTTATCCACAAAAAGGCACTCACGACCTTAACTTAGCTCCAGGTGGCCGCTGGCACAAAGACAGGATGGCAGACACTCCCTGTAGGTCATGTCCGTGCGGCCCTCAGAGCAAGGGTAAGATGACAGCTGTTCCAGTGCTGTTGGCTCCACATGTTTTTCCAGACAAGGACAAGGTGGCAACCATTCCCACATACGATGTAGCCCCCAGGACAAAGGCCAGATGGCAGGGGAGGCTCCCACAGCTAACATGTCCTACCCCTGAGCCCGAGACAATGGAAAACAATGATGGACAAACCCAGGAAGCTGGATCCTCCATGTCACACCGCCCATTTTCCAGACTGCTGTGCTAGGGCTGTGCTTGGCAGCATTCAGCTCCTCACACCTCAGTCTGCCACGGTTTTGTTCCTCACCGCTGTTCCCACTCTGACACTTCTCTGCTCCCTCCACCACTGCCAACCCAGCACACTCTGCTGGGCTCGGACTCACCGCTGGCAACAGCAGATATGATCTTTGCTTTAAAATAAAATAATAAATGAAATGAAAACCAGTAAGCTCTCTTTCTTTTGTCCTGAAAAAAAAAACCAAAAAAACAAACCTCACAATTTAGGGATTTCTTCTTCTCTGGAAACTTTTTTGTCCCTTTTGGAAATCCAATTTTGCATGCTGACTTGTCACAGGACGAGTGGGAGCTTCAGACAAGCCCTGCCTTAGCCTCAGATTTTTGGCATGAGCTTAAATTTAAGAAATCACTCTGGCCTGCAAGTTCTACGGATGGCGGATCAGGTCTATTAATAAAATGAGTTATTTATTGAACACACAGAAGGTAATACATGAAAGGTCTTCAGAGTTACTTACAACACAGTATGAAACAGAAGAACTACCAAGAGATTACACAAAACAACGTATGATATTGATACTAGCAAAATACTCAGCCCCCAGAGGAGTAACCACAAGGCAGGCGTTCTAAGTAGAAATTCCATGTTTCCAGGAAAATGTGCAGATTTCTGCTTTCTGAAAGTTTGATGTAACTTATACAGTTGGTAAAGGTAGATGCCTGGCAGTCAGTAATCCAGTTTCTCCTTCCAGATCTTACTGACGATTGAGAGATGGGGACTCCTGATTTGTGATCAGAATCCGAATTTACTGTGAGCTATGTATGCTTATATACCATTTTTAGGAAGACTAGCACTATTTTACTACATTCATTGGGTTAAACATCACACAGACAAACTTTACATTTCTACTTAGTTCAATATTCTTTCCGGTCGCCAGTCTTGATTCAATCTTCTTGTAATCTTCAAAGCTAAGGCATCTTGGTTATCAAACTGCATGTGCTAATTAAATCTTATCTTCCACAAGATCTCACTTCCAGAGGAAGATGCTTATTGTCAGCTGAGAGATGCCAGACCAGTGGTAATCCCATGCTGCCAAAATAACTCACTACAAGACAACTTTGTCTGGTTTGAGTTAACTCACCAGTTAACAAGCAACAGATAATCTCATGTGGGGGTGAGATGCCCTGCTACATGACTTTTCACATACAAGTGTCCACTGACTTTTTTTCCTCCCCATTTGTCCATTACTGTTGCTCTGAAAATCACATTTCCATGTGGCTCTTAGTGTAACTCAAGGGGATGGGTGGAGGAACTCTTTGTTCTTTTCATCACCAGTCCCAATAGTATCTGTGTGCAGAGAACCATTTTCTTCCTGTATGTTAAGGTGCTCAAAAGGCTTCTCTCTGTTGTGGTGTGTTTTTATGTTAATGGTTTGTCCGTTCCTCCTCCCTCCAGTTGTCAATCCTCCCTTCTGCCAAGCCCCTGTTTGGAGATCCCCTAAACCAGGAGGCCCCATTGGCCCGTGTGACCCATTCTCCCTCATTGCTTCCCTCATTGGTTTCTGTTGTGTAAACTCCGCCTTATGCTCCTCCCCAACTCTGTTATCATTGCTTCCTGAGCCCAAACCCCACCCTCATTTCTGTTCATTAAAACCCCTTATCCAGCCTACATTCCTCACCCTTGCTTCTGGTCTTCCTTTCTGTTAATAAGTTCTTGGTTGACGGGGTCTCGTGTGCTTTCCACGTTGATTGATTGGGACTCCGGGGTCCCAGGGAAATATTGTCCCCTGTTAGCGCACCCACCTCTCTTCCGTATTTTCTAGACAAAATAAAAATACTTGTAAGAACTACTGATGTGTAAAATTAGTCACCTAGTGGGAACAGAACAAGACACACTCACTATAAAGATAAGTCAGCATTTCCCATTTTAGCATTACCTAAGTAAAATAAGCATCCAGACAATAGTGCAGAAACATTCCTGTTTTTTCCATCTTGTCCTCTATCAATATAACCCGAGCTGAGTTAACCTGTAAATTGTTCCACTGCCTCTGATTACAATATGTTTGAGGGCTCAATGGATCCCAAGATAACTTAATCTTGCTTAAATTGTTTAGATGACTGCATCTCAAATTATATTAATCATCTCTAAAGCATGTTCCAACTGTTTAATAAGCTACATGTAAGTGAATCTTCATATAGAGAGAAAAATGAAAAATGACTGAGGCATAATCATTTCAGAGCTTTCTTTCTCGTGTTTTTGCTGTGCCCATCATAATATGTCACCTGAAGCTTACCAATCCAGACTGTGGCAAAACCTTCAGACACAGGAGTTTGAAGGTAAATCTCTCCATGGATAGGGTCAGGCACAGAAGGATGGACTAAGAACTAAAGTCTGGATTCTTAAGGAAACTCACTTCCATTTCAGAGGAAAGAGACAAAATATTCTAAGATAGAGCCAACCTATTATAAACACATGGGAATAAAATGCATCCACTTGAAGATGCTATACTCCAGTAAAGAGGAGAGGTGTGCAGAGAGATGAGGTCAGGGACCATATGGTTCTAAGGACCTCCTACACAAAGCAATTTAGTATCACTTTTCAAACGAAGGTTTTAACAAGCTTTGACACTGGATACAATTAAACAGTAATTTGGACCCTAATGAAGACCAGGTATGAGCATTGTTTGAAAAACTTCACATTTTGTTTTGGATTCTTTTTGGTCTTAAAGACAAGTGAGAAAATTCAGCAATTCAATCTTTCTTTAAGCAAGTTATTGGAAAATATTTGTGAGGGGTAACCAACTCTTTCACCCTTTTGTAAAGCACAGAAGAGCATCTGATCAGAGGCTTGTTGACAATGTTAAAACTGAAATACTATTGCAGAGATGCACCACAAAGGGCCTTTGTACCAAGAAAAATAGCAAAAATGAGAACAATTTATTTATGCTGAAACTTCTCTTCCTACATTTTCAGTCTTTCTTGTGTGCTTTAACCCATGAAAATCAAATTTATGTTTTAGTCAAATATTCAAGGTCTGGATTTAGGTATTTCCCTTCAATTTCAGTTGGGGGTCCATTTTGAAGAGGTGGTCAATGGGTTTCAGTCTCCCACTGCCAGAATTACCTTCCCCCACTTATTGCCCAGTTCTTTCAACTTGTGAAGTCAACTCCTTCACTCCTGGCCCTTGTCCAGCCAGCCCCTTTACATTGGGATTGTCTTTGTTTTTCCTAAAACAAAAGATCAGCCTAGCAAAAAATGCTAACAGTGCAGTTGTTTAATCATAACAATCTAGCTACAGCTACTGATTACCAATTTTTTTTTAAGCCACAAAGTTTGGCTCAAGCCCTCATTCAAATCTTGAGGGGCTTGGTATCAACAGTACCTTAAAAACAATTAATCATTGTACATACCTTGAAACAGTAAAGTGCCACTGCTACCACTGCTACCGCTGCTAGCACTGCCACTACTAGCACAATTATCAAGGTGTTACCTGAATTTTCTTTAAAAATACAAATACAAAACAGAAGTGCTTTATATCACAAACATTCACTATGGTTCAATAAATACATCAAAGCAATGATTTTTTCTTATTTATAATAAAAAAATATGATTTAGGGAGAAAGAAACATTAAAAGGAAACTGAGACAAGGACAACTATGTTCAAGTTACTTGACTCATACTGTAAGATTTTGAAGTGATACTTTACTGACTTAAGTGTGAATAGCAGAGAGCAGATTATTTTACTTAATTGTGCAGATAGCAAATTCCATGTGTGCTCATGGGATAGGATTTGACAACTTCTTAATACAAGCCCCATTTAAAACCCATCAACTGCCCAGTGTGCTAAACACTGTCTCCAGGTTTGGTGCTCAGTGCCATAAACAGCACTGCTGATTTACAGTAGAGCAGCTCTGTAAATGTTATCCAGCCTGGATCATAAATTTCATGACTCCTGCTGCAAAATCTTTGCAACTTTAATCAAAAACAATGAAACATTGCACAGCTTCCTAGTGCAATCCTGCAATCCAGGTTGACACAAGAAATCCTGAGAGGAGTGATAACCACAGTGTCCACAGGAGATCAAAGCCTACCTAGAAGAAAAGTCTGCACAGCACCAAACTGTTAGAAGAACTGCATGGTTCTTCTACCTCAGGTTTTGTTTCCCCTGCTGTGTCTTGTCCAAAGAATTTGAAAAATTCTACATTCCTGTGGAAACTTCCTATGGATGTCTGGAAAACTGCTATAAAATAAGAACTGCTAAGACAGAGCATTTAATCTAGTCATTGCCTTAGCTTGACTCTGTAACTACCAACTTACGTTTACACCTTGCCAATTCCTTTAGAAGAGCAGCTTTAAGCTGCAACCCTTCTGTATACAGCAGAAATGATTGTAAAGTCATCCCTTTTTTTCCCCTCAAAAGCTGTCTTTCCAGTGGCCCTTGGAAACCCTTTTGATGGCTCAGCAGCTGCTGTGCCATGACAGCTATCCAACATGGTCCAGCCCATTCCCCACTGTCACCAACTGCTTATCTGCTTTCAGGCTGTGCTGAAAGCCACAAAGGTACTCATCTGTAGTCATTTTTCTGTTATGTTGCCTCTATTTTTATGTCTTACTGGCTTGCTTCAAGTTCTCTTCTTTGTTTAGAAAAGGTGCCCTATATTAATTCTCAATCTTTTAGGTGATTGTTTTTAATTGTGTGAAATGTCTTTGTGCTACTGACAATGAAATAACTGTATCTAAGATTTCACAGCTGGAAATTTACTATAGCTCATAAAAACACAAGCATGCATTTAAACATATATACCCCCAGGCCTAAAAAAGGCCTGCTGCATAGAATTAAAGCTTTGAAAATAACAACTGTGGTCTCAATAAGTTTTCTTCTGCAGCCCGACTTATACCACATGCTTTTGTCTTCCCATCAACTCTCTGCTATATTTAGAGCTATGTTTGCTGTCACCAGAGCATTTAGGACAGAATTCTGAGAGCTCTGCTATGAGAGCAGCTATGAGAGCAGCTGGTGGCAGCCACTGATTTTGTAACCTTTGCCACAATAAGCTGCTGACTGAAAAAATAAACTTTTAGTATTCAAATAAACCCATCTTAGGTAACTTTTTTTCTCCCTGATCCAACAAAAATAAAATATGTAACTCCTCCACCCAACTGTACCAATCACACCAAGATGTTTTTCCTCAGTATTTTATAGATTTCTGGCTTTTTGGCTGTACATTGTCCTAACTGGTCCTTATCCTCTGAAATGGAAGAAGCAGCAACTTACCAACATGCAAAGTGCTCACAGTAAGTTTTGTGTAGAGAGGTGTTGAAATATTGCACAGATATTCTCCACTGTCATCTGCAGTGAGATAATCCAACATCAGTGAAAAGTCAGTTTTGTCAATCTGGACTCGAGGCTGGTGAGAGTGAGGTGTGCCATTGAAGGAGGCCAGGACTGAGGTCACTCCATTTTTGTGTAAAGTCCAGACCACACTGAAACCATCAGTGCTCACAGCATCATTGCCATGTTCACAAGGAATTGTGGTGTGACTTCCTTCCACTTCATGCAGGTGGTCTGAAACAGATAAAGAACTCTCTGCACCGTTTTTGGAAAATACTGTGGAGGTTACTTAGACATTTTCTGATTTTTTTTCTGAGGTTTGATACTACCATGAACAAATACAAAAACATATTTCACTACTTTGATATCATATTCAAATATCACAGTATGTTTCTAGAAGCATCTGAAGATTTTTAAAACAAACCTATCTTACACAAAAAATCTAATTGGTATTGATAATATTTCTGAAAATCTTTTTTGTAAAATTTGACTATTTTTCCTCTAATTGAGGGGCTCATTAATAAGTGATTCAGTGTAATCTAGGTTACTCTGTAAAACAGCAGGAAATTCCACACGCTAGAAGCAGAGAGAAAATGCAAGTGATCACATACCTGCACATCTGAAGCAAAAGAATAAAACACAACATAATTTAACTAAAAGAATAAAAAGATTGTATGTAGTTACAATAACTTTCAGCTATGGTGGACTTAAGTACTTTACTTGTCTATATTCAACATTTAACAATTAATGAATAGCTTTAAAAAAACAGGAAAGGGAAGAAGGAGGCAGGTAAGTGGAATTAACACCTAATATATAAAATACTAATACAAGACATATTAACATCATACCACAACTACTGATTTGACAGCAGTGTGGCTGGCAGTCAGCTGGAGAGGAAGATAATAGATTATTTTGACATGGTATAACTACACTTGATTTCTGTGGGAAGGGGTTTAATGAACAGAAGTATGGGGCTGAAAAATCATGAAGACAAAACCAAAACTGTACCCCACACTGCTATTATAGAAACAAAAGCAAAGCAGTTTAATTTCAAAATATGCTACTGAGGGGTTAGATGGATGCAGGGAAATGCAAATACATGTGTAATGAAATGTGCCTTTTTCTCTTGTGGATCAGAGGTATAGATAACAAAACAGACACAGTGCACTTGTTAGCTACTATGATGACATACTTGAAACCTTCCATATTGTAAGCTATTCCATGTAAATTAAAAACTGCACTCTTGTTCTGGAGCTTATGCAGTGGGTTAGGAACAGAGTGGGTGGTTAATTTAGAGGGTAATCAGGGTGATGGAAGCATCCATACACATCTCACAAGGGAACTGCTCTTGAATTGCTCTTCTTACAATTAAAAATATTTCCTAAGAAACAAGAGAGGTTGAAAAGCACCGGTTATTTACTTGAACTGAATTTCCAATGAAATTCAGGAGGAAGACAAAGCAGAGTTGAAATTTCATAGTCCTACTTTTCCTTAACTAACAAAATGAACTGCTGTTCACTAAAATGCAAACTGTTTGCATGCACCCCAGCACTCAGATTGGTACTTAAGGTTGCATGTGAAGAGAAGTACAATGAAAGGATCAAACAGTACCAATAAAAGTCTGGCAAAGATGGAAAATGGACAGAGTAAAGACCATACGCAGCTAAAGCAGCAGCAAACTCTCACCTCCCTCACAGAACCCACATCATTCTCTAAGGTTTCAATGTATTTTGTCCAATAGGCAAAATTCTTTTATAGATAGAGGGCAAAGTTTGTTTATTAGGCACCTCTTAAAATGTGAAACTGATATAGAAAAGATGTTAAGAGTAAAGGTAACTTACAGAAAGGTGAGCTAGCTCCTCTCATTCCTACTTCTTCGAAGTAATCCTAACAAATGCATTTCAAAGGGAAAGGTATATCCTTTTGCACTGTCCCATATGCATGTTGCCCCACTGCTGAAAGAATGTCTTTAGTCTGACTCTGAAGCCAGCTGTGAAATTGAGAAGCAATGCAGGAAGGGATTTCATTCCTACCTTGCATCATCTTCCATTCAGCAGCCCACACGTCATGATGGAAATGAACATAACAGTAGTAAGTATCTGTTGTGTTTATAATGTCCTTTTCGCTTCTAAGAGAATGGAGAACTCCATTCCTGGTTTCCTCCCAATCTGTCTCTTGGACAGATACATTGCCTTGTTTCCAAGATATATTTGGTGCTGGGTAAGTGAAAAAGGCATAGCACTTCAGTCTCCTTTCTGTGTTTGTCTTTTGGTATTCCAATGCATAAGAAGAAGGAGCTGTAGATGGAAAAAAAAAATAAATCCTACTACTTACAAAATAGTTTTTATCTTCAAGTGGTTGCTCTTTTGAAATGCCATTGAGGAGAACAAATATAGCTTAGAACAAAACAATCTGTGCTTGATTTCAGAAGAAAGCACAGCTACTTACAATGCCAAGATTTGCATTGTTCTAAGAAGCCACATTATATGTACCATGTAATTGCCCTTAGAAACCAGTGTGCAGTAGGTTATGAAAACAAGTGCTGTACTAAAATTTTCCAATCCACATTACAACATTTCACCAGAGAAAAAAAATTGCTTCATAACACCATCAGACCCAAAAGGCACTCTGCTGGGTTGATTTTGATTCCATGGAAGAAACAACACAAGGAAATCTGCTGGTGCCATCCCATTTGCAGTGGTGCAAACCAAAGGGTTTTGATGTCTTACTGACCTCGTACACGTAGCAGCACTTCCACTTCTGTTCGATCTTGGGCTGTTCCCACGTAGCAGGTGTAAGAGCCCTCATCAGTCATGGTCAGGTTATTAAGTTTCAAGGAGGCATTTCCACTAGGGATGTTCTCATGAAAAAGGTGTGTTCTGCCTCTGTAATGTGGATCTTGTTTTTCCAGCTGATCCTTCTGTTGGTAGTAACTGTGCACTATTTTGTTCTCTTTGCTCCAGTGAATTACTTCATCATGCCCAGGTGGGAAAGGACAAGGGAGGGTGCAATCCTTGGAAAACAGCCCTGTTACTTCTACCTGTTCTGTAAAACCTAAAGCCCATAAGTACAAATGAATAAATTTAATCAAGTCTACAGGTATATTTCTGCCTTTCTTTATCTCTGACAAAAAATGCTCTTGTAGGTGTGCCATCGTCTCTTTCATGGCTTTTCTGTCACATGAGTCTCTTGGGACAGCAAGGGTGTCCATTCAGTTTAATCAGGATTATAACACAGAGCTCTGCTCTTTGAACTTCTAATCAGTTTACATAGAGATCCCAAGTAAGCACCTACATATTCAAATTAGCACACTGCCACCTTACCACCTGAGCTTCAAGTGTGCTTCCACACACATCTTTTCCACCTTAGACTTTAAAAGCCTTTTGAGCTGTGTAGCTGTGGAAAGGGGTATTAACCCTTTAGATGCGGTGGAAATAAGGCACAGCTTCATGGTCATCCCTCAGGACAGGAAGGAGACAAGTTTTATTCAGAACCACACTTGCTTAAATAGAATGACTCACAACTCCAAGGGCAGAAAAAAGATTATTTGTTCAGAGAGAAGACACCTCTTTCCCAGGGCCTGGTCATGCACCACAACAGGTGTCCTATCTTTGTTATTAATTCCTCTCTATTTTGACTAAGTTATCATCCTGGGAGAAAATCTCCCTAACTGAAACTGAGATAGTTTATCAACCTGGGAACAGAGATGAGAAGCTCTGGCCTAGAATATTTTCCAGGCTGCCATCCTCCAAGCTTTCTCAAGCGTGTGTCCACAGAGCTGCAGCTGCCTACATGTTCAAACATTCACAGTGCCATGCTGCAATGCCCCATGTTACCAACCACCCTCACATAGTGCCAAGCAGTTGTACCATCACAGGAAAAAAAGACATGGTGCTGCAACTGATGGGAAGGATAGAACTTCTTGAAACAGCTTTGCCACCACAGACAGCATCAGGAAGCTCTGTCCCAGTCCCTTGAGATAATTAGGGTGTGCATTCCACAAATTCACACAAGTGCTAGCATCTCATTTCTGTCAACATTTAACTTAGGCCTTGCTGGCATACAGGAGCAATTTAAAATTAATCTTTTAAAAAACTGACTTCATTAACTTAGCATTGTCGTGTCGATCTTCTTGGCCAAGGTCAGACAACCTGTTAGACAGTGCCCAGGGGCAGCTGCCTTCTCAGACATTCTGATGCCCTCTCCAGCTCATCTGGCAGAACAATCCAAATTACTTTTCCTTAGTCTTCTCAACACAAAGTCAGCTAATTTGCTACAAACCGTTTCAGTCTGAACTGAAAAGCCCTGGCTACTGAGCTGTGGGGCAGAAACATTGGCAGGCAACAGTCTGGGAGCTCAATGTGCCCAAGGGCCACAGCCATCCATGCAGCCACCTGAAAAATAGTCTTCTGCTTCAGAAGTGTTTTACATTACCCAAAATCGATTATTTACCATTAATAAACAGTGTTTGAATTCATTAACTCTCCTTAATAAAAATTAGGAATAACAGTCTTCTTTATTATTTTTCATAATAATGAAAACCTACCCCAAAGTGTAGCACTGATGAGAAACAAATAGATGATAACAGCTGGTATGTTCTGTCCTTTCATTTCTTCACTGGTTCATAGATTCATATCAAACTGGCAAAATAAAAGCAGGGGAGAAAACCTGTTTAAATGCAGATCAAAGACAAGCCCGTATCATATAATTTCCTTTCGAGAGCTTGTTTTTTTGTTTGCAACAGACTGGGTTCAGACTTTTGCCTTAAAGTCATTTATTATATGACCCTATGCATTACATAATGGTAGAGGCCCTCTCATTACCTTGTAGCCCCTTGCAGATTGATACTTTAATATTCCCTAGCCCTGCAACAACACTGAGAGTAAACACTTTCTATGTATTAAAATTAATCTTCATCATTCCTGAACAGGATACCAAGGAAAACTGGTGAAGTAAAATTTTCAAAAGAATGTCCCTTGTCAAGCCTGATTTTCTTTACTTCTTAAAATATTTTTCTGGTTACTGCAACATTTGACTTTCTGGGGTGGGAAATTTGACTGCATTTGCAAATACTGCACACATAGAGAACTTTTCACACTTTTTACACTTTCAAGAACATGTGCATGGAAATCTAGGGTAGGAATGCAAAGGAGAAGTAGATTCTCTCACCATATCTTCTGTTTTGTCAGACAGCAAAGAAATGGAGTCTCTCATTCATAACAGAAAAAGAATAACCTTACAGTAACTATTACCAGAGTGGAAGAAGACTTACTTCAGTAAGACTGCAGTCTTACTATCCTAAAATACAGCATACCCCAGTGGAGAAATTACCTCATGAATCAAGTAATTTGAAAATACTTTAAGGATTTTTCCCTAGTCCTTTTTTGCTTTCCAAAAGGCAGCTATAGGTACCATTTCTAACTGACCTAGGACACAGGTTTAGCAGGCTTGCTAGCCAGACTTTTTAGTATTATGAATAATTTTGACTGGTGAGACTGTATCTGTGGTGGATGTGAATACTAAATCCCAAAGATTTTTTAATAATATTTCTTTTGAACAGCTAGTATGATTGTTTTATGTATTCTCACTATTCTTTTAGGAGAAAAGAACAGGATAAAGCAAAAAAAGAACAGAGGCACCAAAATATTAAATCTGATACAGAACTAGAGGCAATGGTAAAATATATACTTATGATAATTTTGTTCCATGTCAGCAACAATTGCCAGTATCTACCTTCTTTACCCCTTGCATTGGCAAGTGGTGTACATGGTGTTTTATTGGATTTCTTTGCTTATTTCCCTATGACTTCCGACTTAATCAATACAATATACTGTGCTTGAATTTCAGAAACTGCAATCAATGCTGTATTTCCCTTAGTGAGGGATCTGCCATGTTTAATTGACAGGCACCTTTCATTGGCACTGATGCTCTGAGGGTAACATGGTTCCAGAGGTACCTCTGTGATGCCTTTGGGGCTGCATGGACAGTGCACACAGCCTCCCACCTTCTAGCTGTGCCCCATAACCCTGCTCCAAAATACACAGCTACAACTACTTAGCTGAAAATTTTCATGTTCAGCACAAACCTTAGCTTTGCATCTTCCCATTAGAGAAAAATGTGTGCTGGTCTGTAGAAAAATCTGAGTGTAGGTTCTGGCCAGTCTTATCAGCAAGTTCTTGGGTCTTATAGGAATAAAGTGTTTGCTGATAATTAGAGTCACACTATAAAGGACTGAACAATCATGCTTTTCCTATTTGTCACAGACATAAGTGGCACAACCAAGAAATCATGCCCTAAGGCTTTGGAGTGAAATATCAATATGAAATGATATATACAGACAGTGCACAACCAGACTTAAGATCACTGTAGTCATGTTAGTTACTGATGGTCTAATTTTCAGGAGAATTATTTCATACAGAATCACCACAAGCTCAACTGGAAAGCAGTTCAGCCAGGGTTCTGAGAACAAGGCAAGTGCTAGACTGCATCTCCAAAGACATACTGAACAGCTCAAATAATGGTAGGAGGAATGCTGCATTTGCTTTGGCCACTACAGGATAAGAACACTTTTTTCAACTACTTTCTCTTTCTTGTTAATCAGTGACCAAACTTTGAGCTCTGCATTCAAGTTGAAACCTGACCAGAGCACTCCTGCAGCAAACAGCCATCGGAGTTGGTGGCTGCTCAGTGTACTTTCCTCTGTTGACCTCTTTGAGAACAGATATGCATGTTGAAATATCCTCCTTTCAAATAATACATTTCTTAGTACAAAGGATTCTGATTAATTCCTTTTCAATGCAACTTAAGAACAACACATTTCAAGCATACAAACACGAGCACTGAGAAATACCAGATTTTCATTTTTAACAACAAGGAAACAAGAAAAACAAACATGCGAAATTCTCAAAAACACATGTTAATGACATCCTGTTAAAATCTCTTACCTGCCACATTGATACTGGCTTTCTAGAATTTCCTCATTGAATCTTCAGAGGATTTCCTTCAGTAAAACCAAGAAATTATCTGCCTCCCCACAATGAAACCCTTACAACTTACATGCTTCATACTTCAGTTGTTGAGAAATGCTCCCAGTGGAAGAAAGTTCCACAATCTCTCTCCCTGTTGATCTCTGCCTCTCTCCAGCTGCACTTTGAGCGCCCCACCCACATGGCACAGGGCTCAAGTAACTTACATGCAAGTTCTAAGTAACTAACATAAAGGGAAGCAGCTGTTTCTACAGTGAGATCTACGATCCAACACACCCGAAGATTTCACACCTTTTACATTCCTTTTTTGGGCTTATAAAACCTTTTCTCTTAACCATTTCCTTTGCTGGCAAGCCCAAAACTCCTGCAGTCTCTGAAAAGAAATGGGTAAGAAATACCATTTAATATATGGTTTTAAGCAGTCGCGATGCGCTCGGGGCGGCAGCGGCAATTCTCTTACGGGATAGAGCGCAGGAACCCGGCACAGAGATAGAGCTCAGATCTCTGTGGGCTCAGCAGAGCATGAACAAGAAGTAGGCGCCTAGGGCTAGGTTAGGTAATTATTTTCTAACAATATTTTAACACTGACTTATTCTCTCCTGGACAATTCAAGTCTTGTGTGCGCCACCTGGTTTCCAGCAGAACAGAATGACTCAAGTATTTTCGGGAAAGCAAACAAAACGCAGGAAGAAGTGGCAAGAAGGGGTGTCTCCCCTCAATGACCTTTGGCTGGTGCTAGGAGCATACATTCTTGCATTCACGGAATCATTTCAGTTGGAAAATACCTCTGAGACCATCGAGTCCAACCTTTGAATGAATTAATTTCTCAACTAGGTTATGGCACTAAGTGATACGTCCAGTCTTTGTTGGACACTCTCAGGGATGGTGAGGTCCCTGGACAGTTCATTGCAATGCCTGAAAACCCCTTCAGTGAGGAAATTCCTCCCAGTATCCAATCTAAATGTGCCCTGGCGCAGCTTGAGGCTGTGTCCTCTTGTTAACAGGGAGAACAGACCGACTGCCACCTGCTACAACTTCCTTTCAACTAAAAAGAGTGGTAAAGTGGTAAAGTCTTTCCTGAGGGGCTCCTCAGGGGAACTGCCCTTCACCAGCTCCCTTCTCTGGACACGCTCCAGCACCTCAGAGTCAGTCGGGTAGCGAGGCATCCAGAGCTGGACACAGCCCTCGAGGTGCTTCGCCAGTGCCATGCACAATCCCACCGGGAGACGGGGCCTTCCCACCTGCTGCCTTCCCCACCCCGAACCACGGCGCTCCCAGCCGGTACCCGCGGCACTCTGGGCTACCCAGACTCACTTCTCCGCACCTCAGCCCGTGAGCTGCAGCTGCTGATGATCCGGACCTACACCGAGCGAGGTGTTCCGAAGTCCGTCTGCGGCAAGGGAGGACAGTGTAAAAGTTGCCGAAATTCCAGTAAATCGCTGAGCAGCTTTGAGGCGAAAACTTAGATGACGGGACTGTGTGGGCCGTCACCGCTCCTGAGCCCGCCCCTGTCGCTATGGCTACGAGTAAATATGGCGGAAGAAGGCGCGGGCCGGCGCGGGGAGCGGGCCGAGGAAGGGCCGGCCGAGCGCGGCCCCGGCGCGGCTTTTCACATGTTCGTGCTCATGGAGGACCTGCTGGACAAGCTAAAGCTGCTGAACTACGAGGAGGAGGTGCTGCGGCGCCACAACATGCGGCCTCTCTCCAGGTGCTGCCGGCCCGCGGCTCCTCCCGGCCCTGGCCGGCAGGGTGCTGGCGTGGCGGCGGGGGGAAGGAAGGAATCTCTGCAAAGGAATTCCTGCGAAGGGATCCCGGCAGCTGTCAGAGCCTAGGGAGGAAAGTGGGATGGCATCCACATGGCAGCCTGCCTGGCCCAAGGGGAAACTATCCATTACTAAAGCTTCCCGTGTGAGCTGGAAGCTTTCAGAACGCGAGGCCCCTCGAAAGGCTGAGATGCGATAAGTAAATACTCCCTTGACCATCCCTGCCCGCGGCAGGTACTGGGTATCTGCATCCCAGGGTAGCTGTGCAAGAAATAATTCTACCTATTCCCCAGAAAATAGCTCTACCTAAATTCTAAGTTATTCTAAGTAACTCCAAATATCTGGAATTCAGAATAGCTGTTCGTGGGGTGTGTATATTTTGCGACCCTTTAACCCTTTACAAAGAGGGTCTTGGACCTGTTGTTGGTAAGGCTGGGATTTTCTATCCATACATATTTGTTTCGTATGTCATGTTTTTTATGTCTTTTTTTTAAATTATGGTGGGAGACAGGAAGCCTGGGAAACAGGACTAATGTGCTCTCAAAATCCATCTGCCCAAATAACTTTTAAACCTGTCTGTCAGTTTCAGCCAGGCTTCACAGCAGGGTGGAAAGTTAAGGATTATAGAATTAAGCTTTTTCTAAGCAACAATGTGGTAAGGGAGTCCAAGTTATTCCCTTTCTAAGAAGGAGGCTAAAGTGTGAGCATGGTGGCTGTCAGTTGGTTTTAGCCTGCTCTTGGACCATCGAAATGTTTGGAGTAGGGCAACAAACCTTTGTGTACCTTAGTGAGTAGCTGTGTCGGTACAGGGAAGCATTTGGTTCCCAGTATCCAGTGTGCATGTAATTTATACTTTGGTGGGAATAACTGTGGTCTGGTTTTATGGACTGAATTCTTGTTAGGTCCACATATTTGAATTTGGTGTGGTCCAAATCAGATCCAGTTTTCATTGCTCTACAAAGCACAGTACATAAGGACAGGTGGAGGATCACTTCAAAACATGCTCCTGATCTGAGCTGAATTTGCAGATGTAGGAATGCTATTCCTCTTACTTCTCTTGAGGAAAGTGTGAAGGAGAGGTGATTTGGGGAACTTGGCAGCCAAGTCTGGTGTTGACTAATAACTTACTCAAAACTGGAAATAAGCAAATTGGGTGTAGAAAACTTGGTCTGCTGTGGTTACGTGTGAAACCAAGCATCCTGAATTTAGTTCAGATGGGTTGCTCATTGAGAAAACTGGGTAAAGAAACTGCTCTGTAGCTTGTGCTTACCTGTGAAGTTGTAAGAACTCCAGAAGGTTACAATACGTCCCATGTGTCCCCTTTTTGAACAGGCACTACTTTGCGCTACCCACCAATCCCGGCGAGCAGTTCTTCATGTTCTGCACGCTGGCCGCCTGGCTGATCAGCAAAGCGGGACATCGCTTCGAGCAACCGCAGGAGAGCGACGACCCCAACGCGGTGATTTCAAACGTGCTCTCGGAGCTGCGGTCCTTGGTGAGTGCCACGCGGGTTCTCTTCCCCAGTGTGCTGCAAATGTTGCCCGATGCCCCAAACAGAACACAAACTAACAGAGTGTCAGTTTATGCGGTGCTTTTTTCAGGGCCCCGGGAACCTGCGGACTAGCGTCCAAAGTCAGGGTCCCACAGTTCCCTTTTTCGTCAAGTTTTTTATACCTTTTTACAAAGTAGTCTACGTGCAGAGGTACACATTCTTCAAGACAATACAGATACATAAATCTTGTAGATATCATTCCTAAAAGTTATAAATTTTGCATGCTTGTCTATTCAAAACTATAAGCTACCCCCCTTTAATTCCCCCTTGCATGTTTTCCCATCACCAGAACCCTTTATTTATTATTACACTCTAGCCTTATCCTGAAAGTTTCTAAATGTTCTATATGCTCCACTAAATTCTTTAATTATCTTTAATTATTGTTTCCACAGTCCCCAGCTCATTCCCAGGGCTGGTTCCCAGGGCCTGTCCGAGAACTGCAGTTTTCTAAGCCTTAGCATGACTACTACTATATCTACATTAGTCCTTTTTCTCATTATTTCGGTATCAACAACACCGGCATTCCCTTCGGAAATAACAGCAGCCTCACGCTGCTCTCCTGCTGGCTCTGCTCCCGAGGACCTTTCCTAGCCGTTTGTACTATGTTACTTAGTCAATAGGAAGTTTACATAGGCTGTACCTACTCGATGATTTTTTTAGCGCTACAAAAATGGTCTTATAAAATGATTCCAGTTAGTTTTGTTCTGCAGTCTGTAAAATGGATTAAACCAGGCTTACCTTTTATAGTGCCACATATGTTGCTCATTTATAGTAGCATAGTTTTCAGAGATTTTATCTGGAAGGTTTACACAGTTTGTGATCCTGCTCCTGCCAAAGCCAATGACTTAATTTGTAGTGTAGGAAATGACTAAGAATAGTGTTCATGTTCTTTTTTTTTCTTTTTTTTTTCTTTTTTTCTTTTTTTTTTTTAAGGAGTAAAAAGTTGCACAAACTGTCAGGAACTACTGAGATTTTCTTTTAATTAAAAAAAATAAAAGAAGGGGAAAAAAGCCCCCAAAGGTTAGGAGAATGTATCAACTGACAAGAAGCATGATCATATAGAAGATTATACTCTGGTGCAGCTGTGAATATTGTTAAGGACACTGTTCCCTAAAGGAGTTAAGCCATAACAGACTACTATGTTTGTTCTGCATGACAGCAATAAAATATTTCATAAATAAAATCTGGAGCAAACAGGGCACTATTGAAAAGTTGGTAGTTAAGTCTCAGTATCTGAGTTTCTCTGTAGCTGTTCTTACCTTGCCTTGTCACTCATGGCTTCTGCCTCTTCTGCTCCCTGGGAGTATCCTCGTACCACGTGCTTAGAGATTTCTACACTGCATCTGTTCCTTGGCTTCGCTTTTCCTTCTGTTGCCTCACTGGGGCTGCCTAGGTGAAGAATGGAAATTGTCATTAATAAAATCTTCATAGACAAGGGACACTTTATTTTTAGAGTACAAAAACTTATCTCCCTATGAGGAAATTTGGGTTGTTAGGCCATTAATAAACAACTTGTCTCTTTATTTTAGGGAAGGACTGTGGATTTTCCTCCCTCAAAATTAAAGACAGGCTGCGGAGAGCAAGTGTGCTATGTCCTTGATTGTTTAGCTGAAGAAGCCTTGAAGCACATTGGGTTTAGCTGGAAAAGGTACAGTACACTTGTAAGCATCCTCCCTTATGCATTGTTTTCCAGCAATCAGTTGTAAGTTGTAGTGGTAAAATAAAACATAGGAATGACTAAAAACGTTTTACTTGACATTTCACGAGCTGGAAAATTCAACTAGGCTTAAAGCAGGGCAACCAATTAATTCCTAATGCAATTTCACACAACTGGCCTGTTACCAGCAAGGCTGAGTTTGGACCATTATACACTTAGTTAATTAAGGTTTAACTGATGAATTTTATTTTTTGTTATTTCCCTACACGTAACTCCTTGTTAATCTGATATTTGAGTTGAAACATTTAATGTCCTTTTAGGTTCTATCAATCAATAGTAAATTCCTGGAGTTATGCACAGTATGATCATGTTACAAGTAGACTAGAGTAATTTTATTTAGTCTGAAGAAAATCTTAGGACAAACTAGATGACAGATAATCTCGAGTATATGAAAATGTCACTTTTAGTGTTCTTTATTTCATTCTTTTCCTCTGATGGGTCTTGAAATGGACATAACAAAGTAAATTCTACCTTGGAAATGTTTTACTATTACTTTTCTTTAGTGTGCAAATTCTACTGTAGGCTGAAAATAAGCCTATGGTGACTTGCACTTGCATTTCAAGAGCTTAGACCAATAGAGGAAAAACCCCAGAATTTACTTTCTGAATGACTTTGTAGTGTGAATGTACTGTACTGCCTTTAATTTTAAGACGGTTCAAGATGAACAAGACTTTCAAGGTTGAGTGTATATTTATTTAAGTTGTGAAACACCAATTACTGTCTAGGTATGTTCCACATCATCTGTTTTTCTCATGAAATGTTTTGTTTGCAGAGGTATTTACAGTTTATTGTGTTTAAAAGCTCTGCTGTTCTTTGAATTAATTTCAGGCCAGCATACCCAACAGAAGAGCCAGAAGAAGAAGAAATAACAGAAGATGATGCAGAATTAACACTTAGTAGATTGGAAGAGGATGTTGCAGTAGGTTTATTTGATTGGTTTTGATTATATTAGTATTGGTCAACTATGAGGAAGTTTTTATTCACTGTTCATTTTGTTTGGCTTTGTTTAAGAATTCTTTTCAAATAGCTGTTCAGGATTTTTCTTGCAGCTCCATTCCTGCATTGTCAGATTCTCTGTAGAGTGTTTTGTTGCTTTTCAAGTGAGATTAACTCTTCAAGACAGAACGTATATTCTTATGTGCAGTGGAATCTAACTGTGCATTAAAAACATGGAGATTCAGAATTGTTTTTTTTCTACTGATAAATCTACTCTTGATGTTAAACTGAAGGGTTAAAATAGGAAAACAGTTACCTGCTCTTGTCTATATCTTGTTAAGGTCTAAGCTGCTTAAATTGGGAAGTGGGAATGAAACAGTTAACTAAAGCACAGTTGAAATCCTTCAAAGAACCTCTTGATTTGCTCTCAGGTATTGTCCTACTCCATGATTTTCACAACTAACGTGTTCTGTTATCTCTTTGGAACGTGTGTTAATAAAACCACTGAGCTGTTATTCCTTTACTAGGTATTACATTACCAGGAAGTTTATACCAAAAGAATACTCATTTTTTTAGAGCTCCTAGTGGTTCTACAGGGATTAATTACATGCCAATGTAATTTTTTTTTTGCCCAGTCTGTTGTTGCTGCCAATATACTGATATTAGTTGTATCCATAATTGAATTTAGCAGTATTTCCAGCAATTAAATGCTAATGATGAGGTTCATTAATTGTTTTTTGGTTTTGATTCTTTTGAATAGAAATTATGAGGCTGATAGAGACAAGCCTAGTTCTGTAAGTCTTGGGGAATGGGATAGTCTCTATTAGGTGGCCAGCAGTAGGCAGTGAGGCTAGGTGTGCAAGGAAATCTGCACAGTTTTGTTTCTCAGTTCTGATAACCAGTCTTCTTGTTCTGGTGGTATGTTCTTTTAAATGCTGCACAAATATATATTGTCCATTTAGCAAAAGATAGTCTCAATCTAGTCTTCATTTCTTGCAAGTATTCAAAGGACTTGGGGTCAGACATGCCAGAAGAAAATAGTGGTCCCCATTAGTTAAAAACTGGGTAAAGTAGAGGAAAGAGGAATAAACTCCAAGGTTTTCACTGAGTCTTGACCCATTTTACCCTAAGACCTGTGTTACTGCAGCTTTTATGATTTGTTTAGAAAGAAGGTGGATGAAAAAATTTCATTTTGGAAAAATTTTGGTGAAAAAGGCAGTCAAGAGTGGGCCAAGGTGTATAAGAGTGAAGTGTAGGGGTGATAAAATGGCAGATGAAATACAGAATAGATAAATAAAGTTTAATGCACAGAAAAAGCATTGTTACTTACAGGTGATGGCTCTCAGCTGATTGGAGGAAATTTGGAGACTATACCAGTTCCAGAGTACGTGAGCAGACTGCGTGGTCTCATGGGCAAGAAAAAAACAATTGCCTCAGTTTCAGTTGTGTTATTCTGCACACTGAAGATCATTCTGTAACCCCAAATATGTAGTGCAAACAACATCTTGAAAACTATGTTGAGATCTGGTTGTGGTTTGGTTTTTGTTATGATGGGGTTTTATTTTTAAGGTAGAGCTTTAAGAAATACATTTAAAAATACAATTACCATACAGCTATTGGTAATGGGCCATTTGATGTTAGAGGCCTTAGCTTTAGGGTTTGGGGTTTGTCAGTTGGTTGGTTTATTTCTGTAATACTGTGGTGCTCCGAAGGAAATGTGGGGTAGCTTTGATCTTTAGCTTGTCCTAGGTATTGTGTCTCTCCATAAACTCCATATCATAAATTCTCCATGTCTTGTTTTGTTCAGAAATATGGAACTTAATACTCTTTGGTTTGTGCTCCTGCAAAATAAAATCGTGGAGAAACATTGTACAATACTTACTGAAGTCTTACTTTGAAACTTCTTTTAAGGAAGAAGAGTCAGACAATGAAGAAAATTATATTGACCTGGATGTTTTAAAGGCACAGACGTACAGATCAGTAAGTTGTTACCCATCAGTCCTCTCTTGAGAGATTTTTACATTTATTGAGTCTAAAAATCCTTGTGTAGTCTTTACTTGAAAAAACACTCCATCTGAAATGAATCGGATATTATATATTAATATTATTTTGAAAGAACAATGTGCAGCCAGTTTCTAAACTGGTATCACTGCGGGGCTGCTGGGAACATTTGCAAGAATTTTTTTGCAGAGTATTTAGAGAAACATGGTATTAGTTTCATGAGTATATTTTAATCCCATGTGCATACACTATTTCTGAAATGTATTATAATTTCTTTATATATATATTTGTTTTCAGTTTTAAGTATGATGAGAAGATATACTTATTTTAATTCTTTATGAATTCAAAGAAAGCCATTAAAGAAATCTGTTTAATCTGTAGTTTAGATCATTCTGGATATAAATATTTTTTTAATACTAACACTGCAAACCATTAGTGATTTCTAACAGTTCTCACTGTGCATAACAATGGTATTTTGTGTATAAACTTCGTGATTTTTACACAGAACATGAATGACACTCCAAAGCAAGAAGAGATTTTACAATCCACAACAGATGCAGCAGAGTGGAATCTGGAAGTGGAACGTGTGCTTCCACAGCTGAAAGTCACGGTCAGGACTGACAATAAGGTATGGAAGAATGGATTTGTCTGTGTACACGTGGTGATTAAAATGTGATTTCAGTCGGTGCTGTTTACTTTCTGTTTGCAGTTGATGTCTTTGGTCATGCTAAGACCTGTGAGTAATGGGCTCTCCAGTGCTACCTTGTCTGAACCTTTGTCAGTTACTTTGACCCTAGAAGCAATAATTTTCAGTAAGGTGCTTTTTCAATATCATATTTTTTTCCTGCTCCTTACAAGGCACCTTATTTCTATATATTTATTCAGTGGGGATTTTTGTCAGTCCTCTGACATTTCCAACGTATTCACACTTCTAAAAAATTATATCCTCAGTTTAACAACTGTTAAAACATCTTCTTGGAGGACAGCTGATGGTCTTACCTTTCAACCCTTCCATTTTCAACCACATGAAAGGCTGATTGTATGGAATTCCTCTTGGTGCACTTTACATGACTGTAAGGTAGATCTGTACTCTGGTCTAGTCATCCTGAACTCTCCTTATGTTTAGTGAAAAGAAGTGAGCACTTTTTCAGCTGCTTTTGCTCACCATATCCTGGTAACTGTCTCGGGGTGAAATTCATCCATCATGTCTTAGAACTGTGTATTTCTCTCCATAGTCAATTTCAAGAAATCTATGATGAGCAGCTTAAAAGTAGGCATTTTTCTTTGGCAAGTCCAAACCTAAAACCTGCTCCTGGTATTGCCATAAGCATTCTTCCTAGGAAGCTTGTATAGCACACACAGATCAGTGCAGTATTGAAATTGTTCATTTGCAGTGACCCAGGTAGTTGGGGGTGTTGGAGCAATCTGCAGCACTGATATAGCAATACAATACATACACATGAATACAATAAAAGACAATTATCTTGCCAAAAATAGGGGAAACTTTCAACTGTCTGCTGAGCTGCTTGCCTGTCTTACACCGTACTGCATTTTTCTCTGTGAAGAATTGCCTGGCTCGACCCACTCTTCTGTGATCCTCAGTAAGCCCATCTGTTGCAGAGAACATGATGCTTGAGTCTCACAGTGAGGAATTAAAACTTAATAAAGACATACATGAAAAATTAAAGCCACTGTAGGATCTGAGGTTTACTAGCTTCTAGCTTAATGTACCATCTCTTGGCCTTAAGGAATATGTCAAAATGAACATGAAAAGATGATTATTCTTCTAGCCTCTTTCAGAAATAATCGGAGAGAAGTGTTTGGCCTTTTTCCATTCTACCAGAAAACATGATGTTCTGTTTCTTAAGCTGTGTATGTAAACATAGTACCAGGAGAGTTTTAATAGTTTAATCAATGGCACTAGAAACTAGAACTTACTGTAAAGTCCTGGACAGAGGTGGGTGTGGATTGTGTGCCTGTTGTTTTTATTTAAACTCCAAAGTTTGGCTAATTGTGAATAAATTTTCACCAAATCAATAAGAGCTCGTGAGTCTCCTGCAAACCTGAAACACAATGTAAGCACATTTTCTCTAGTGGCTCATTACCTGGTGTGCAGTGCCAATTCACAGCACCTTTTCTCAGCCCTCACCCCAGAGTCCATATATGTTTCCTATGATCTTGAAGCTGGAAATAATTTTCCCCCTTCTAATTGTATCCTGTTATCAAAACCAAATTTTGGTATTTCTGACTCTTTCATTTCTTTCCATTCTTCTCCTGGTTACAGTAAGGACTAAAATAGAAGGGAAAGAACAGATAGACCAGAACTGGTAGGTTCTGGTAGGTTGGGCATCAAAAAGCACTCATTTTGTGTAAGAATAAGCTGAACTAGTGCAGCTACAATCAATATTTTTAGTATTTGTGCCCTGAGTGGTTTCCAGCAGAAACAGTTCCATGAGGATCAGATTCTAAAAAGCATAGCTACTGTGGTATCAGTGAGGATGTCTATGTTTGTTTATGGATTTGAGTGTCACATGTGACATTTAGGAGATTTATAAATTGTGTCACATTGAGCCAGTGCCCCTGGCTATGAACGTGGCAGTGGCAGGATGATACATGGCAATAGTATAAAAGATAACTGACCCTGCTTTGCATACCTTCTGTTGTTCAGTAATCAGAGAAGGATGAAAGTTGTAGTTACCTGTGTTTTAATTTGTGATGTCTCTTTTAGGATTGGAGGATTCATGTAGATCAAATGCATCAGCATAAGGATGGAATTGATTCTTCTTTGAAAGAAACTAGGGTATGTCTTGCATGTAGAGAATATTTTACTAATCTGTCAACATTTTTATTTTCTCTTTTATTTGACATGTATTAAGAACTAGTGGTCTTTTTTTTTCTTCGTTTTATTTGTGCTATTGCTGTAAAATTAAAAAGGGAAAGATATGACAATGATCATTAAGGACAATGCTGGTGGCAAAATACCTTGTGGGAAAGAGTTGTATGTGTGAGGATTAACAGGGCTATCAGGGTTCAGTAATGAATACGTTATCATAAGTACATCCTGACTACAAAGGAAAAAAGAGAAAAATACAATCTGAAGGTGGTGTTAAAAACCCCAAAATACTCTCAAATACTGTTGCTAGAGTAGCTTACTGACATTGACATTTGTAATTAATTGAGGAGGGGAGAGTGATTTCAGTAAAGACTGAAATATGTGCAAAGGAGGTAGGCAAACCAGAACACGTTGGGAATAATTTTTTGTTGGCTAAACACAGTATTTCTGTACTATTTTTCTCTCTCTCTGTAGGCTTCCATAACCTTTCTTAACTACAGCACCATTTTGATATTGTTTGCATACTGTCTGTATACTGTCACAGAATGTGTTTTTCTAGGGTTACCTTGACAAACTCCATAATGAAATCAGCAGAACACTGGAAAAGATCAACAGCAGGGAAAAGTACATCAACAATCAGTTGGAGCACTTGGTTCAAGAATACCGTTCAGCACAAGCCTTGCTGAGTGAGGTATTGCTGATCTTTTGTTGTTGCCTTCTCCAGGATTAACTTGCTTATAAATGAGGGTGGAGGCAAAGATGACATAGAGTGAGCTATCTATGAATTCTGCCGTTGGATTTAAAGCAGGGGAAATGTTGATTGGCTGTCAAATTATGTTCTTCCTAAGCTAAACTAGCAATTTTTATTCAACTGTTCTGCAGGGGAAAATAGATGGTTTTGCTTGAATATTATGTGTAGCTGTTGCCAGTCTTGAGCAGCTAGTAAATTGCTACTTCTGCTTTCCCTGTGAAGTTCACACATCTGTCAGGAGGGGAAAAACTACAGTCTCAGTCCAGCATTCATCCCTTAGATTGAGTACTGGTGCTAACGTGCACAAAGCACTCTGATTACTTCTTTGCTTCATTTAGTTTTTATGCCAATAGGGTGTTGTCTGAGAAGCTTTTTGATCCCCTATTAAGGAGCCATTATCGTCTGCCTTTTGGCAAGCCCTCCTGGTTGTGACCATACTGACAATAATGCTAACAGAATTTGACCTCTGCACCTTCGTTTGCCTTGTTGTTAAGGTATCTTCGAGATAGTAATTTACTGTTGATGAAGTATTATTCTGGATTTCAGTATTCAATCTTTTCTGCATTATGGCAGATTTTCTTCATGTAAATTGTTGGAGTTAGCAACCTCACATAAATGATTAGAAAATATAGTTCTTATCAAGTGTGTATTTGGACTATTTACTGTTTTACATATTTGAATAAGAGTCATTGCAGGGGCTGATGTTTCAAGCCTGTCCTCATTTGTAAACCTCACTGGGGCTTTGTGGGAGCGTTTCTGGAATTGGAACATATGAGAGCAAGTCTTGAAGTTTTCTCTGAGCTATCTGCATACATCTCTTCAACTCTGTCATTACAGCAAAGAATGTTTCTTTCCAGGCTAAAGAGAAGTACCAGGAGGGAAGTGGAGGAGTAACTGAAAGGATTAGAGTGCTTTCTGAGGTAAAACACATCTTATTTTAAAACAGTCTTCAGAAGGTTGGCCTTCAGTGGTTGCAGTTTAATGAATCCAGTTCTTTTTGATTTGTTTTCTCATGTTATTCTTTGTTTGGGGTAGGTTAACTAGTCCAGTCCCTAAATTTTAAATCCAGGCTGCCATTGATTTTCAGCTCGTGAAATGTGAGCTCAGTTTGTAAATGAAGGTAAATGTTCTGTATTTTATAACCTGTGTCCTAGAATTATGGAGGATTATTAATCATGCCTATAAATTCTTTGGAAGAAGAAAAGCTTAACTCTTATTTTTAGTTAAAATTAACAATTTCAAAATTTTATCTTCCAGGCACTTAAAAGCAATATTTGACTAGCAATTTTTTCCCATACATCAAATTATCTTATTACCTAAATCTGGTTTTCTGTTGCAGATTTTCTTTTTCCTTTATATTGATGCTCTGCCAAATTTTAATAAACATCTCCTGTCTCCTAAGTGCCTCCCCATGTTAAGTGTTTCATGGTTTTTTATTTAGAATTATAGCCCAATTTCCAAATACTTCAACTCTTTATCCAATTCTGTTTGGGTTTTAGAAACCAACTTTATTTATTAGACAATAAAGTCTCAGGAACAGTTGCATAAAATAGGTCACACAGTAAGAATGTGTTAGAAATTGTACAACAAGTTTGAGATGTTTTAGAACAGAATAGATTAGTTGAGTTGGAAGGGACCTACAGTGATCACCAAATACAGCAGTTTAATGTGAGTTTTCTAGCAAAGATTTCTGAATGCATGAATTCTTCAGAATTAGAGCTGCTTCTATTTCACTCTCAAAGACATAAGTTTGAAAAAGTATTTTGTGATGACTTCAGATTTACAGCGTGTGCTTTGGGAGCTGACTGACTGATAAGTAATGGTGAATATGTTACTAGCTGGCATCCCTCAAACTGCTTAGGTGCAGTGGTACATGTCTAAGGTAAAACAGACACATTGGATGTTAGTACTGATCTGTTTTCAGACCTCAGCCCACCTGGCAATACCATTACCACTGCAGGAATGCAGTAACAATGCAGCAGGGATTCCTTTTTGCTGCTGAAAAGGCTTATTGAAGCCTTAATGAAAGGGCTATTTTCACATTATAGAGTAGAATACTGAATTATTGCCTTGGCTATACTTTAGAATCATATATTTGCTTCTTTTCATTGTCTACATAGGCAAACTGGTTGCTAGAAGTGTTGAAATGCACTTTTGTTCTTCATATGTGGATTTTGCATATCTGTACCGTGCCAGTGCCAGCAGGCTGGACTGCTGCACCTTCTTTTGCTGCAGTGCTGTTTCTCATGTTTACAGTGTAACATGCTGAAGGCCTGATGCTTGGGCATCTGAAGGGCAGCGAGCATGGTTATATGATGAATCTTGATCTGTAGGGATATTGGTTCCTTTGTTCTTCCGTCCAGTGTCACATTGAAACACTTATATTGTTGTTTTTATTGGGGGTGCATAGATTTTCAATAACACCATGGTGTTGGGTCAAATTACTACCCTTTTTCTGTAATTTTTTACAACATTACTTTAGTTAAAGTTTCTGAATTTTTGAATGTTTGAAAAATCGTTCTTCATATAACAAATAAGATAGATTAGTTAAAATTTTTAAATAAAAACAGTTATTCAACAGAGACTTTTTAAATTCAATATTCATCTGGTTTAATTAAGAAAAAATCTATTTTAAGGTTACAGAAGCATTAGAGAAAGTAAAGCAGGAAACAGAAGAGAAAGGAAGCAGTATGACTGATGGTGGTAAGTACATTTTTGCTTCAGACAACATATCCTTTTTCTTGGTGACAGTTTTATGATATGTACTTCATTAAAATAAGAGCAATTACAAGGAGCAAAATCGTATCAGTGGGAAGGGAGGGATTAGAAACAAAATATAGGGCACGAAACATTTTAATAGCTTTTCACAGGTAAGATTTTCACACCTTGCTGAAGGTGTCTTCAGTTCTATACCAAACCTCAAATCAGGTATGGGGGTAAGGTTTCAGCTGAGCAAAGTACATAATTAAAAAGCCTGTCTTAATGTTGATGCACATTTTTATGAAGCTCTTAGATGTCAAGAAGACAGCAACATTGTCATTGCCTACTTCTGTCTTTAAAGTGTTTTGCATATTAAAAATGATGTATCAGTACAATCATGTCTTTAGAGTAGAACACCCTTTTGTTCATTCAACTCTTCAATTTTGAGGAGTGAATTACTGCAAACAATGCTTTTGTGTTAGGTGGCTGACAGAGTTGTACTGTTTATCTTTTTTTGGACAGCTCCTCTTGTGAAGATTAAACAGGCCTTAACAAAATTGAGGCAAGAAACCATTCAGATGGACATACAGATTGGTGTGATGGAACACACATTGCTCCAGTCAAAGCTGAAAGAGAAATCCAATATGACTAGAGATATACATGCAACAGTGATTCCAGAAGCCACAGTAGGTGCCTATTAAAATTGGTTGGATCTGACTCGGTTTGCCAAAAATGCAGTTTTCTACCGTTTGCTTTTTTTGTGAGCTCAGAGGATTTGCTTTTGTTGGAGTAGGAGGATTGTTTTTCCTGTTCCTTTTGAACAAGATGCTTGTTAAAAGATGCACTTTTTAAGAAGTAACATGCACACTTCAGACTCAAGAGGGAGCCATGCTTAGTTTTGTGCTGTAAAGATTTACTGCATATTTCTTCCAAATACATGAAATAAATTCTTCTTAGTGAAGATGTCTATATTTCTTTGGAGAATGTTATGTAGTGTGAAAGTCTGTAGAATGCTGCTGACAGCCTGTAATCTTGATACTCTGCAGTGCTGAAAGGAAATTGCTTGCAGAGGACTCGAAAGGAAGGTAAAATGTCTGTCATTGCCACTTACATACATTTAGATAAAGTGTTTAATTGATGATGCTGAAATAATACAGCCTTACCCTTTCTAACAGGCTGGGTCAAAGCTGTAATCAGCTGCAAGACTCTAACAGCAACAGCAATATCAAAATCTATATAAGACCAAAGAAGGTGAAAAGTATTGTTTGGAAATTACTCCTGGCTTTCTAATTTTTTGAAATGTGCCATCACTGTTTCAGAATCACTTTATATTAGCATTGGGTCAAATGCTGCTTTCATTTATAGTATTTAGAAGAGCTCTGTGGACATAATGTGGATTATTCTTGCTTTCTGTTCTTGTGTCAGAACACCCACTTTTGATTTCTGTGAAGGAAAAATGTTGCCAAATCTAGTTGAGTAATACAGAATGAGAAAAAAAATGTAGGAGGAAGGGGTTGGTAATGTAATGGCAACAGGGAGCTTGCTTTGTCTTAGTAAATGTGTAGGTAGGGAGTGATTCTAGATGTTAGTGGTAATGAAGGAGTATGGAGCAAAGAAATAACCTTATTAACGTACTAGTACATCCGTTTGGTTCTGGTTGGTCATGAGCTATGAACGATGTTAGTACAATTCCAGTTGCATTAAAATCCTCGCCTAATTTCTGCAGGCTGTGTCATTCATCTGATAAATAATTTGTCTCACTTAAAGGTGAGCAGTATTTTGCAGAATCAGTGGATCAGTTCTGTGTCTGAAAGTCAAGATACTTGACAAAGTCAGTGCTATGAGCCAGTGTAAGTTTGTTGTGCTTCAGTATTTCATTTGCCAAAAAGAAAAAGCCCTAAACCTATTGGATTTTAATAAGTGAAAGCTATCTGTAAATGTCGACTATTAGAATTTACCTGTGCAAGCTACTGCTGAAAATCTCTATGAATCACATTGGAAATTGGTTTCCAGCTCCTTTTGCTGCCTACCTATATCCTCCCACATTCAGCTGAAATTAGAAAAGTTATTATTCATGTTCCCTTTGTTAGGTGCTGTTGCTACTGCATATTTACTTTAACAGTGGCTTTACTTCAACTTAATATAAAGCAATTCCCTTTTGCATTGCCTGCAATGAAGCTCACCGATGCTTTTGGATTGCAGTGTTGTGTTGTGTAAATACTTTCCTGAAAAACTCCTCCTTCATGCTAATGTAACAAACATGATTAATCAAAACCTTTCCTTATGAACTGAGCTTCTAATTCTATTAGAAGTGAATCTGTTAAGACAAGCATGGCCAAAAACCCTCTAATGTGACAAAAATCTCCAGAAGAAAAGCCTCCTTTGTGCCAAAGTAGTTCTAAATATCGTGCTAATCATCTGGAATTGATTTTTAAAGGTACTGTCTGAAACTGCCTTCATTTAAGTAGAACACTTCTGTTGTGTTCTCAGGAGTGGTGTGGCATTTAATTGTCATGTGGCAAAGAGTGGCATTTGCCCATTGAGACAGTAAAAGCACTTGACCCTGCTTTGAAAGTAGCCTTACTGATTCAGCAAGTGGCCACACCACCTTCCTTAAAAGCAGAGGAGAGCAGTGAGGCCTGTCACAAGCAGCCTGAAAGGCCCTTCTAGAGAAGCAAAGATCCGTGTAATTATTCCACTGCTGAATCAGTGCAGGAAGCAGAAGCCACATTAAAATTAAATCACTTGGTTCACATTACTTCCTGCACTGCTCATCTATGCAGTGTCAGAACAGAAGACCAACAAAACAAAGATGTCCCTAAGTTAGTAGGATGCACGTAAAGCTGTTCTATAAAAAAGTCTGTCTTCATCTGGAGAGGATTTAGGAAAGGACTATTCACAAGAGTTAACTTTTGTATCCAGCTGTCCTCTTCCACGGTCTCTTAACATTTTCAGTTCTCTGGAGCATCAGCATGGAGGCAAAGTGTCACTGTCAGATTTTACCTAGAAGCCAGGTAGAAACAGCCCGTAGACAGACCCAGAAATCGTGCAGAGAGAAAGGAGCTTCCTTTGCTCACTTTGGTTAGAGAAGCCATGGGCTTTGTCCTTGTCATGAGGACTGCAATAGTTCGGTCTTGTATGTGGCCCTGCTATGAGCTGGCACTTGGCTCTTGGAAACATGTTGTTGAGAAAGGCTCATCAGTAGCCAGCTCACTCTCCTGCATGTACTCCTCACAGTTCCAGGAAAGGAACACTTGCATCACATTACTTCTTAGAGTTTCTTCAGGTCTGAAATACCTGTGAGCCTTATAAGGTGACCCAATGTCTTATATCCCTGTCTTTTGTCTAGGCTAGGATGTAAGTGCCCTGCTGAGAACTGGAAATAGCCTTAGTGCTAGGTACTCTATTAGAGGTGCTCTTTATAGGCCACTTAGGGTATTTGAGACTGATTACATGCATTACCCTTTTACTTTAATAAATATAATATCCCGCTCCCCATTCTCTTCTAATGTCAGCAGATAGCATGAATTGCTGTGCTGATAAAATGTGCAAAGGACTGTATTTTTACCTTTTAATCCATTTCTCTCACAGACAACCTCCTATAGACTTAGTGACTTAACACTGAAATCGCAAGAGTTTAACAGTGGCTTTTAATCATATGCCAGGAATTCATTGTTTCAGCACTGAGACGTTAATCATTTGAACTTAGATTGCTGAGTGCTGTGCAGGAAGCTGAATGAGTTCAATGAGTTCGAGAAACGACTGTTATAAACAACTCTCAGATCTGGTCAAAATATTCTCACTCCTGTCTGTTGATGGCGTTAAAGGCCTTCCCCTCTTCACCCTCCCAAAAGAGGAACTTCAGAGAAAATTTTTTCTTGAAAGGGAGAACCTTTATGTCCACCAACTATTAAACTTTTTTTTTTTTTTTTTTTTTTTTTGGCAATACAGCCCTACTGTGCACTACAACATACAAAAAATCACTGTATTGCTAATTGTAAGTTACAGTAAGGGCAAGCAAGTCATCTGTGCGTGACCTATAAAAAAAACTAAGCATAAATGAAGAGCCTGTGTGTGAACATTTCCAGCTTCTGTGCTCTTTGAATTTTGCATCCAAATTTTGCATCCTGGGCTTCCGTCCAAGTTTGACAAATGTTAATGAGAAAAAGAAGGAGTTGGTTGATGCTGTGCTGGCACGCTGGCTGTGTGCCCGCGCGGGGATGTCAATGCTGCAGTGTACCCCCACAAGGCAGCTGCACGTGCATGCGCACAGGCCTGCGCGCCGGCCTCTCCTGGCGCTGGAACCAGCAGCGCGACAACATGCCTGTGGAAACCCTGGCCTACTTCCTGCAGCCTCCCTGCTTTCCATTTGCTTCTGCATGGATTCGTGTTTTAGGAAATAGTTGGGCGATACCTGGCAAAGGCATGAAATAAAGCTCAGGAAAAGTTAATCAGTACCTGTGACTTTAAAGTAAACAGAGGATATGAGTACTGGCTTTTCTGCATGAATACTGCTCATAGGTGGGGACTTTCCACAGAAGGCATGGAGATAGCAAAGGTTCTTTTCATCTGCCATTTCCTCTTTTCAATATATTTTTCATTCAGCAATGCCATTACCAGGGCTTTCTCATGTATTAGCTAATACTTAGCTGTTGCTCCAGGGCTTGGTGTTGCTGGAAATGTCTGTCTTTCAGCCTCCTAGTAACAGCCCTACCATTTTGCAATTATTCCCACGCAACACTGGAATGAGCAGGGTTGAGAGCTTTTTACTGAGAGTAAGTAACGATTTGAATAATGTTAGTCTTTCACTTACTGCCTAGTTTTACTCCATTCTTTTTTCATTCCTGGTCTCAGTAGTTGGGATTGGCTATATTTCAGTGTACCATCCCAGAAGTAGCTGGGATGCATCCTGTTGTAAAAATTAACAAAGGTGAATATTTTAAGGCGAGAAGGACAGAATAATTATTTCTAATAATATTCCTCCTGATAACACACTAATTGCAATTGTTCATTCAAAAATATTTTTCTGTTTCTGTCGTTTTCAAAGGATGACAGTATTTCAAATGACACCTTAGTGTTATTCAATAGTAACACAAAGAATTAAACTGTGGAGTGTAGGCATCCCTTGGACAAAAAGTTTCCCATCCCTCCTCTAGTTTTAGGGCAGAAGTTTCTTGTTGTATCTTGGCATGGGGGCTCTTGTAAGGTTTTAGAGAGTTCTCCTTATCCCTCTTCAGCATGGCTTGTCCATGAGCGTTTTGCCTCAGTTTCCCTCCATTTGGGAAAGGATACAAGCCAATAGTCAGACCAAAAGGGAGGGGCTGTTTGTCAAATTTTCCTGGAAACCAGTGCCCAAAAAATGGTGCAGAAGGTTTCAAAAGGTTTGACAACATCTGTTGAACATTATTTCCTTTGTTACAGGAGGTGCACAAGTTCCCGGTATGATGGCAGGAAGAATTTCTGACAAGTTTATCAAATGCTGTCTTGCAACAGTAAAAACGATGAAAACTGTGATCTTGAAAGTGTCACTCATTTATTTTGTACTAATTTGTCTAGCAGCCATTTCATTACAGCCTTCTGTAGAGTGCCTGTAAAATCAAGTAAAACATTCCTGAAGATTTTCATCATCTTCAGCGATATAATACTGACCATGAAGAAGAAAAAATATTGTTCTGAGAAGACTTTTCCTGGGACAGAAGAGTGTACTCTAAGTGTGGCAAGATGTGGCAGGTTTGGAGGGTTCTTTCTATAAGTAGTCCATTATGCTGACTTTTGTTTGAATAAGGACATACCTGTGAGTGTGTTTGGGTTTGTGAGGACTCTTACCGAAAAAAGGAATTGCAGGTAACTGTGTTAGAGAAGATAAACAACTAAAAGCCAGTTCAGTTTTCTATCAGTTGAGAACAGGATTGAAATACAGGTAACAAATTCATATGGATAGAATGAAAGAGCTTCCTTTAAAAAGCTCTTCCATACTGTCTTGGCTTAAAATGTACAAAACATGCCTTCGCTTAGGTATATTCCATTTGTTGCTTCTAGTTAATGTGCATCTCTCTGAAGTGCACAGAAGTGTGACAACATGACCTGAATATAACGGATGTGGTCAGTCCAACTGAGATCTGCTAAGCTGAGTGGAACTGATTTGGTGTGTCTCTGTAGAGTGCCACCTGTGAACAGCCACTGGTGACACCGATGCAGTGTGGGTGTCAGGAGATAAGAAGCAGGAAGCTGGTCCCATTTCCTGCCAGAAAAACCGCAGGTTCTACAGTGCTTCTCTCCTGTAGGAGACTGTAGAAGGCTGGACAAACTGAATTTGTTAGTACAGCTACATACAGAGGGAAGATGAACACCATGGTGCTTGCCACCCTTCTGCTAAGACCAGCTAACCAAAATTCAGTGTCCCATTGATTGCTCTAATCAGGGCGAAGAGGAAGTGAGGAAGGGTAACTTTTGTGCCTAGAATGAATCAAATAAACAGCAGAAAATAAAACACACAACCTGCTCACAAATTCAAGTACTCTTCTTGAATTAATCTCTTGACTAGTTTCTGGGGTCAGGCTAAGCATTCTGAGTAAGGATAGGCTTTCCTACCTCACCTGTGTTTTTCCAGATCTTCACCACCTCTCTCTTTTTGATATGCAATAACCTTTTTGCCTGAAGCCTCGGAATTTAGGCTGGATCATTTATCTTTGTCTGGTGGACAGACATTTTTATCTTGCACCTTTCAAAACCACCTGCTTCTGGAAAAAAACTTCCTTTTTATCTGCACCACAAAGAGTTGTATTGAAACCCAGAGTTTCAAAGCAGTTTAACTTGACCTTTACCAGCATAAGGTTTGGCTAGGAGGAGCAAAGCTTTCCTTTGTGAAAAACAGTTATTCTGTTCAATGGTAGAAGAAAAGAAGAAACGAAGAAGATGGGGCCAGACAATGTCTCTTCTAGAAGGCTGTAATATTCCCTGCAGGACCCCAATTTTTATCCTGTGCCCACATACTGTGTCTCTAAACACCCGAATTTGCCATTCCTGATTTTAGCAGAGTGACCCCAACATAAAGCTTGAAGAATATAGCAGTGAGCAAGACCCATGGCATACAGAAAGATCTTTCAGTGCTCAACAGTAACTAAGTCTGCATTTGAGATGAAACATGTAATTTATTTTTTAGAGACTCAGAATACAAAATACCAGTTTATCAGTGTGAGAGACCTTCTGACAAGCTGCGGATAAAGCTTGACTGTGATGCAGAAAATGCAATAACAGTAGAGGGTTATTAACTCTTCTTATGACAATCCATCCTATATTTCATTCCAGAACATGCTGATAGCTCCTTTTCACCATGTCTTAAGTGTGCCAGCTCTATTATACAGATCCCAATCTTTAAACCATGCTTTGGCAAATGTATCCTTTGTGGCACTTGCGTGATCGATTATTCTTTACTCAGTGCCGTGATTGTTTACAACACACCACAGTCTTCCACTGCGAGAAGACACATTTATTACAGACAATGGTGCCAGTGCTGATCTGTTCTTATTTGCCATTTCAAAACAAAAGCCAGACAAAAAGGCATCTGTTTTCAGTGTCTGGTCAGGTTAGTACTGGAAGTCTCTTCTTGGTGCTTTTCAACCTATGTTGGAATACAGCTGCCAGTGCTCAGGGACCCCTTTCACTGGGGGCCACCTCCCTAGAAGAGCTGCTGTGGACTCAGGCTAATTCTAGCACTGACCTGCCTTTCACAAGCTGTTTAGGCAAATCTTCACACTGAGTCATTAGAGCCCTACAAATGGTATACAGTTAAAACATCCAAGAGTGTCAAAATGAGTCATATTTTCAAGTGACAATTGCTATTTCGAGTGACTGTTTTGCATTACACTTACCAGGACATGCAGGAAACAACAGTGTTTAAGCTTTCCTGTGCTCGTGGTTCCTAGCACGTGACCAGCCAGGGCAGTTATATCACTGAGCCACACCTTGCTCTTATCCAGAAATCATATTCCCAGCATACGTGTCATACTTATCAGAAGGAAGTGACTCTGGACTTCTTCAAAAAGTCGTTTCAGGCAAAGAAGGGTGTTGCTTTCAGTGGCCAGCCTGACTTGCAGGCCATACACCCTCTGCCTTGGAGAGAGCTGAAAACCTCTCGGTATCTGCAACAGTACCAACATGCCAAGGGAAGAAAGGCAAAGTTAAGGACATGGTAGTAGTCACCATTCCCATGGACTAGAGACTTGAAGACAAAAGCTGGGGAACACAAAGAAACAACTGGACATGCTCATGCAGAGAAACAATTCCAAAAAGGAAATGGTAAGGCTGCAACATCAGTAGGTGGAACAGCATGTTTCTGTCATGCAGAGGGGCAGAAGGGATTGCTGCACTTGCAGAGAAGAGCCAACAAGGAAGAAAAATAGCACTGGAATGAGCATATTGGCTATGAGAGTGAAAAGTGAGACCAAAGCACACAATAAGAAAAAGGTGCAGCTCATTGAAAGAGGTGAAAAAAGAGGTACTGAGGGTGAGGAGGACAGACTGATAAGGAATTGAAGTTCTCTACAGCCTAGCACAAGTCATGGGACATTCCCACCAGCCTCTGCACACACACAAACACCCCAAACAAACAAACAAACAAACAAACCTGTTTACCACTGCTGCCTTTGGTATCCAAAAGCCACAAGAAGAAATGAAATAAGGAGAGGAAAAAACACAGGGAGGAGTTAAAAGGTTAGGTGAGGACAAGAGTCTAAGCCACTTCAAAAACAGATACACAAGCAAAGGAAATTCTAAACGGAAGAAGATGAAGGGGGGAGGAGGAGGAATACAGAAACCAGTGAGCTGAGTATGCGAGAATAGTGCTGGTTTCCACATAAACCTCCTTTGTTAGTAGCTCTTCGAGTTCTGGTTTCTGAATAGCTGGAGCTGTTCCCACTGTTCTGCAGGGAGATACTGCATTATTTGCTGCAGCCACAATGAAACAGTTAAGCAGGGTGTAAACTCTTGCAGTGGTACAAGCAAGGCCCTACCCATAACAGCTACAAGCCTTGTTTGGCTACAGCCTTGAGGAGAAGGGGGGAAATTCTTAAAGCAACACTTTCCAGGGCACTGTTTTCCCTCTTGCTTTTTTTTTTAATCTCTTCTCTATGGAGATAAGCTGCATTTCACTGCTGCTAATTGGTAGATAAACAGGATTTAATTATTTAATGTTGCATGTTTGGTATAATTTTCACAAGTAATAGGGAAATTTCAAACAAAACTAAAGCTGTTTTACAGTTTTTTTCAGTTGACCAGTGGTACCTCCAGTGGAGTTCCTGTTGAACACTTCCCTTTTTTTTCCTGTTTGCAAGTTCAAATTTGGTCAAAGGGCAGAACCCACAATTATCGCTTCAGGCAGATTTAAAGACAGTTACAATTAAATACAACTTCGTTCAAAGCATCCGTTGGAGACCTGCTCCTTGAGGAGAGCCATAAGCCCATGTAACTCAGAAAATTAATTTCATACTTGTTTCTTCTTTGTCCCTACTCCAAACCCTAGATTTGTGATGATGAGTAGGTTGAAAATACTCATGCCTAACTAAATTCAGGTGGAAAAATGTCCACATGAGGAGGCCAGAATGCTGTAGAAACCAGTAGCAGAGTTCCAGCTAGGGTTCGGCTGGAGAGCTGCCTGTCCCTGGCATCCTGCCCCAGAACCACGACCAGCCATATGTCTGTGTGCCCTGGGCCTGGGCCAGTCTGCCTGGCAAGACTCCTGGCCCCACAGGGATCTACCAAGCTGGAGATGGCAGTGCCTTGTGGTCTGCCTACTGGCTCTGAAAACCTGCGCAGCCCCAGCTCTTTAGGGCTGCTTGGCTGTACAGGCAGGCATTGGGATGAAGCCTGTACAGAGATGGAGCACTCTGCCAGACAGCTACAGTGGGAAAAAAACAAACATGGCCCTGGGATTCCAGCTTTCCTGCTGGGATAAGCTGAGCTAATGAGAAGCTGCTGTGGGTGTGTTCAGCTGTCCCTTTTGTTTCCTCATCTGGACGTTTCTGTCACTTCCCTGCAGGAGTTCCCAATGCACAGCAGTGTGATGAGCAGGAACAGCTCACAGATCAGGCTGAAAACTAATCTGGTAGGAGCCCCTTCTGCCCACCCACCCCATGCAGCCGGCTCAGCAGCCCCTTGAGAAGACAGAGAATTGGAAACAGAGGAAAGGAAGGCATTGGAGAATTTTCTGTTGGCAATGCACAACCAGCTTGCACTGGTGGTCTGGCTGCTGCCTGCAGTGCCAGTCTATGATTCCTCATTAGCCATTACTGGGTGCCACCAGTACTGAAGAGTTTCACCATGCAGGCAGGTAAACAGTACGTAATAACTAAAAGTAAAATACTCTGCTAATTATTCCAGTTATTTCCAAAAGTAAAATACTCTGCTAATTAATTTTTCTTACATTTGAACTCATTCTTGAGAGGTTCTGTCAGAGAAATTATTAAATGATCCTACCTCCACCTTGCAAAAGCTTTTACTTTCAAGACAGAATAGATTCCTTGCTGGTCACTCCCTTCTGAACTCTCATGAATATAGTTTTGAAAGACCTTCTGGCTAATTAAATATTTGGGAAAATAATGGCAGAATGTCAGCCACTTTATCTCATACTATTATAATAATAAAGATCTTGTATAATATTATCCTTTTATACTCATTTCGGCCTTTTTCCTGTTGTCTTGGAATATCTCCTTTGTCATTCATTGATTTTATTCTTAAGAAGAGCATTGCACTGAAGCACAGGGTAGGCTGAGGCTCATAGCCATACAAGAAGTCAGAGCAATCACATTCACCCATGGTGTTTTCCAGTGTAATATCTATCGTCTTTAGTGGACGTTGCATCTCTCTCTCTCCATTGTGGGCTCTAATATATGCAGAAAATGGGAGCTCAGGGAGTCTGAGGTAAAATAAACTGGAGGCTGAGGACCCAAGAAAGTAAGGACTATTGCATATGTTTGCCCTTGTCCCCAGGCACCCACATCTGGGTGCTGTCATTATAGAACATGCCAAACTGCTTTTAGGGCAGACCCAGCACAGCCGGTTCATATATTCTACAGCATCTGAATTTGGCCCAAATCTCAGGGAGTTCTTGCCATCGACTGAAACTTTGTGGCTAGGAAACTACACATTGTCACAAATCATGTTGCACACTCACTGGGGAAACATTCCTCCGACAGTCCAGTCTCCCTGCTCAAACAGCTTCATGTGCTACTCATAATGCTCTATAGAAGTAGCATACATGACATTACATGCACATAAAAAGTCTCTAAAAAAATTAAACACTTGTTAATCTTGTGGGGACATTGTGCTGAAAGGGGCGTATCCATCAAAAGAAAACCAATTCCATTTCATGCAAGCTTATCAAGAAAATATACACAATATGCAACCATTCCACAGCTGCCAAAAGAAATCAGTCTAATTTCTTTTTTTAGCTGGAAGGGGAAATTTAACCAGGCAAAGCTGTTGGAAGCCAAGAAGACTATTAAAAAAAAAAAAAAAAAAAAAAAGAAAAAGTAGAAACCATCCACAATTTCATCGAAAGGCAGAAGTTTGTGAAATCAAGCACTTGGCCAAGTGACATAGTTTAACATTAATATGGCTGCATGTGAGGCCACATTAGTGAATTTATTGGTGGACTGTCTATAATCCTGAGAACTAAACATAGAGAAAACATTTTGTGCAGTTCTGTTTCTGGTATTTCTCTATCCTTATCTCTCCCATCCTCCCTCCTCTCTATTCCCGTCTTGTCCCTCTCCCATACAACAACTGGTTGCATGCTAACAATATTTTTCTTTGTATTTCTGCAAATACCATTAGATCCAAGCATGTCTCATGGAATTTGAGGCTATCATCTGTTCATATGTACTGGGTAGTCAGCAACTTCCACAAGACAACCATTCTCCTCACCCAGATTTAATTTGCTTAAAAACATCTCAGGAATTCTTTGAATTGTTTAATTGTTTTAAATTAGCAACAAGAGATGCCCTCCCACTAGCCTCCCCAATTGCACCCAACCTGAATTTGGATGCATTAAGAAGAAAATCAGTGAATGCCAACCTGCATGCCATTAGAAACCATTCAGGCCAAAGAGGGGCCAGATGTTAGAATAATTTGCAAAAAATTACTACTGGGAAAAAAGAGACTTTGTGCAGGGTGGCTGGATTATCCTGTCCAGTAGGAGACTGAGAGCTGCTGAACCAAGAGAGGGGGAGGACAAGGTTGAGAGTGCTGGGGTTGTCCAGCCTAAAGAAAAGAAGGCTCCAGGGAGCCCTTAGAGCAGCCTCCCAGTACCTGAAGGGACCCAAAAGAGAGCTGGAGAGGGACTATTGACAAGGGCAGGTAGTGATAGGACAGGGAGGAATGGCTTTAAACTGAAAGAGAAATTTACATTAGATGTTAGGAAGAAATTATTAACTGTGGGGGTGGTGAGAAACTGGAACAGGCTCCCCAGAGAAGCTGTGGATGTGCCATTCCTGTTGAAGGCCAGGTTGGATGGGATTTTGAGCAACATGGTTTAGTGGAAGCTGTCCCTGAATGTGGCAGGGGTGTGGTGGGAAGTGGAACAAGATGATCTTTAAGGTCCCTTCCAACCCAGACCTTTCTATGATTCTAAAGCTGCACAGTCCTTGCCTGGGCTCCACTAGGAAGCTGAGTGAAGACAGCACGGACTTCTCCTGGGGATGGCATGTGAGCTGCCACAGGAAAGATGGTTCCAGGAGATTCTGCTTCAGAGATACACCTAGGAATCAAAACGTTTCTGTTCTCTGGGAGAGGGCAGTTAATGACTTACTCTAGGAGTAAGTGATCCATGTCTAGTAGTGGATCCCCATGCAAATAACCCTTACAGATACTATGTGAATATGCTTACATTTTTCTGTGTTTGTGGTGCAGTCATTCTTCAGGTCCTTGTGGCTTAATTATCCTCTTGGGACCTCAGTCACTGCCTCTGAGTGAAGTGATATGTCTCCATCTAGGTATTCCTCAGATGAAAGCAGTGATATTATAATTACTACAGTACCATCATGCTGCAAATGGACTGCTTGTGCTTGGTTACCTACCACAGACTTAATCCATGGGCATAACAGTCTTCTCTTTGTGTTTTCACAGCCTGGCTCTTCAAAGGAAGACCTTTTGTTTCCTTCCAGGATGATAAATGGGTTTTAGCTTTATTTTCTCAGAGGGAAGCTTATGTGATTGTACTGTCTGTCATCTGTCTACACCGATAAGTTTTTAACTGCCACAGCCAATTATAATTATTTCCAAAGGAAAAAACTGCCAGAGGCAGACATCTCCATGATAATGATATTTCTATGGATTTTGTGAAAGACAGCAGCAGACTGGGCTGGAGCTAAGGAGGAGGAGGAGGAGGGACAGGACAAAGCACAAGACCACACTGAGAGCGTGCCATGTCAAGGAAGTCTGGGAGGCCTCAGCTGATCCTCAGCCCGTCCTGGCTGAAAGCAGACAGGCAGCCAGTCTGCAGCCCTGGAGAGTCAGTGGGCATGGGTGTCTCTGCAGTCATCTAACAAAACATACTGTTCTTGTCCATGGGTGTGATTTCATAGGGGACATCACTGTTGCTGTGGCTGCTGTGGGGGAGAGGAGGAGCAGGCGCAGCCCTTCTTTCTGCTGGCTGTATGCAGGGATCTCGTAGTGTTGATGCAGGCAGTAGCACTGTGTTGCCCTGGGCCTTGCAGGCTGCAGAACCTGGGTGGTGGCTGGGCTGGGCTGGTAGGTGCCCCCAGGCCAGACAGACAGGCAAAGTGCAAGGCACGGTCAGCATATGCTCCATGCTGCCACTAATTGAACATAATGGGTTCACTCCTAACAAAGACTCCTAGTGTGGGGGACAGTGTGTTCTCTGTTCTCAGAGACCTGCCAGCCACTAATGAAAGCTGCTAATGCCAGCTTTGTAAATGCATTTAGGTGACTGAGCCAGAGTTTTGAGGACAGGTAGAGCCTAATTCTCTGACATCAAAAGGGACTCTGACTTGCACTGCATGGGAAACCATGTCTTTAAACAACTTCAAAGCTATGACCATTTGTCCTTAAATATTTTAGAAGAATTGACCCTCTCTCTGAGCGACTCTTGCCTGACATGAGAGGTTTCTAGAACCCTTGAGAACCAAGTAACTTAGGTGAACCTTTCCCTGGAATGATACATATTACTTCACCGCTGCAGGTCGTTCCTGAAAGAAGCAAAATGCCCAAGGTGAAAGCAGATCACCATCTTCACTGCCTAGCTACCATGACGTGTAATTCCTCTTGGCTTGTCAATAACCTGATCCAGTTATCCCGGTCTTCTGTAAGTGGAGGGCAGCTGCAGGTAACCCCCAGGTTGCTCTACCCAGCTGTCTCAGCCGTGGCCTGCAGCAGGGGTTTAGTGACCTGGAACAGAAATCTGCATTCAGAAGCCCTCATGGCAGGAGAGTTTCACAGGCTGGAGTTTCACCCTCCCTTATGTCACTGTTAGCTGAACCTTCCCCAAAGTGGTTTTTGTTGAGCAAGAGTGAACAGGATTTCTTGTCTCCCACATCCCCCTACTAAGTCACTAATGTCACTAAGTTGCCTGATGAATCCCAGCACCTAAGCAGCAGCTGAAGAAAGAAAATTGCAAAAAAATGCATTCAAGTACACAACAAGAGTAGAAAGAGAGTATGCGAAGAAGGGGAGGGTTGGGAGCATGAAAGAAGCACTGTTTCCCTAAAATAGTTTGTTTTGAAACGGAGGACAAATGACTGCATTTTAGCCCTACCAAACATCTGTGAAAGGTTAACATTTCTTCACAGCATTGCTTTATTTTTGCCTAGGTCTTCAGCAGCTATTACTCAGTTAATCCAGGCTTTGGCCCTTGGGAACTTCTTTTATGTGCTAGTGCTTAGAATTCCATTAATATTTATAAATGTCACTTGAATTCCATTTTTACCTTCTTACCCAGGAAGGAACACTCTTAAAAAGAAAATATTGTTGCTTTTCATTTTTAATTTTTTCCCCATGTTTTTGTTGGGTTTGGTTTCGTTTTCTTTTTTTTTAACTGTAGTAAGTTCAGGTTTGAGCCTGTTCTAAAAATGTCATATTCTATAGAGCTGTGATATACAGTTTTGCTAGTCCTGCCTATGCCCCCAAGAAGAGCCTGAGAGTTAGATGTTAGGCCTGGAAAAATGGAGATGGTGTCTATTTTCAGCTCTGCCACTGGCTAATTTTGCAACCTTAGTCAGTTCATTTAACCTCGGCACGCTTAGGTTTCCAGATCAGAAGCGAAAGGGATAAAAGGCTTCTCTGTGAATCCTTTGTGGTGGCTGAGGAAGAACAAGGTATTACCCATCACATTGCTGCCTTGTGAGCTCTGGGTGTGGGTGGTTTCTGTGTTAGGGTAGGGTACCTGTGGTGAGTGAATCCGGGAACCCAGATGGAGGCTGGCCACTGCATTTCTTGCCAAGGGACACAGCCCTCACAGTCGGTTTGACAAATCACAGCTACTGACACCCTTTGCTTTAGGCATTCAGGCTTTTATGTCACTCTGCAGCAGCTTCCTGCCAGCCACAGCAGTCGCTGCCTCCTGTTCATTGGCTTTTGTATGTGACTTGTGCCTGTCACAGCTTGCTGACCCCAGAGAGTGATCAATGGCACTCCAAAGAGCTGTAAACCAGTCAGTATAAAATGGCAGATCCGTGCCTAGTAGTGGTAATAAAATAAATTGTCTAATTTAAAGACAGTTAAAGACAGAAGTATGCCTTGGAAGTTGTAAATGAGATGCAGTCTTCAAAATGTATGACCTCTCACTTTTGGAGCACTTGGACTTAAACACAAGTCAGCGTCGGAGATGTGCTTTTAACAGCTGCTGAGATGTGTTTCTCTGTGAGCTTCTACAGCATGAACTGCTGGGCAAAACAAGAGTGATGTTTAAAAGTGGTTAAAAACATGCAGCTCTTGTATTACAGAAGAGGTTGCTCTGTGTTCCTGGTTCAGAACAGAAAGCAGAGCTGCCCACACTTTGTTTCAGTGGGCATCTGAACTGCCTTGTGCTGCACAGTCCTGCTTCGTGAAACCATCAGCAAGCAGAGGCATTACAGACATTTCTCAGCAGCAGACGGCAGAGCACTACAAGACAAAGTATTTCAGGTGCACACCTAGCTGGATGGCACAGCAACCTCCAACATAACAATCCCCAGGGAAACTGCCTGCGAAGAGTTATCTGTGAGGGATTTGTGAGACCCGGCTCAGTAGTACAGGAGGCAGCAGCACCTGAGAGAGCAGTGCTCTCCCACGCGAGGCTCCTGGCCCTATGAAATTTCCCATGCGCGCTGTTTTTCTTCTAGGCCAGCGTGGGTGTGATATATGTTACCTTAGCAACAGGGACAAGTGCGTGCTGCAGCTGTAGCCTTCTCTTTGCAGCAGGAGAGCATCCCTCGTTTTCTTACAGAAAATGCTGTGCAGTTCCCCACAAAAGGGACCCCAGTGTCTGTGGCTATCAACGTGCTGGCACGCAGGGCACAGACACAGATATGAGCTACGGCTGATGCAGACATGTCTTCCCTGCTACCCTCTGCTCCAGCTCGTCTCTTCTGGCCTCCAGAGAACATCATCTGAGTCAGTCTGGCAGGAGCAGGATCAGCAGCTTCGTGCCAGCCCCCTCCATCGTTTCTCAAGTCAGATGGCTCAAGGCCTTTGACTAAACTCGAATGCCAGAGGATGTCTGAGTGCTTTATGAATATCTGGAGGAAACAAACGCAGCAGTCAAGGCCTCAGTACTCATTAATCACTTAGGGAGGGCCGGGGAAAATGTAAGAGAATAGAGACTCAGGAAGCAGGGCGGGGGGTTGTGGGGTAGACCCACCCAATATAAGCCAATATAAATGTTGCAAAACCCAATAAATGCAGCAAATCCACAGGAGACATAAAACCTATGGAAATTCAGTTTCTGACAGAATTTTGATTCTGCCCTGGCTTTCGTCCTCTGTTGAACCTTGAGACTCATAACAACGTTGTAAATATATACGTCTATAAATGTACATAAAGGTGTATTCCCCAAATGTATTTAACAGACCTCTTTTTTAATGCCTCACCAACACGTTTGAGAAAAAAGTATGCAGATTCAAGATTTTAAGACAACTCTACATTAAAAGTTCTAATAAGAGCTACTACTGAAAAAAAACCAACCCAAAACAAAAAAAACCCCAAACAAACTCGTTGAAACATTTGCTGAAATAGTCAAATGTATATCTTACTGCAAACATAGGAAAAAGGAGCATTTATCCTCGTTTTCAAATGAAGTGCAACAACCGATCACTTACAAGTTCTTCCGTGTTTCTGAACACCTTGTGTTTCCCTTGCACTTAGTGCGTATGACTGCAGCCAGGAACAAACATACCCCTGGAGAGGCCGGTCCTCCACAGGCTTTTAGCGACAAGGAGGATGCCCTCAGGCCCCGGTCAGCTGACTACGGGGAAGGGACGGGGGAAATGAAAGCGCTCCCTCGGTCCTCTCCCGGCCCCGCCGGGCCGCGGCCCTGCCCACCTCAATGGGGCTCCTACCCTTCAAAAAATCAAGCTCTTTCGTAATCAATAAAGCGTTGGAGGAGTCACCCTGTGAACGCTTCCCCTTTTATTGGAGCCGGCACCTTCCCCTGGCAGCCATTTTACCCGGCGCCAAACGCGACCCTCTGAGCTGTGCGTGCGGGGAAACGCAAACCACACCACCGCAGCCCCGGAGCTCGGGCAGACGTGGGACACACATCCTGCTAATCGCTTTGAAAAGACACAAAACACCACCAAAAACAAGCCTTATCACAGCTCTTCCCACGGGCTGCTGCGGAGTCCCAAGGCGGGGGGAGAAGGGGGGCCGTTCGTGAAAGCGGGCCCGCCCCGCGCGCCTGCCCCCGCGTCAGGGCCGCAGCCAATCAGCGGCGCGGGCGCCCCCTCCTCCGCCACCGCCCGCTGCGGCGCAGCTCCAGCCGTCGTTGCGCCGGGCCGCTCCGCCGCCGCCGCTCCGCCATGTGGCTGCTGGCCGCCTCCGTGCTGCTGGGCGCCCTGCGCGCAGGTGAGTGCCCGCCGCACCCACCCTCCTGCCCTCTCTCCTCTCCTCTCCTGTCGTCGTCCTGACTCCTCCGGCTGCGGCCGCAGCGATCCCCCTCAGGCGTATCCCGTGCGGTCCCGGCGCGGGTATCCCGGCGTGTCTCCGGTGGGGCCCTCGGGATGCGAGGGAAGGGCTGAGCCGCCCCCCGAGTCACGGGAAGTGGAGGGTCGGGTGGCGGCAGGCGGAGGCCGGTCCCGGGGCCAGCGGGGCGGAGCGGCCGCCGCCCGTCCTGCCGCCTCTCCCGGCGCTCGACGAGGGGGCTCGGCGGCGCTCCTGTCCGGAGCTCCCGGCTGTTGCTGCGGGCAGCCGGCGAGTGTGGGACTGCGGGCGCGTAGCGGTAGATCGCCATCCTTTGGGAAGGAGCGGGGACGCACACGCACACGCAAACAACACACGCTGTCATCTAGCCCCCGCCGCCGCTCCCCGCATCCTCCCCGGGCCGGCGGAGGGCTGCTCCCCGCAGGAGTTGCGGGGGAGAGGAGAGCCAGCGTGCCCAGGGCTTTGCTCCTCACCTCCATGTGCATTAGGGCAGCCCAGCTTCCTGTGCTTTCCCGCCTGCTGCACAGGGTCTAGGGCTGGCGGCGTCTCTTGGCCTTTAATATTAGGTTTGTGTTCCATCGAAGTGCAGTTGACATCGCCCAATCTAAAATTCTTATTTCTCTGCCTTGAGAAGAAACTCGGTGGGGGGGCAGAGCTAACAAGATTTCAGCGAGGTGCAGGTGCTGTAGTGTTCTGTCAGTAAGCAGCATATCGAAACTTAAGTGTTTAAACCTCGTGTCGAAATCGCAGTCTGGGTTCCGGGATTAGCAGTAGACTGGCTTAAATGTCAAGGTCCCCAGCGTGGTTTCCATGATAAGGTGACAAGGGCCGGCTCCCATCGGGTGCAGTGACCAAACTCTAACAGTTTTGCCGCCTGTGTGCGGCAGTTTTAAATTTGCAGTGCATGTGCAGCAACCTCTCCGTGGCAGCTTCGCAACTGCAAGTTCCTCAGAAGCTCCCACGCTGCTTACTGTAAGGCTCTAAAATTGCCACCTTCATGTGACATCTCTAAGATGATAATCTACGAGAAAGTTGGAGGCTAAGAGCCCAACCAGTAATCCATTGCTTGCAGGATTTGGTAGCTATTGGAAGAGGGTTCTCTTGGCTTGTTCTTACCACCAGAATTGTTGGGAAGTTGGTAGTGGAAGTACTGCCTGGAGGATAGGGCTTCCTTCGGTGGGAGAGCAGCCACGCAGGCTCTTCCGTGAAAGCAGCCAGATCGCAGAGCCCGCAAAAATGTAAACGTGCTGTCTCTGAAAAAAAAAAGAAAAATCCTAACAGTTATTATCATGATTTAGTGTGGAAACAGGTGTGAAATTTATTTCTCAGGGAACCGTTGAAGGTTTTAATTGTGTACGTTTTTTTTATTAGGGCATAGGTTGAGGTTTGTGTAGGGTTTCCTTTTGTTGTTCTTATTAGTTAAAAAATGCAACACAATGAGTAAACCAGAGAATGTTTCTTCCTTCATTGTGAAGTGCCATCATGTGTATTATATACAGAGCCAGTTTATTTTAAACTTTTGCTATTCAGTTGTGATCCAGGAAACACTGTTAGACTGCTAAAGCAATATTTAAAACAGGAATGTTTTTTAAATGTGATCTGAGACTCTTGATTTGAGGGGAAAAATAAAAGAGCTACTGCAAATAGTGACATAAGTTTCTTTTCCCGTTCCTTTTTTTTCCTTTCTTCCCTTGCTCTAATTAAGTTTAGTCATTAAATAACATATTATCATTCTGAGCTGATTTTATGCATGTGAGTATCAGCAGTTCCCCTGAAGTCCTGGAGCTATTGCAGTTTGTGTCAGTGCTTACAGTATTAGATTGTCATATCCTTTCCCATATTTGGTTTTATCAGATGAATGTAGTAAAGCACTTTGAATTATTAATGTCTCTGGGACTTTGGGGAGCAATTACTATGGAGAAAGCTATTAAACTTTGTTATGACTTCATACAAACAAGGAAAAATAGAGAAAATAAAATATTCAAAACCTTCATAGCTTACAGCCAAGCTAGTTTAATTAACCTCTTTTTTTTCTGGTTCTTGATGTAATTTTTATACTGCTTTTACAATTTTTTATATTCTTAAGAACTGATGAATGGATCTTCACTTCTGATAAAATCTTGGTATGGGATTTAGGTCCTTCTAGAAACAGTGGTCAGTCAGTACTGCTATTTTAGAGCTGTGGTGCAGTGTGGGAGAAAGATGGAAAAACCCAGCAGTGATAATATAATCCTGTGAGGTGTTTATTTTTCCTTACTTGCATTGAATGTGATTGTTAGGGACATTAGTCACAGTGATTTGTAATACAGGTTGGTAATTTTTACAAATTCTCCATTTTCAATTCTGTTGTGTATGCAGCTAAATACTAAGTAGTAATCTTTTTTAATATATGATGTTGTATGTGCACCTTCTTCCCTGGAAAGGAGAGAGAATTTGCAAAAAATGATCTAAACCTATGGGCATTTGGCTCCACCTTCAGAGATAAGAAGGAACAAGTGACAAAGCTTTCTTGATTGAGCTGCCCTGCCTGACTTCTCTCAGAAGTGTAATAGTAGGACTTTCTTCCCTGTGTCCTTAATGAACTCTAAAGGAAGCTTGTGTGGAGCTGATGCCTGGACCTCAGTTTCCAGATACTTGTGTTATCAGCAGGAAAAAACTGAACATCAGTGGGACCAGCCTGTGGCTAATGTTATCTGTATGCCTTGCAGAAGCCAGGCAGTGTTTCCACATGTGAAATAGGAGAAGTGTCCAAGTAAATAAATGGCCACTCAAATTTTTTTTTTAATGTATTATAGGTTATGGTATCTATACATTAAATGAATGTGAGAATGGCTGAATCTGTGTAGAGGAGTAAGTAGAATTATAATTAATACCTTTTTTTCATCTTCTGTTGATCCCTTAAAGCATGATTCCCTTTTGTGATTTTATGGGAGAGTTTTTGTTTTCCCAATCAACTTTGTTGTAATTACTTCTTCTTTGTTCTCAAGTATTAAGAAATAATTCTGAATGTGTCAATTTTCATTTTTCTTTATAGGTTCTGCTCAGTTGACGCTTTCTGGGACAAAAGTTATAGAAAAAAGTGACTGTAATAAAACTGTAGTTTTACCTTGTCTTGTGACTAATCTAAGTCAGAAAAGTGAAAGTACCATGTTTGTTATATGGAAAAAGCAAGGAGATACATTTTTTTCTTTTAATGGAGTAAGCAAAAAGATTAATGTTGATTCCTCGTTTTCGTCTGCAAAATTTTTACACCGCGAGAATTTAACCGACGGTGATGCCTCCCTGGTGCTCGACAGCAAACAAGCAACTGTTGGAAATTACAGCTGTGAAGTAACAGAATCAAACAGAGAAGGAGAATTTAGAATGGAACTTATAAACAGCTCGGGTGAGTTGTCTGCTGTTGTTTCAGAACCTGGTGGGAGGGAAAGCAAGCAAAATCTTAAGGGAAGTAGAAAAAAATGTACATGGCAATGTAATCCTTCAAAGTGAAATACAAGAAATGTAGTACCCAGGCCTTCTAACCTGTAAGCTAATATGGCTTATTTTGGTTTACGTTAGAGGGGAGTGCTTCCATGGGAAAGATCTGAACATACTTTTTCATTCTGTAATAATGTCTGAGCGTGATTTAGGTCCCATACAGGAAAATCTCTACTTTCCCACATCTTTTTTATTATGTAGGTGCTGATATATTCAGCAGTCTCATGTTATTGCATGAAATATTTCTGATCATCATCATAATACTGAAATGTATGCATCCATCACAGTGGCTGCAGAGATATTTTCTTGGAAGAATTGCTTCTTGCAACTTTTAACTCTGCTGGAAAACTACAGGTAGAACTAATAGAAATTCTGGTTTAAGAGCCATAAACTCAATCTGAAAGTCAGAAGTTTTCTAGCGAGGTTGAAAATGCTACTGCTAGATAGCATCTTATAGTTTTCTAGCATTGTCATCTTCAAAAGATGGTGTTTAAAGTGATGTTAAAATGAATGAGATTCACTAAATTAATTTTTCATCTAGAGAGCTATTTTACTTTATCTTGTCGATCTCAGCCCACATTCTCCAGCGCCTCAGCTGTTGAATAATGGGTTCTGCTGTACATGGGTTATCTTTCAAGTGCTATGCAGATGTGACAGTTTCACTGGACACAGGTGCCCTGTTCATCTGTGTTGCACGGGAGACTTGCCTCTGGAGAGGTGCTCACAAGCACTGAATGTGTTGCATGTTGTAGCACATGGAGCCTTACCCATGCACTTTAGAATTTTGCTTGCTTTTGCTATTAGTTTTTGCATTTCACAATAAAATATTTGCGAAGCTCAAACAGATGTTGCTTGTGTCCTGCTGTAGACATTTGGGTAATTCTCAGTTGGGTCTAGTTGTTGAGTTAACCATATACCATGCAAAGCAAATGTGATCCTGAAATTGAGAAGGGCACAGCCATTGAAAGTGAAAATGCTAGAAAATCATTCATTTCTTAGAACGCTGCTAAAACAGGGGAAGCGGTATACACAGTCTCTGTTTCCTTCATTCTCTTACAGCTTACTCACGCTTTTGTGACCGTTTATGCAATTCAGTGTTACGCTCCAGAATAGGAAGCAAGGCTTGAGAGTGCAGGAGAATCAAGTCCCATTTGCAAGTTTTATTTTCTCTGTGTTTATAATTATGAAATTGATATAACGACAGCAGAGCAGGAAACTGACACAATTTTTCTAATTTCATTTTCTAGTTGTCAGTTGCGGCGACGAAACACCAGAGGAAAAATGTGGTTGGTGAAAAATTCATAGTTTTGAGGCTGCATTAGGTTTGAGACTATATGCTAGAAAATGTAAAACTTAGGTTTGAGGATGTAGCTGAACTTGCTCTCTCTCTCTCTCAGTACTTCTGCACAACTTTTTGTTGCTTGCTCCTCCTCAGTGTTCTAAAGGAACTCTTGAGACAATAAGCTAATAGAAGGAAGTATAATAAGTGAGTTTTGGAAAGGGTTAGTGGATAGTGGAAATCCTGTGCCAGTCTTCACTTGGTCATTTCTAAGCAATGAATTCATGCTGTCACTACTAGCATGTTCCAATCGATGCTTTTGCAAAGATAGTCATACAAAGATCCAGCTATCCTGCATCTCTCTTTAGAGAATTCCTTGATTTACCTAGGCAGTGGGTAGCAGTGTGTGCAAAATTGCTGTGCAAGTGCCCTCATCTTTGTGCACAGACACTCTTTCCTGATCAGAAGAGTGACTGTCAAGTTTCTCCGTTTTCTGTTCTTTTTCCTCTCTTTATCATCTTTTTTCTTGCTGCTTTTTCTCTTTTCTTCTTTCCTTGTCCTTCTCATTTTCTCTTTTTGTCCTTGTCTTCCTCCCCTGTTTCCTTTCCCTTCTTCTCTTCAGTCTTCTTTCCCCCCAGTCTGGAAGTCTCTCTTCTTAGCTTGGAACTGATTGCCCTATTTTGGCTCTTAAAACACTACTTTATGCCAGGAGTTTACTATGATTGCTATGAAGCACCAGAGTAAGGGAAGTATATTTCCAGGAAAATGCATTCAGCAGTTCCTCTTCCTTGCATGTTGCATGTGTCTGCAGTATTGCAGCTTCTGTACAGGAAGTTCTTTCTGACTCCAGGACCAGACCACACGTGGTTCTGTGTTGCACGCTGAAGCCCCAGCAGATACCGGGCTCCTTGGCTGCTTTCTTTTTTGTGATACCAGGTAGTGTCAGCTGGAAATGCTGAAGAGGAAGTGAAGTGGTTCTCAGAGTCTCTGCTTGCAGTTACTTCCTTTAATTATTCTCAGTTGCGTCAAAAAGCATCGCTGGGATTTGGCTTATTAGGGAGTGGCTGCTGTGCACTGAAGTTACTCTTCAATATTAGTTGCTTTTTCCATACTGTGAATGAAGCAAAAAGTCTTACTTTAAACAATTCAATTAACTAACCTGTTTTGGTGAGGTAGAAGTTAGCAGCTATTTCTCCATTTTCTTGTCTTCAGCTTGTCTTATATTTGCATTGTATGCACTGTATCTACTTCTGTGACCTCTTGTGGGAGGAGGGGAGGGAAGGGAAAGAGGTAAATTTGTGAACTTAAAAGCTGCCCTCAGGGTATTTAATTGACATTGAAAATTGTGAGGTATTACTGCTTAATTACATGTTTCTGGAGCAACAGATGCAACTTTTATGTATGGAGAAAAATGCAACAAATATGCATCTTAATGGAGATTAGAAATTTCTTTGGAAGCAAATGTGCAGGCAGAGGAATGGTGGCAAGTATAATGTAAGAAATTGAGACTTTGGATTCCACTGAATGAGCCTAAATGAATATATGAGCAGAGATTCAAGAATTAACTGCATTTTCTATTTCAGTGGAGATATTTTCAGAATTTTATGCTGGAAGGTGGCTTACAGAGGCTTAAAGCATGACTGACTGCACAGCCTAAGGCATCCAAAATGCAGAGGAAAAAAGTCTAGATGGATGATGTTGGGAAGACCTACAATTAACAAGGCAATGTTTCCCTCTCACTTAGGCTAGCTCGTGTATTCCTTACCACACATCTGGATTTCTTCCAGAATTACTGCCATTGAAAGTAGAAGAGAATGGCTGAGGAGGCATCAAATTTGACTTCTCCTGTCTTCTCTGCTTAGCCTAAATACTGTTTTTCTGATTTACAGAGATTTTTGCACTTCCACAAGTTCAGTAGCTTGTAGTGCCAAACGTTAGTACCAGCATATTCTCTGCTCCAGTGGAAGTTAATACTTCCAGTTTGGAAAATACTGGGAAAATACTAGAAGTACTGAAAAAGCAGGTTGTTACCCAGAAGCTCAGGGAGAAAAATACATAGGTAGAGGACATAGGTTTCTTAGCCAATTGCAGTTCTTAATGTTAAATTGCATTGGGCAATCTAGAGTATAGCCTAAGAGGAATGATAAATATAAAGCAAATAGCCTCAGTTTTTGTTTTCTTCCTACTATTTTTCTTTGTTTATTCTCTAGGATCATGGTTCCTTCTAGTGGAAAGGGCTATCATCATATCATTGGTGATCTTACTTGTTATTTTGTGTGCAGCTCAGTTAATTTTTATTGGTAAGTATTTACTCTTTAATTCTTTGTAGTTACTGATTTGTCCTGAAATCACTTCCATGCATAAAGGCATCTATGTAAAATGAAAGATGGTGCTCACATCTAAAAGATGTGTGGGAATTGATCCAGATAATACACAGAGACGTGGTGTGTGTGAAACTTTTCTTCACTGTTGATTCACCATGACATTATTGAATAATTTAAAAATTTTTCATTATATGGCCATAAAATCAATATGAGAGAAGGATGGTGTGCTCTCTTCTTAATGTAAAACTTTTCATTATTATCATTTTCATTCAGTCTTTTAGCATTGGCTTAGTTACAACTTAACACTGACATTGGTGATTTTGTTGAATGTTTTTAGAGGCTATACATTAATTCACCAATGTCAGACATCCTTAGATGTTCTTTACACGCTGTTGTCCAACGTCTGTGCAATGCAGAGTGTGCTTTATGTCCTGCTCATTCAGATGGTGCAATTTGCTACATCAGTCTTTGAGGTTTTCCAGCCTTTTTCAATTTGTAGACTTCTAAAAAATAAATTAAAAAAGAGAAACATTTCAGCTAAGAGTCAAGTCCATAAGAAATGGAATCAGAATGGTTTTTAATAATAATATACGTATTTAGCCATCTATATATAACTTCCTTTATTATTGTTTCATGAATCTCTGGAAGTGTTATGTGACTTTTCAAAGGTCCATCCATGGTCCAAGGTTGAAAACTAATACATACTTACAACAATACAGAGATAAAATAATTTTTGAATTCCTGATTCTCATATTTTATAATGATATAGGAACCTCTGATGTTCAGGGCTTGCCATTGCCCTGCATTCATAGCAGAACTTCAACATTTTTAGGAAAGTAATAATTTCATGGAGAAGCACTGTCATTTTATAAGAGTAATTTTAGCGTGCTTGGATGTTTTTGCACCTTGGCAAGTCATTGAAAGGTCTTGACCTCTGTGGGGAAATGAGGTGTTCTATCTCTAACTTGATAAATATGGGTGTACTTACTCTTTGTTGGGATTTTTTTGCGTTGGTGCATTTTTTTCCTTTAATTTGTACTCTCTTAGATAACGTGGGAATCCACCAGTGATGCTTTATGCCTTTAAATAGGTTGCTAAATTTGGCATGATTTTTCTGTGTAATATTTGAGAATGTATGTTTTCTTGGTTTTGTGCACTGGAGGGTGTTGTGTTGGTTTGTTTGAGGTGGGGTTTTTGGGACTTTCATTTACAGGATTGGCTTTTAGGATTTAAGTTCCTTTGGGGACAGAGGTGATGTGATGTGTCTGAGCTCACCCAGTGTCATGAGGAAGAGAATGAAACCTGAAATTTCTAAATCCTTCTCTGACATTCACCTGAGTAACAAATTTCCTGGAGCATTTGAATGTCAGCAGTGCATCTACCCAAATTAAGCTGTACCATGTCTGTTATTCTGAAAACATATCAGGTGTATTGTATGGAAGGAGAAAGTAAGAATTTGACACTGATGCCAGGTGTCATTTTTCTGAGTAAGCTATATTAACCATATCAAACAGTGAAAACAAATCATGTGAGTATATATAGTTTTTAGAAGTTTGAGTTTCTTTATTTAGGAACAGTCCAAATCATAAATCTGTGTATTTTAGTGAGAGAATCTGTATGCCTGATTGTTTTCCTCTCTGTCTCTTTAAGGATTAAAATATGAAATTGAATCTCAGAGGAAAGTGTGCATTATTGTAGCACTTGTCATCTTTGCAGTTGTAGCTGGTGTAGGTGCTGCTCTTTTCATCCAAGGTAAGTGATTAAAATAATTGCTCTCTTAATTGAATGGAATAAGGGCAGAAAAGAATCTCTTCCATTCTGTAGTATGGAAGTTAGTATCATCTATTAATTGCCATCTACTAATTTTTAAATAAAAATATACAGACTACAGCAGAAACATCATTGGAGTTGTCAGGCCCTCAAGTGAAAATAGGAAGATACAGACTCCAAATTTATGTATATTTTCTATCCCACTGCCTTGGGTAAATATTAGAGACTAGAGAATGACTTCTGGTCCTTCTGTGGGATTTCTTTCTGGACCCAGGAAATTTGGTGATTTGATTTATGTTTGTTGCTTTGTGTTGTAATCCAGTTAACAATTTTGGTTTTACTGATTCCCACATAAATGTTTGCAGATGGCTATACTGTACAGAATCAGGCTGGTCTTGGCCTAATGGCAATCCCTTCTGTCATTTTGGTACCACTTCAGTACGTCATGTTTGGAGTTGGTGAGTATTTCTTTACTCACTAATGTATGGATAGAAAAAACTGAGCTCCTCCCAAAATCTACAAAATAGTCTTATTTTTATAAACAGGTGCTACAATAGCATCCTGGGTTCGTCACGTTTGTAATATCTTGAAACAAAATGTTCAGCTTGTGTTTGTTGGCTTGAGTTGCTTCACAGAAGTAGGAGTTACCTGTTTGAGCAGTGAGATTTAGGGTAGCACATCTGAGTGATTTCTGCTCTCTCTTCCTGGGTTTAGGGACTGGGTTGAATAACTAGCTCTGAGAATGTGGATTCCATTTTTTTCTAATTGTGTTTTTTTTATAATGTTATTTTTATAGAGATAATTTTATATGTGTAGACATACAAGAGCCTTGACTTGCAGTGACTTGTGTGTTTGTTATCATGCTGACTGGCTGAGCTTAGAATTTAGGAGAATCTGATTTCTAGCTTTATGCAATAACCTGTCTTTTATGTCTCTGTAGTTAAATTTTATAATTTTGTTTCTTTTTTCCCCAGTTTTTGACAGTCAACTGCAGGCAACCTTGGCTCTGATAGGTTTGAAACTTCTTGGTTTTATAATTACTGTCGTTGGTTTTGCACTGTGTGTCCCAGGTAAGCAGCTAAGTTTTCTGGGAAACTGTGCTTTTTACTCCCGTCTGAACCTGATATTTGTTTATTTCTAACAGCAAAACTTTGTGTAAATGGCTTCACTACATGTAATGTTAGCTAGTAACTTCTGTAAATGTTACTGTCCTAATGCTTTTTTTATCTGGTGAAAGAAGAATAGCCTAAAGGAAGTATTACATACATCAGTTTCATGACTGCATTCTGTGAGCAGCTGCTTTAAAAAAAAAGTAAATTGTTTTAATTTTGCATGTTAGTGTTGATTTTGGGTGAGTATTATTGTTATTCTTACTGAGGCCTAGGGTAGTTAGAAATTAAATAATAATAATTTTCTCATGTTCAGTGATTAAATCAGAAATTCCTTGCTAATCTCTGCTTGTATGCAGCTGAGCCATGAATATTTCAACGAATACCAATAAAGCACATTAAGAAGGTACATGTAGAAGCAATTAACTTGGAAGTGTTCTCAGGCTGTTGTAAGTGTGGTTGTGGCTGACACTCTGTTTCATTGCTGAGAAGCTGTCAGGGTGGTAAAGGAGCACCAGCTAACCACCACACACAGTGATGTCCCTTATCCCTACCCCTGGCCTCCCTTTGTCCCCTCCCTGCCCTCCCCTGTGCCACTAGGGAACAATACAGCAGACAAAAGGGTCAGTTTAGGACTTGGCAGTATATTTAGTAGGAGAATACATATTTGTGTTCCCTGTAGGCACTTTATGCTCCTGATTTATTGTTTTGTACAGATAATCTTCATGTTAGTCATTGATTAGGTGGGGGATTTAAGGCCTATTTTTCCTTGAAGTGGTTTTTAAAGATTTGTCTAATCTAGGTGAAATGATAGCCCTTTCATTGGAGTTGTGATTTGAATTTTATGCTTATTGTTCAGTATTTACAGAAGTATTTGTGAGTTCTGTAAGCTATAATAGTAAAATAAACTGATGAGAGATTTCTGGTAAAGCATTAATACAAGGATTTTTTTGGAGGATGTTTTTATAATGCTTGTAAATTAAAAGTGTCCCTGGGTTTTTTCAGGGTGTTCTTCTCCCATGTCATACACGATAATGTTAGCTGTATCTCTGGGATTTCAGCTCAGTGATCCTGAACTGTCAAAAGAAACAGCTCATCCTGGGTTGAGCTGACAAATAATTGTAATAACAGTAACAGTATTGCATTCTGTCATCTAATACAACTACAGTCCAAAACAGTTGGGATTGAAGATGTAAATTTAAACTGATAATACTGTTAATGAAAGAGTGTTGTCAACTGCAGTGAATGAGTGGAGTACCTAAACTAGTAGAATAGTTGAGGTAAGCAGGATAAATCAGTAAATGCCTCTGTATCACTAAAGAATGTATACCAAAAAAAATGCAGGAGTAGTTCTAGGATAGCTTTGAAAGTGAAATTAATCATGCCTGTCTTTATCAGGTTTATTTATTTTACTAAACAGTCATATCTGAAAATAAAAGTTTGTGCTTTTTTTTCTGTCAGTTGATACAGTTCCTTTATTGTGTTTTTCCAGCATGTCCTCCATTACATGGGTCTGTTCTGATTGCTGGCTTAGCTATTATGGCTATTGCAAGTTTGCTCAGTCTGGCTTACGTGTTTATTATGGGTAAGTAGCACCTAATGTTCTGCATTACTTTCCTTCCAAGTAGACATAATTTATTTGAGCACAAGGTGTGATTTCACAGTTACATAGTTTTAAAAATTACTGAAAAGTTGTCTGTACGTGTTGGCTTTGTGTGGGGAATCTTGAGTTAAGAAATCCACAGTTTATCATCATAAATTGTTTCGAGATCAACATAGCCAGGTTTCTTAAGTAAGAGTTTTAGGAGGGATGTTGCTATTCAAGTTCTGCATTTACACAGTTGGCCAGCTGAATCTTAGAATGAAGAGAGCAAAAGGATGTTAGGGATTGTGTAGAGTGGATTGTGGGATAGTGGTGACAAAAGCTTATCAAAAGATGGATTTAAAGAAGCAGCAATCTGCCTATTGATTTGCACTGGTTAGAGGTAGGTTAAAAGAAGAGCAATTTGAATGCACACCTTTCATTTTAGTGAACCCTGGTTTTCCTCCTGCTGAATTTTAAAACCCAGGAGAAAAGAATAGCAATGCATGGTTTCAGAAACTGATCTGTTCATCAGATCTCAAAAGGATGACAGATTTAAGGATGTGCTAAATAAGCAAAACCCAGCAATGCTGTCACACCACAGCATAACATTGTGTGGACTCTACAAGTCGGGTCAGAGTGACATTTGTTTCAAGCTGTGCACCAAGGCTCTTCAAGCATCTTGTTGTTGTCTACCTTCTGTGGATACAGAACTGTGCAACTGAGGATGTGCTGCTTCCAGACTCAAGCTGAAGTGTTCACAGTGCAGTCACAAGTCTGCTCTGAACCTTGCAGTCTCCCAGGTTTAGTGCATGCGCACCATGTGGGGCATGGCCAGAAGTAATTGATCCTGAGACAAGTAGAATTTCCAGTAGAGAAGAAATAAAGGCAGAATGCCTAATATTTGATATCCAAGATAAATGAAGATGAGTCAAAAATATGGCAGATGTGAATCAAGCCTTTTAATAACAACAATACATTTATATTTTATTGACTTAGATTTACTTGTATAGTATTGACTTCAATGCTGTGTGCTCATGGTCTGCATAAATGTTGCACTTCTGTTTTGCTTGTGCTGGCTGAAGAAGTCAAATGTAACTGTTGGGGTAGATTCTAGCATGCCAAAATAAGCACAATGAATAGTGAGTAGCCTAATTTACCTTTAGAGCTGAGTGCATGAGTGAGGCAATTCACACACTGAACATGATAAGTTCATTTGGTTCCTAAACAGAAGGGTGCTTAGAGGCTCCAAGAATTTCCAGATCCTAGAATTAAGTACCTTTGGGTGGGGAAAGCTTCACTTATGTGTGTTATAAGTCTGTTGCAAACTTTTTCAGTAGACAATACCTTTTCCAAGGTAAGAAGTGACAAGATGAGAGGAAGTGGCCTCAGGTTGTGCCAGGGGAGGTTTAGATTGGATATTAGGAAAAATTTCTTCTCTAAAAGGGTGGTCAAACATTGAGACAGGCTGCCCAGGACACGGTGAAATCACAATCACTGGAAGTGATGTTTAGGTGTGGCCCTTGGGGACATGATTTAGTGGTGAAGGTGCTGGTGCTGCTTGGGTTGGGCTTGCTGGTTGGTTAGGTTTGATGTTCTGGGAGGTCTTCTCCAACCTTAACAATTCTGTGGTTCTATGTTTTTATTTGGTTGATTGTGACATTTATTCATCTGCTTGGTCACTTCTTTTCTAATTATTTCAGGTCCCAGAATGAAAGATCATCCTCGTCCGGGGGTAAGCTTAAAATTAATAAATTTGGGGTGACTAGATGGCTCAGGGGATTGTAGTGAGATACTGAACCTTTCTTCACTAGTTCGAATTCAGACCAGGTTGGTAGCAAGCAACAGTTCTGGCTGTGTAACAGATGTCTAATGTTGAGTGAGTTGGTGGTCTCCATTGTCCCTCCTGAGTGTGTCTGTGGTACTGTAACTGCCACCCTGGCATAGGGCTGCTCCGACTGTCGTGCCCAAATGGAGTTTCCATTGCTGTCACTGAAAGGTGGTGGAAGTTTGGCATTCTTTTACAATGCACTCCTCCACCTGAATATTTAAGAGCCATTTTTCTCACCTTATGAAAAAGCTTTTTCATTAATGTGAGTGCAAAGTATCCAGGTGGCCTATAACAAAGAATTAAGAGATTTTTTTCCTATGGTCTTGTACACCAGAACCCTTTGGTATTCTCTTCAGTTCCTGGCTATACAGATGGCATAGCCTTGACCTTTTTTTCTGATTTCCCTGTAATGCCCCCCAATTTGATGAGACCTTCTGAAAATAAAGTGCCTGTCTTTAGGTAACACAGAACAAATTGAAAAATACCTTGTTGTTTTTTTTTTTTTTTTAAGGTTTTTTTAGTTGGTATTTTTTGAATTGTAGAATAATAGTTACCAGAACAGTAATTTTCAGACTTGCACAGTGCTTTCGAGCGATCCATGAATGTGAATTGCCTGATTTCTGGTGTTTTCCAGAAGCAAGGAAAGAGGCACAGCTGTAGAATATCAGTAAAACTTCCTTGTAGCAGGGGAATCTGGCAAATACTAACTCATCCCACCTCTTGGATGCCAGCCATCATTTGAATTTTCAGGTCTCCAGTCTGGAGCCTGAGACCCAGCTGTGAAGGAAGATGGTTTCTAAAGAGCTGACTGCAGTTAGGACAAGAGATTTTTAGGTTTTTTTACTTCCTTTGGTTTTACTCAGCCATTTTCATTGTAAGGAAGAGTATTTCAGAGGATTAGTCTTTGTTTACGGAAGGAATACAAGTGCACAGAGGAAGGAAAAGAGGTTAAGAGATCATTGTGATAAAAGCGAGCTGAGAAGTGAATTGAAGATATGCTTTATTCAAAATGAAATCTTGCCTTTATCTAACATCCTTGTGCTTAGTAGTAGAATGGAAGTAAACAGGGCAAGAGAAGGGTGTTTTTTTTCTTTAACTTAGTTTTGGTTGTAAATAAGCTTTGAACTAGAAACCAGCATGCAAAATAGAATCCTTTGATGAGAACTCTGTTCTCTTTGAGCTTCTCTCCTCACAAGGGGGTCTTCCATGGCAGCAAGGAATTGAGAAATAAATAGCCACAGCAACACAGGAATGAACATCATGTTACTCTTTGAACTGGGGACAGGAATGAAAGCAAAAGAAGTTTTTAAAACTTAGAGGTCGTTGGAAACCTCAGCAAGTACAAATATGTTCTTTGCAGCTGCAGGGCTGCTATCTAGCTGAGGGCAGAGGAATTCAAGGGATACAGTTTGTGACCTGGTGGAAATTGGAGTGTGTTAATATGCTGCTTGGTTTTTTTCCATTAAGGGCTGTTCAGCCTATATTGCTGTGCTTTGAGGCAATAAATTGATGTGAAGTAATTTTAATAATACACTTTGACTCTGTGTCATCTAAAGAGTATGGAAAACTTAATATTGGTGAAGGGCATCATTTTGACACTGGGGCACACTTAAAAAATTATTCTTGAGATTTTCCTGAGTCGGAGGGCAAAAAAGTGTGGTTTTGAAATTTACCATCTTAACCAAGTACTGTTTTGTTTTGGTTTTTTTTTTTTTAAGCATTTCTGTAGGTTGCATGTGTTGTTTCTGATAATTGTCTCCCAGACTAAATGCACAACTGTCATGTATTTCTTTTTGAGGAGATTCCACTTGATTTGCTTGGCTACTAATTTTCTTTTATTTTTTTAGTCCTGCTGCTTTGTTACTAACCATTGATAAAATGACAGAAATAATCAGTTAGGTTTTAGAGCTTAAAAGTACTATCTGCATGGCTTCCGCTGCCACCTAGGGGTATTTCATCTGGGTAAACATCACAGTAAGGGAAAACAACCTGGAGAATGCAGCTATTAATTGACATATTTTTTTTTTCAGTCCTTTAGTCATTAATTTGATTAACATTAAGCTTTCTTCGTTTTTGTAGAATCACTACTTACTGTATATGTCAATTAGAGTAATTTAACTGTGGCCAGCCAGAAGTAAACATGAAGGCTTTTTATACATATATATATTTTTAAATGTTTTGCAGAAAGCTGTAGAAGAACCACTAAATGGTAGGTGATATTCAAGGTTTATCTTCTCATTAAGGGATTAATTATGGATAAAGACGGTTCTAATTCCCAATACCACAGCACTAAGATGGCAGATGAGTGTGGCAACTTATGTAGCTCTGTAAGTCAGTAAGAGTTTGACTTCTCATGAAATGTTGCCTGCAGCTCCAGACTCCCTTTCTTTTGCCATTGTGCTTGCTAGCCAGAGGCGCTGTTTGACTATTTTAGGACGAATCCAGTATCTCACGATATTATGTCCACCCTCTTTGCTTTGCAAAATGTCCAGCTTTTAAGGGAAGAAGAGGGAACTGGTATTGTAAATTGATGTTAATTCTTCATAAATATTTATTTAGGTGAACTGCTTAATGATCACAGCAAAATCTATTCTTCCCACTCTATTCTTTTCATATTTCCTTGGGTTGGGGAAATTCTCTCATGATGTTGAGAGATTCTGATACTACTTAAGGTGAGGGAAATTTACAATGAAAAGGGATGACTTTGGTTTTTGTTTTCTCTTTTTTTTTTTTTTTTTTTTTTGCTATTCTGTTCACTAATTGGCATGCTGAGTAGTAGCATTCTAACCTGAATTTTAGAATTAACATGAATATTAACTGTGAAGCATTTTTTTTCTCTTCTACTCATTACTAATCCATTCTTTTGACTTTTCAAGATGCAAAAGGAGTGATGTTAGAATGATGGTAAGTCTAGCAGATATTTCATTTAATGGCTAAGCATTTGAGAGTTTTGATATTTAGAATTACTCAGTACTAATTCAATGAAACTTGGAGGACAGGTTTCAGGGCAGGTGCTTTTCTTATTCTAATTATAATTAATTGAAAAGGAAGAATACATGTATCCTATATCAAACACAGAGGAAGAATGTGTATTCCTAAACAGTGAAGAGGATGAGTCAGTGAGAGAACTGTGCAATAGTATGCTTCTGATCAAATGTGGAAAGTCGAATAGCTTTGTTTCCTTTATGCTCATGTAGTATTTAAGATGCATGGAATGTTTCCTTGGTGGTGTGGGTTGTTCTATTTGGGTTGTTTTTTTTTGTTTTGTTTTATTGCTGTTGATATAACTGCACTTTCTCTCTGCATTTAATTGGTGATCTCCAATGGAAATTCACAGGAAAGTGGCTTAAAATTAACTTTCTCTGCCTCTCCCCCTCTTTAGGTGTTACTTGAATTTCTGGGTTTTGTTGGATTGTATTCCAGTTGAATTTTACTCATTTTATTATTTTACAGATTGCTCTCATTGAAGAGCTTAAATTTTAGGCTAGATGATAAGGTTTGAAAATAATAAGAACAGTATTACTGAATCTTTTCTATTCAGCAGCTGTACTTTCAATGGGAATAGGATAAAAAAGCACTTGTTGATGCTATTGGTACTTATGTTTTTCCCTGAATACTGACCAAGCTTGTCATGAGGCATCACTAGACCCTTAGCCTAGTACTCCTGCATTCAATTACAACATTTTGTTGCTTGGGATAAAGAGTAAGCCCACTCCAAATCTGTTAGCTCACTTGAAATATTTTTATATCATGCCATTTCTAGGAAGCATGAATTGACAATGAGCAAATGAATGAGGTACTAGCTAGTTCTAATTGGAAAAAAGTGCATGAGTTTTAAAAACAGGCTTCCTTACAAATACCATGTGTTGTTTGGTTTATGTTACTTATGACTATTATATTTGGTTCTTCCAAATATCCCATATAATTATTTTCTAAACCAACAGGAATACAAGCACTCCTACAGTACAAAGGACAAGTGCATTGGTGTCTCATATGCACGTTGATAAATGTGTTACCAGTTAGTGTAATCTGAGCTGGATGGAGTGGAAGGCAGGGCCTGCTCCAGAATTGGCTACTGCTTGTTCTTGACAGAGTTGAGACCAGGAAGCAAATTTGCCAGTCCATTGCTTTCAAGCAGACCAGAAGGGAGATCAGGATGGGCTCTCTGCAGTTGCCTCATCCTGCTAAAGAACAAGGCAGAGTTTTGCTTGGAGATCCATTTATAAATAAGTTGCCTGTTTTTTTCTTGGGTCTCATTCAGGTTATGAAAACCTACCTTCTAGTGCTGAGGTGGAGCTTCCAAAAGCACAGAAATTGTCAATTACCCGTTTAATTTTAGGGTAGAGCTAGAAGTCTGTCTGCTTTTCTGCTCTGAAAGATGGCTCCTAACCAGTGACAGAAGGTTTTACAGATGGAAGGCAAATGCTCTGACTCACACGCTGGAGGCAGTAACCTCTTGAGGTCTACCTGCTCTGTGTGAACCTTCCCTGGAAAATTCACACACAGACTGAAGCAGGGATGAATCAGATGCTGAAGCTGACTAGCTTACAAAATAGCATGTGAAGGTAAACTAGCATTTGAATATATGGACAGGGTGGGTCAGACAGCTGAGCCTGAGCCACTCAGCTTATTCAAATTCACGAGTGAAAGCTCCAAGATAATGTCCACCTTTCTTTTGTGGAGAGGCTGAAACATCACTTGCTCTTAGTAACACATTTTTCTACTATTTGAATGCTAAATGTGCCTTCAATTTTGAAATGAAAAAAAAAAAATCTGTAAGCTGTGACTTGCGTAGGCAGCACAAAACATTGCTGTTCCTCCCAAACAATGTTTCTTTTTCTTTGTTTTTAAATTCCCAGAACTGCAGAGTTATGTGATGCGTATATAAAAAGTACACCGTTGTTGATACACCGTGGCCTTGAAGATGCACTACTCAACGAGAAGAAATTCAGGAATCTAGTTGTTTTGCATGTGTGGCAAAAGTGCTTTTGATATAAATGACATAATTTTATAGTCACAGCAGCTGTAGCAAGGAACACATGTGTTTGCCCACATGTGATCTTTATTTTCTTTTGTTATGGTGTATATGGGATGGTGAGGGTGAGAATATAAAAAGCACTATTTGCCCAGTACAGAGTCTCCCTGCAGTAATCCTTAGTGGTATTATTTTCAAAAACTATCATTAATCACTGCTTTGATAATGGGCCTGCTGAGCCCAGAGATTGCAATACCATTTAGGCTATTGTTTTCTTTATTTGTGTGCATGGACAAAGTATGGTTTACGTGTATGATACAAGCAGGAAGTAGAGATTGTACAATACAAATCTTTTCTGACATTCAGCAAATTTTTATTAACAAAAAAAGAAATGGAAATTTACACACAAAGTTGCATAAGTACAAAGTATACTCCCAGCTCTCCTGAAATTATTAAAAGAGTTCTAATTCCATGAGACGTAAGTATTCCTCTCTGTGGACAGTAGTCATGTGTGCTCTGGCTGATATTTTTGTCCAGTGAGAGGGCTCTCCGTGCCTCTTCTGTATCCTTTGATAAGAAATTGCTCAGCTGTTGGAGCCTAATTCAGCACTGGAATTACAGAGCACAGGAGCTGGTAATCTTAATGCTGAATGTGGTTCTTGTGTGTGTTCATGTTGTGCAGTGTGTGGAACTGGAAGCAATTTCAGGCTTTCTTAACTCAGTGAATTTGTGAAAGTCGTGGATGCTTCATAAAAATAGGAGTTGTCCTATTTAGTATATTTTTGACAGAGTTTAAAACCTTGTTTTCTTGAATGGAAAAGAGCTATATAATTCCTGGCCCAGGTTTATGTTGCTGCCATTACATCACAAATACATAAAATAAAAAGTAGGAGGAGCTGATGAGTGAGGAAGCTCAGTTTATGTATATATCTAATGGTATGGTTAAAAATCAGTTTACTAGAACTTGCACATTCCATGAGATTCTGCTATGTTTTACAGCTGTTTTGAGAGTTGTTCCAATATAGTTGGCTGCTCTTGGACTTTGTGTATGCTTTGTAGAAATCTTGACATTGTTTCCTGTTTGTACTAAGGTACTGTATTTCAAAGGCACACACGGTTTTCTCCTAACAATTTAAAACTTGGTTTGGAAAGGTGTTGCCAAACAGTCATGTAATAAAATCTATGCTTTTAAAGATACTGAGTAATTTGGCACTTCTCAGAGTTGAATGTTACAAACCAAGGTTCATATCCATGTTGTGGGTGCATGTTGCAGGGATTTGGGTCTCTGCATTAAGAATTCAACAAAGTAAAATTAGGTGTCTAATTTCACAGTAGGTGCTGTCATAATCGTCCCTCTTGCCAAGGCTGCAGGATTGAGCCATTGAAAGCAAGGCATGGGCCAGCCCACACTGGGATCAATGGAACTGGACACAGGGAAGAGGGTTACCCGTGAAATGAAATATGGGAGAAGTATGTATGGCTCACACTGTCCTACTTTGCCAGTGGGAGTATTCACGTAAGGTTTGAGCTCTTACATATGAATCCTTTGGTGCAGGTTTTTCCATAATCTCAGTGATATCTAACTAAAGATGGGAGATGGTTCTCCATTACAATTCAGTATAAAAATTTTTCTAATTTAGTACTGTGCAGTGCTCCCTGTTTATAACTAGTGATTCCCTCTGGCAAGTTGAAAGTCTTAGCAGCAGAGGAATAAAAAACCAAATCAGCTGGAATTCTGTTGAGGTATTCTGCCTTATAAAAGCAATTATATATAATAGCTTTATGTTAATTTCTGTAAAGCAAACTGCAGCAGAGCCCCGCTGTGTCACCGTGGGATCAGGCCAAGCTGACAATTCCTAGGAATTGTCAAAAACGTTAGCTCAGTGGCTGTCTATGGGCTGCAGAATTGTGGCCCCGGAAATGGGAGAACCCCACCATCCTGTTGTGTTAAGGGCTGGATTTCTTCTAGGTGGGAATTTAAAAGTGAGAGTTCAAAAAGTCATTGGTACACCCAGCCAGCCCTTTCCCACCAGTAGTTTAAACCAAAGTTGTTCATAACTGTATGCTTTCATTGTGTGTGTACATATGTGTGTATATATAAATATATAGACATTTTAAATATCTATAGATCTATAGTCTTTACCCGAGAAACTTTTTATTTATGAAACATGAAATGATTTTGTAAATACTGTGCTAATATACTTAAAAAATAAAGTCATTTTAAGTTGTTTTTGCGGGAGATTTTCTTGTTGTTAGTACGCTGAATGTCTGTAGCTGCTTCCATAAATTCATAGTCATAGCTGCTCTTCTCCCTGCCTTTATGTATTACTTACTGGATCTACAGGAATGTTCAGTGTTACATGGGCTGCTGTAGATGAGTTTGGGTGGATTTCTCCTTAAAAAGGTCATCCAGATGGTGAAGTGAGTGTGTAGGCTGCCGTGTAATAACTTCAATTGCACTCTCCATCAGCCATCAAATGTCACCCGAGTGTGCTGTGGGAAGAAATGAGGAGTAACAAGTTGCTGATGCCCCTGTAACTTCAGAAACAGCAGAGCAGCACCTCTGTCCAGTCTGTCTTTGCAGCCCTGGAATGGTATTTCTGTGAGAAGAGGATCCCTTGTGTTACTGCTAAAGCACTGCTGGATAAGTTCTGGATTTCCTGAAGTTGTCTTCAATGTTCGTTTGACTGAAGAGAGAGGAGCTGCATGTCCTGCCTGGTGAGCTTTCCACTCACACATCCTCTTCAGTGGAGCTGAGCTGATGGGAACAGTGCAAGTTATTGGCAATTCCCTCGTTTGTTCAAGGTGGCTTTAACTGTGGCTGTTGAACTTCAGTGTCTCTTCAGGAGTGTTTTGTGACTTCACCTCGACACACACTTTCCTCTCTAAAACCACAATTTGAGCTATTTGAACAGAATTTTAACAGTTTTAGAATTTTATGTGCAGGGACCCAACTGCAGGGTGAACTGCAAGCTCAGGGAGACTGGTCCTAAAGCTCAGGAAAACTGCATGCTTGAACTTAGGGTTGAGAGAAATGGCGCTAATCTAAATGCATGTGACTGGCAAATATCTCAACACAGTACCATCAGTGATGCCCAGTACCTGTGCTCCAGACTGCTCCAGTCAGTTGGACCAGGAAAACCAACCCAAACCTGAACTTGCAGTCCAGAAGCCTTCTGAAAGTGCTTGAGGAGAGCCCTGTAATTCAGCAGTTGCTACAGTGACCTGCCTAAGAGTAGAAGTGGACGACCTCTGGTTCATTTCCACTTTGCAGAAGAATTTATATTTCTTTCCTATGGAAAATAATTTTTTGTGCTCTTCTGCTCTGTGCTTTTGTCAGAGATGCAGCCAGCACTGTCTTGGACTTAAGTACCTCTTGCTTCCTGTATCCTTGAAGACTCTTGCAAAGCTTTCACCGTGAAAAAGTGTGAGCTGGACTTCATTTGGTTTCCTTGTTGCTTCCCTCCTGTGTCTGTGGCAGAAGGGCAGCAGGGATAGGGCATGGCCTGTACCCCAAACCCTTCACACTGCTGTGGGAAGAGGACAGGGAGTACTCATAAACTACAAAAAAAGGGGAGAACCAGACTATTTTTCAATGAAATGATGAATTGGCAAGAAACTTTAATACACAAATGTAAATAGCACAGATACAAGGATCATCTGCTTTGGGGGAGGGAAAGCTGCAGTGTTGAAACAAATTTGCTTTCCTTCTGTTCTTTTGCTTGCTTGTTTTTCAAGACTACAGAATGGGAGCTTTTGAAATTATTGGGCTGGAGAGTGGGTGCTATGGGGGGAAGAGAAGTCTGCCATGAATACAAGTTTGGTGGGAGAATTAAAGAGCATAGGAACTGCAAGTTTGTTGGAAGAGTGTGAAAAGTTTCTCCTAACATTGCTAAAGTTTGTACTTTTGGACCCTCCAAAGTTATAAGACTATTTCTGTTTCTTCACTGATAGGGTTGTCAAGCATTGGAACAGGCTCTCCAGGGAAATGGTGGAGTCATTGAATTTGGCACTCAGTGGTAGAGTTTTGTTGACAGGGTGGTGTTCAGTTAAAAGTTGGCCTTAATGATCTTGGAGGTCTTTTCTGACCTTAATAATTCCACAATTCTGTAGAGTGCTGCTGTCTGCATGTGACCAAGCAGCTGAGCATGTGGAGGTTGTTGGGGATGTGCATTTGTCACATGAAGTCAGACTCTACCTTCACACCTCAGTGATGTCCCCTGGGCACAGCAACTGCTTGGTGCAGAGTAAGGTCTGGCACACCTTCAACTTGAATTAAAGTACTGAATTTTACTGTCATTCACAGTTTATGTACCTGCAGACAGTGAAAGATCTTGCTCTAGTAATTAGTCTTCCCCCTTTCCTACCCCATCCCACACCCCCTCTACCTTTCTTTTAAGGCTGCACAAGAGGTGAGTGCAGATTAAACTTGGAATGGCTACCAGACCTGTGGAAAAACAAAGGAGGCAACATTTTTCAGAACCTTGCTTGAGGATACTTGTATTTGGTTGCATTCATTTAACTTTCCTCTTTGTCTTCCAGAAGTGCTGCAGGAATAGCTTTTAGAGCAAGAACATTTGATTGTATTTTGGGCAGTTGGGGTTTTTTGTTGGTTTTCTTTCTGTTTGGTTTTGTTTTTTGATTTTTTTTTTCTGTGTAAGAAAGCAGTATTTTTTAATAAACTAGATACATGGGAAAGAGGGAAAAAAACCCTGACAAATGAGTGGAAATCCATGGTGCTATTAACCAGGAGGTTCATCCAAAAACAAATGGAAGTTCAGACAGCAGTAAGGAGAAAAGAGATCTTTAAGATCTATTCATTGCAATTAATTTCATCTAAGTTTGAGCATAGCCAGTTAAGACTGTTTCACTGAAGAAAAAGGTAATCAGGGTTCTCTGACATTTTGTACTAGTTCAGCTCAGTAAAAAAGAAAATTCAGCTATTGAAGATGAAGTAAAGGCACTGTGTTGTGTGCACAGCTCTGCAGGTATGGGAGTTAGGTAGAACTTGGAAGCTTTGATTTGTCCTGCATGAAGAAATGCTGAGGATTTAAGGATCGTAATAAAACGATATAAATTGTAGTTAAGGGAGCCCAGCATGGAAATAGATTCCTTTGTATCCTGCACTGTAATTACAAAACAGGTTTTCAGAAACAATCCCGCTGTAGCTGGAGTTACAGTTAAGAATGAAAATGCTGCTGCACCAGGCTTTGATGGGGCCAGGCACTTACTGTTCTATGAAGTTTGTGAGGTTTTGGCTGGTACAGATAAAGAGGTACCACAGTAGGAACCTAAAATGTCCTCCCTTACGTGGTCTGTAGGTAGGAAAAAAAGTTAGTTTTTGATAGACTGAGCAATCTGAAAACTACTGTGATGTTATTTAATGTGACAGTGTAAAGAAATTTGGGTTAAAAAGGTGGTGAGGGGGAGGAGGGCAATTGTTTTTTTTTACAGTACCACTTACCTGCCCCGTCCACTGATGCTTCCACAAAGAGGATGAGTGGGGATGGATGCTCAGTAGAGCCTTGGAGCAGGCACCCTATCACCCTACAGCTCTGTTTATTTAACAAAGGTGATGCCTTCATACTATCCTAGCCCTGTTAGGTTGCCCTTCATGCTGCCCTTTTTTCCTCATACCAGTTCTCTGGAAATGATATAATCCAAATAGTAATGGGTAATTGGGGAGTAAAATCACCATATCCTGAACCATGAGATGGGTGTTGGTGTTTGCAGTGACGGTACACCAGAACACCAAAGCATAAAGAGCTGTAAATATCTTTCTGTACAGGAAATAAAGCTGATTACAGCATCAATGAGGAAGTGCAATTAACATGGGATAAAATACGTCATGACTGGCAGTCACAGGGAAGGTTCCTGTCCCCCAAGGCCAGCTAAAGGAGCTACATCTATTTCATTGGTGACAGTGGGAGCTCTTGACATGCTCTGAGGGTGAATTAATAGCACAGTGCTAAAAGTTGCTGAAACAAATCAAACAGCACAAGAGAAAAGCCTGTGCTGAAAGGTGCAAGTCACTACTTGTTTGTTTACCCACCACAGAAAACAGCCCGTTTATCATGTGCACTTGGTGACAGACTGGTCCATGCCCTGAGCCTGCTCTTAATCCAGATTACAGCCTCAGACTGGGAAACCTGAACAAAACAACCTCAGTGTGTGGCTGCAGGAGCTGCCAGGATAAGGGCTGGGGAGCAGCCAAGAAAAAGTACTGGGAGCTCACAAGGCTTTGTAGAGAAGAGCAGAGACTGGCAAAAAGGAGGAGGGAGAGGCTCCAGCAGTATTTCCTCCATGCTGAGCTGGTGGTGAGGGGGTCACAGCAGCAGCTGTAGCTGGTACAGTTCACCAAACTATGGGCAAGGCCTTCCCTTGCCTTCATGCTGCTCCAACACCTTTAACTTCCTCGGCACTGTTCCAGCGAGACACCTTTGGCAGGTGAGAGAAACCTGTCTTACTTTGATCCTTAATCCCTGTTGTGTGTCATCACCAGTGCAGCTCAGGTTTCAGCCTTCCTGAAGGGGAGAAGTGAGATCAGGTTTTTTGTTGAGTTGCTTCTTAGTATAAATACCTTTATTTGGAAAGTGTCCCCCTTCTCCCAGCACAAGTGAGGCAGGACCTATTGCAAAGCTTGTGCTTCACTTGGATCCCACGGAACTGGAGAGATGTTAAACCCACAAGACAAAAGGAGAGTGTCCAAACTCTAAGCTCTGAAAGCACTGCCCTACAGTGGTCATACAAGTTTGAAGACCCTGTGAACCTTTTTCTGGGATAGTTCCTAAAGGGAGCTACTTCCTGGATTTATAGGTAACTTTGCCAGCCCAGTCAATCCGTGGCTAAATTTTATTTTTTAGTAAAACAAACGCATGCATTTGCTGGTGTAAGCATGTCTTTAGCATAACGTTCCTCAACATGGTGATCTCACAGGTCTGAAAAGAAACCCAGTGAAAGAGTAGCTTTGCCAAGGGACTTTTAAAGCCATACATGTAGGTGACAGTCAGATCTCATTGGACTCCAAGCATCCCTAGGTGCCAAAGTTCCCTCAGTACCAAAGAGGAGCTGATGACATCTGAAAGTCCTTGAGGTCTGCATCACCTGTATCTGGGTGGCTGGAGAGAACATGAACGCTCTGAGACCACCTCTTACTGTCTGGATTCCTGAAGGTGTTCTGGTGACCCCAAAGGAAGTAAAACCCAATTTTGCCAGGGAAGGACTAAAGATGAGAAGAAGGCTGAGTGTTGTCATTACAGAGGCACAAGGGGCATGGAGGGTGGCAGGGAGCAGAGCTTCATAGCCTTCACCTTATTCATAGCTCGGCACACCTGCCACAACAGGGGTCTTCACAAGGTATAATAACGAATAATAAATAATTTATATAATAATAAATAATTTTTACCTGACACAGTAAAAAGCAGCTTTTTGCTACCGCACTAAGGACCTCTCCTTTATAGTACTAGATCATGCTTCCTTTGTCTGATTATACCAAAGTGGCTTTCTTTTAACTCTGCTGCATGAATAGGTCACCCAAAATAAATAAACAAGACCAGTGGGAGGGGTGGGGAAGAAAACTGCTTTGAAGATACTGCCACTGGGTCATGTGGGTGGTTCAAGGCCAGTGCTCATTCCAGGCTTCACAGTCCAAGAGAACACCTGGCAAAAAGAGGCAGTCCCTCTTCCTGGTTCTGCAGAGTTAATCATTAGTAGATTTCTCTGCATTTCAGCCTAAAATAGCTAGAGTGGGGGAGTGCTTTCCCCACTTCCCTTGGGTGCCCCTGCACACAATCATGAGCCTCAAGGGTGGCTGGTGGATCAGGTTCCTGGTTTAGGTTTTGTCTCATCACTTCTAACCCTCACCGAGGGCAGCTCAGCCAAGCTGGCTGGATTCTGCGAGCTGCAGCCTCTGAAACACCAGTTCAAGCACCCAGACTCCCTCCAGACAGCACAAATGCAAGGTTTCATTTGGGTTTGATTTAATAGCAGGCTGGCCTCTGTTAGCATCACAGGAGTGAACTGAAGCTGCTCAGAAAGACATAGCCTGTGCCAATAGAAGCAAAAGGTTATTTGTGCTTTGGTGTAAAGGCAAATAAAAATAAAAACCCATAACTGCATTTAATGCAAAGCTTTGACAAATGTAGGTAAGAAATGTAGAATCTGTAGTCCTTTCTGGTGGTATTGTCCCGCACATGTTGTGATTTTGGGACCAGTTAGTGCTTTTGAGTCTGCAGTGAATCTCTCTGAGGCACAGAAAGAGAAAGTCACAAGTCACATAGAGGAAAAGGATTAAAAAGGGCCAATGGAGGCTCCAGGCCACAGCTGGGTTTTTGGAGCTGTGACTTTGTTTCAGGGCCTCCAGGGAAGCCCAGGATAAAAATGACCCTAAGTCCAGAAAAACATGGGCTTGGACGAAGGACTGGAACTAACAGGTTAATTAAAAAAAAAAATTAAAAATAATAATAATAATTTTAAAAGTCTGTGGCAGGGCATGACAACACAAAGAATGAAAGGTGCAAGAATTGTTTCCCCAGACCTGCAGCAGAGCAGACAAAAAGCTGACAATGCACAGGGATGGAGAGACAGACCAGACACTTTTAAAGCTCCTTTTGCCAATGCTCATCTTAATGTTTTAACAACTCAAGAAAAGCAACCAAGGAAAAATTTTCCACCACAGTGGTTCCTTCACATCCTGCACAGGGAGCTGCTGCCATGAGCAGTGCTGGGAGCACACAGCAACCAAAGCAGAAGGTTGGGATGGACTGAACCCCTCAAACAACAGATCAGTATAGCAGAAAGGTGACACACATGCACACCTCAGGTGACACAGGGCTCAGGGCTGCACTGATGGACCTCTCCATTTCGCAATGTCATGTGTCAATGTTGCCATGGGTTCTAGGTCTTCTGGACTCCATGGCTTTATCTCTGCCTGCAGGAGGTCAGAGACCCCTGTAAAAACTGTAAAAATGGTAATCAGACTGCCAGGATGGATGGTGCTGTTCTGGGAGCTAGACTACAGGAAAAACCTCCTGTCAAGATGGGACACACATGACTACAGGTGGGGGAGTGTGTGAGGAAGGATACAGTGAAGGTGTGAAATGAAGTTTCATGTAAAGGGAAAAAAACCCCAACTCCTTGTGATTTCTGGGATAGGCAAGGTGTGCTTTGGGCTGGAAGAAGACTGGGGACTTGAGGACCCATGCATGAGGCGAGATAGGGTTCTGGGTGATGAGAGATCATGGTGACAGTGGTTTGTGGCTCCTTTCCTTGGGTACAGCCTGCAATTCACAAAAAGACTGTTGTTTCCTGGGAAGCACTGAAATTCTGTGTATGTCCTGTGCCAAAAAGGCCAACAGCCATCCTGTGAGGAGGATGGTCAGCATTTTAATGACCAGTCCATGCATTTGGGGGAGCAGAGCCCATCTTGCCTCTTGCTTGTCTTGAATGCTCTTCAAACTGGTGTGAATTCTCTTATGCAGAGGATTGTATCTACTAAAATAAAGCTAGAAGAGAGCAATCAGGGAAAAATGTCATGATTATTTATAAAGACCCATTAAAAACTGTCTTTAGTGGTTTAATTCTTCCTTAATGAGTGTGGTTGTTGGGTTCATGCTTTGTTTTGATTCAGATGGTATCTGCATCAGAGTGAATCATTTGAACAGAAGCCCTGATCTTTTGAAATATGGCCATTTCTTTAAGGATGGAGAAAAATAGAGTCAAAATTTAAATTCAGATGATTAAAATAAGCAGTTTAAAAACACCTGTTTAAAAGTTCTCGTTTATTTTAACTTATTAAAGCAAAAAGTGCTGAGTAACAAATGAATCCCTGATCTTTCCCACATCCCATCCTTGCACATAGGCAGCTACCAAGCTGGTGCTAGACTGGAGAAGTGATCCAGATAAACCTTTTTATTTTTTAAATGGGACGTGTGAGTGCTTTTTTTCCCCCTCCACATTTCCTAGATAGGCTCTGCACCACGCTGTGTCATTTTTCCTAAATGGCAAGCCACGGTTCTTTTACAGCTGGCTTGTAGCAGGGGGAGTATTTTGTCTGAGTCACCAGAGCCATCTGGTCTAGGCAAATATTTTAGTGAATGATCTCTCTTTCTTACTTAGACTGCTTTTATTCTTCTGTTTATGTGCAGACAAAGGCAGGGTGGTCTCTCACTGACGAGCTGGCATTAAACCACGGCCTCACCCAGCTTCAACACCACCAAACATTACAATGTCTGTGGGCAGATTTTCAAGCTGTGATTGAACTATGAATTAAAGTTTTAAAAGAAATGTTTTCCTACTTCCTGGGCATTTGCAAACATTTCAGTTCAATGCAGATTGCTCAGGGTTTAAGTACATCATGTGGGGGTGGGGGTTCCTCAAAACATTGACCTGTGTGTGCTTCCTGCAGCACTTGGATATCACCCCAAGTTCACAACTAGTGTTTCCTTGAACCAGCAAGTTCCTTCTCTCATTGCAAGTGGGTTTGGGTGGTTTCAGCTTTATCTCCCTCTTTGGCTCTCAAATGACATTTGCTGGTGCTGGTTTGTGGTGGTGTTAGACACTGGGTCATCACCACCAGACCTGCCATTATCACCCAACAAATACTTGATGTGATATAAATATTTGTTCCGATAAAAACCTTCCACGGAAGCAGCATAATAAAAGCATAGAGCAGTTAGTTAGAAATAACATTTCTGGACAGCAATAGACTGGCTGCTGGAAAAGCAGCTGTTCCAGAGACTGCTGCATTTATTGAGTTAGCAGTGCTGGAGACCCCACGTGTGCTAATGCTGTGTGGATGCGGCAGGAAGGCTAGCTTTAGGCTAGATGATAAGGTTTGAAAATAATAAGAACAGTATTACTGAATCTTTTCTATTCAGCAGTTGTACTTTTCATGGGAATAGGATAAAAAAGCACTTGTTGATGCTATTGGTACTTATGTTTTTCCCTGAATACTGACCAAGCTTGTCATGAGGCATCACTAGACCCTTAGCCTAGTACTCCTGCATTGTGCAGCAGGAAAAGAGAGCCCAAACTTGCAGCTGAAGACCTGCATTGTGGATTTTGCTCAGCCCTTGTGACCTGAGCACACAGACCCAGCCAGGGTCTCTCCCTGCTTGCACACCAGACCCCAGCACACGGAGATGGGAGAGCCCTGGGAAGGGAACAGAGAAAATGCTTCTTTATTTTCATGGGCTGGTGTCTGCCCTCAGTTTTATCACTGCTCACAGCAGCTCTGCACACAGGGCTTTGGTTTCTCCTTTCTGCAGCAGAGTCTGCACTTAAAAACCGAGATGTGTGCATGTGTACACTTGCTGGGGGGGGGGTGGGGAAGGTTGGACTTTCACCTGTGCTTGTGCTCCTTTGCACCCATGGATGACTGACACTGCTCTGGTGGCCCAGTGGCCCTCCTGAACAGGCCCTGAACCCAGGCTGGCTCTCCCTAAGGACCCTCTTCCTCAACCAGCAAGGCAAAGCAGTGTGACAAGGTCAGTCATGGGTGATTTTTCAAATGACTCATTAGCAAGTAATTTCCTGCAATGGACTAAAACAAGGAAGCTGAGTCACTGGCTCTGTATCGAGGTTTCAGGGTGCAGTCTGTCTGTCTGTCACTATGCACGTGCACAGAAGGTCCTCAGCAGATGCAAAGCTGGAAGTTTCCCGAGGGAGGATCCTGTATGTCCTCCTTAGAGCTGGCTTGTGTTTGGTGCATGGAACTGCCAGCTCATTACATGCCAGAAAAAAAAAAATGCACGGGTACCAGCACCCCCCCTGCCAGGAGGATCCAGCATGAGCCAAAGCATTACTGAGTGCACCAGTTTTGCACCAAATCTGGCACAATTTGGTGGTTGCAAGAGGTGTCTTGGGTTTGAATGGAATTTACCCCTCTTGCTGGGTATTTTGGGCCAGGTTCACTGTGCTTGCCCATGACATAACCTGAATAATATCTGGTGCGGACATCAGGATAGAACTTGTTGTGATTTAGCTTACAGCAGCACCCAGTCAGTGTAAACTGTGGATACAGGCAGCTCTGACACCACAACAGGGGTGTACATGAAAAGCATCATGGCCTGCCTGGGTCTGCAGGAGACTGATAACCTATGGGCACACATCTTGAGAACCACTGAATTTCCTAAATAAGTAAAGATTAAGAGAAAGCTTTGGATTGTGTTGCATTATTTTTCATGATTCTGCACTGTTTTTAGTCCTTCTGGAAGTTGCTCAACAGCATTTCCCTCTCCCAGCAACACCAGGGTGCCTCCAGGAGTGTCACGCCTGATATTTGATGCTGCTCTCAGAAGCATGACCCCTAAATCATGACCACAGTGTCAAAAAGTGATGAAACTACAGCTGAGCCTCAGAGCTTGGGTTCTTTATGGTGCACGTACACTTCAGTGTTTCACTGGGGAGAAGCTCCACTTGCACCACCACTTCCTCCATGGGGCTGATGTAAATATTTGCCTTGCCACAAATGCTGTAGCTGAACTCTGCCCGTACCAGCCAGGCAAAATATTTTCATGTTCAGGCAGGGGTTCAGCCTGGATCACCCCACTGGCTGAAACAAGTCTGAGGAATAGGGCTGAGAATGAAGTAAACTGGTTTACATGAGTACGAGTGGTGCCAGTTTAACAACTCTTGAGAGCTGGAGCAACATCAGTGAGAAATATCCAGCATCTCCCCAGGCTTAAGGCAATTTAAACTGACTCTGATAAAAGTTTGATGAGCCAGGTGGGAAGGCTGTGTAATTGTCCCTCTCTCTCTCTCCACTGCTCTGAGTAATGGAAGGTGGTTTACCTTTGGTGGCTAGTTATAAAAAGAAAAAATATATGAAAAAGCTGCCTCAAAATCAGATATGTTTTGGGAAACGCTTTGCTTGGCAAAGGGAAACCATTGGAGACACTCCTAAAGTCAAACATTTTGGGGACTGAGAGCCCTCTGCAGGTACAGAACCAGGAACTGGGCTAAACCTCTGCAATAAGACACATCTCCAGGCAGGCAGTAGCAAAGCATGGAAAGGGCAAAATAATAAAGAATGAAAATAATTAGTTAATTGGGATTATGCCTTTCAGTAACACAGTTACTGAATTAATAGAACCTGTTGGGTTTTATTTTGTTAGACCATGAATATACTCCCTGCTCCAGGTAGCAGATGTGGTTCCTCAGCCGACATCAATTGAATTAAACTTGCACAGCACAGAAAAGCAGGAGATCTTTCCAGAAAAGTACTCACAGACCCCCTTTGGATCTGACCTGGGAGAAAATTGTGGGGCCACGAGCATGAGCCAGGGAGCAGGGAGAAGCAAGCAGCATTGTCCTTCATCCTAAGTGGCTTGGTCAGGAGATTAGTCCTGCTCTACAGGGTGCCAAACCTTGCCATTGCTCACACAGACTCCTGGAAAATAGGGGTAAGGCTTGGAGCAGGGGCTGGCAGGAGAGGGGGTGGCAGCACCCTGCAAGGGTGGGGATTCACACCCATTGCAGCTCTGCAGTCCCAGCCTTTGAAGGTATAAACTTTCCATCAGGATTACCAAACTCCCACCAGGGATTTTTTCCCCTTCCCCTTCCCTATTCCTGTTTTTTCCTCTCGGGCAGACACCTCCACTGTGCTGCAGGGGATCTTCCCCTCCCTTCAGGTTTAATCTTCATCACTGGTGTTTTCTCAGAGCTGCTGTACCCAGCCCTGGTGCTTTTGGAAGAAGAAAGCAAAGCACATTGGAAATGGATTGCAGCCCAGGCTGTGAGCCCTGGGGGACAGTGGGGTGGCTGCTGGTTCCAGCCTTTGCATCCCAATGCTCTGCATGCTTCCCTAAGGAAAACTGAGATTTTTCAAACATTTTAGAGGGATTGGCAGGTCCAACTCCTATGAAAATCAACAGGAACTAGACATGCAGCCAGCTGGGGGAAGAAGAAAAGGAAAAGGACATTAAACACCCAACTAAGGCTGTAGTGATGAATCAACCATACTCCAGCCCCCAAAGAATGAATCAAGTACATCACTAAGCCACACTTTCCAGACAACTAAAATTTGCCTTACAAGTCCATGAGTTATGAATACACTGGGTTTTTTTCAGTAACATGCAAAGCAAAGGAATCATTCTATTATATATAAATACATAGGAATATTTTCTGTTGGCCTTTAAAGGACCTGCTTGTAAAAAGATCTTTCCTGACTGTCATTTACTTTACCAATGATCTGGAGATTAAGAAAGCAGGGGCCAGGCCAGGCCAATTTCTCATGTGGTGAAACTCCACTGAGTACAAGTGCATTTAAGGTAGGCCAGTGAAAGCATCCCTCCCAGGAAGAACAGGAGTAAGAAATGTCTGATAGAATCAAATCCCTGAGGCAGCCTGATATTGCTGCCTTCTGCTGTGTGGCTGGGACTTTTCCAGCATCCCTCCCATCTCCTGTATGATGTCTGTTGAAAAGACCCCACAGCTGATGAAGGATCAGCAGCTGGACAATGAGATGTGCAGGCCATAAATCCAGGGCTCCCAGCAGAAGGCTGCATTTCTGTCACTCTGCTTTCACACAGGGGTGCTCCAGACCCCTGGCAAAGTGATTCATGGGCTCTGGAGTGAAGGCAGCTCTGCCTTCTTATGCAAATCACAGATCTCTGGGGGGGTGGTGATGTGTGGACCAAAACTGGCCTCTGAGCAACAGGGACACCAGGAGAGACGACAGGAGAGATGAGCACCAGCGTGCTGTCCCACCCTGTCATGCCACCACGACCTGCTTACATGTATACACGCAGTATAAGCACAGTAAGACACTGCAGAGCTCCCCATCCCTCCTGCTGCACACAACTGCTGGAGATCCTGGGAGAAAAACCTTCCTCCCAAGCTTCTTCTAGATTTCTCTTCCAAGGGAAGGCTAGCACTGAAAATATTTGCATTTGGTTTTCCTTTCCCCAATTCTATCTGAATAAAAAAGAGTTGCTGAAAGTTTGCAGGCAAATGTCCTCTAGCATAGTATTTTAAATCTCATGGTATACCATCAGAACAGCCTTTGCATCAACCATTTATAGCATAGAAACCTCAAGAAAGTACAATGAGTGAGATATATTAGTGACAAAACCCCTTCCAGTTAGCTAGGGAGAAATTAGAACCAGAAAAGGTGGAGCACTTTGGTTAAGATTTTACATCTATGAGCACCACTGACACTGAGGGTTCCTCTCTGTGCCTTGCAGTATCAGGCTTCTAATTAATTTAATTGTCCTTATGATGAGTAATTAAGTGCCAGCCTAAGTGTGTCCTCAAATCTATCTAAATGAAGAGGAATCTGATGATCTACAGTAAGGAGGAGTAGGAGGATGAGGATTCCTGCCCCGAATGGCTCATGGTGCTCAGCTTTATTAATTAATTTTTTAATGTCCTGAGACCGCTGAGCTGATAACCAACACTATTTCCTGAATCCACTGGGCTGGGACAGCCTGGTAGGGCATCTCCTGACTGATTCTGCTTTCACCCAAACCAAGAAGCTCCTCACCACCATCTGTCAGACTTCAATCAGCTTGAAAGCATTTCTAAGTTCTCTGGGGTGCAAGACCTTGACTTTGGCAAGCTGGCTCAAACCGTTCACCAAATGGTGTGAGAAACGACAGAAAAGCTCCAGTCTGTGGCTGAAGATGTGGGGTTTAGCAAAGCACAGCTCTGGAGGAGCCCAGAGCACATCCAAGCCTTCCCTCCACAAACCTGGGAGCACCTGCTGCCCAGGGCTTTCTCAGGGGACACCAGAGGAACAGCACAAACACAAAGTTCATTTTGTTGGTACAAACAGTCCCTGTGATTACCAGCTGGACTAACGTGGAGAGGAAGGCATTTACCTCCCCAAATACCTGCAGCAGCCCTTCTTTTCACACATTTCACTTGTGCTGGCAAAAAAACCTCAGAGGATCCAATTTGCCCTATGGGAAAAAAAATAACACCTAAACTGTTAATCATAAATATGCCATAATAAGCAAATTTTAAAAGGAACAAATATACAATATAGACACATGCATATAAAATATGCTTCATAATTGAGACTTCTCCAGTGCTCATTAGTTGCTGAATATAGATGTTGTGGGCTGCTGTACCCACTCAGAGCCACCAGCTTTGCTGCTGCCTACTTCACCAGCTGATTTCTCCAGGTGGGATGTGAAAATAAGGCCAATTCCTGGCACAGGCATCTGAGGACACAAGATTATTTGAGAGGGTCAAGATCCAAGGGAGAAGCCCCACTGTGTAGAAATGAGAGTGATCTTTTTCCCCATCATGCAGCAAGCACAGCAAGATGAAGCCAGGCATTTCCTGGATACAAGTCCCTGGTTCATCTTCTCTGTTGATGAAAAAAAACCCAACCAAAATTAAAAAAACCCTAGATACTTACATTAACACAAAATTTAAAAAGCACATTTTTTTTCCCAGCAAGAGAGGTGCAGATGGTAAGGGACCAAACTGGAAGTTTGCACTTTTCAAGGGGTCATGTGCAGCAGCCTCTGTCTGTCCCCTCTCCCCAGGAAACCCAGTTTGTGGTGCAGCGACCAGAGAAGCACAGGCAGGAGCTCGAGCAGGGCTGCACAAATGCAAAACTGTAAAAACACTGTCGTGTTCACAACTGCCACCATCTAGAGCATCAGTACCCAGGGAACAATTCCATTATTTGGAATTACTGGTAAGGATGTACTTATATGTAGCAGGCACACATACAGCCATGCAAAAAGCAACAAATTATGTGAAGGTCAGAACTGAAACAAAAAAAAATCTGTTTTGACTTACAAATGAGAGGGTTTTACTTTTTTTTGAAAAGCTTTTCTGCACAGGCAGTGCCATCATTTTGACTTTTGCTTCAGGGTGGAATGGAGAAAAACAAGCACCAGAAAATGATGCTGACTGATAAAAGCAGAGTTTTTAAGGCAGCTTCATTTCCCAGATGCCAAAGCTGTTTGTTTCTTAGGATCTTTAGTGGCAGGTGGGTCTCCCCCCTGTCCCCTGAGCCACTACACAGGAGCAAGGCCATGCACCCACATTCTGGCTCCTGGAGAAGAGCTGGCTTTGTCGGTGAGTGGCCTGATTGGAGCCCCTCGTACTGCACCAGGGCTGTTGAGGAGAGGGCAAAGCACAGGGCAATGCTCTGTGTCCCCTTGGGAGGTGACAGGTGGCCTCTGAGCAGCCACAGCTGAAGAAGAGAATGCAGTAGAGAAGGATGTGCTCCTCCTGCAAAGACAGCCAAGGGTGCACTCCCACCACCAGTTACATCTGACTGAAATCTTTGAACCACAGAAAAAAATCTGCCAGATGTCAGGAGGGAGGAACTGCCATGCAGAACTTGGCTCCCCATTCAAAGCAAAGCAAAGCAAAGCAAAGCAAAGCAAAGCAAAGCAAAGCAAAGCAAAGCAAAGCAAAGCAGCCCCAAACAAGCAGACCGGGTCTGTGTGGGCCATGTGTGTGAGTGTTGCCTGGAGCAGTATTTGCCTGGCTGTGTAGCTGCTGGCCATGGAGGATGCATTGCCCTGAGTGTAGGAAAGCACAGAGTGCCCCTGCTCTTACAGGACCTGAGCCTGGCAGGAGCACGGAGCTCTGCCCATGTCCATTCCTCGGGGTGAAAACCCAGCAGCACCAGGCTGTCAAGAGAGCCAGAGGCTGCCAGTGCCAGTACTTGCCAGTGCCACTGCTGTCCATGCCAGAAAAGTAAAAAGGGTGGTTACGAGTTTAGAAGATATGCAGTGACTCCTCTGTGTCCACATGGTCTCCTCATGTCCTGAGGGATGGGCAAGGAAGCAAGGCTGTGATGACTCCTGGCTGCAGCTCCCTCCTTTGGAGCAGGACCTGCCAGGTTGTTGTCCTGGTGCTCGTCCATCAGGAGAGGTGCCAGCCGTGGCTGGAGAGGCACCTCCTGCCCTGCAGCAGCCCCGCTCCCCACCGTGCACGAGTAAGGAGCACACCACTTGGCTTCAAAACATACAATATACTTTATTGCCTGCTAGATAATCAAAGTGAGGAGTAAACACCATAGCTGGAAAAAGCAGAAAAGGACCAGGAGAAGGAAAAGAATATCCAGTCACCAAACAAGTTATCAGGCAATAAACCATACACAATATAAATAATCTGTTTCCCAAACAACTAAATCTTTATTTTGCTAATGGCCATTATATGGTTAATTATCAGTAGTAAAATCTCTGGATTTCCTTTTCTACACAGCATTAGTAGTAAGAAATATATAAGGGACTCTGCAGAAAGCAATACAAAGGAGTTATATACACAGGCACCTTCTGTGGAGCAAGAACAGAACCTCATCTAATAGGGAAGGGCTATCTACAAACCAGAAGACCATGGTAATACAATATTAGCTCAGACTTAGTTTAGCTGCAGCCTTTCCACAAGGTAGGCTAGCCAACTTATGTATACATATATATTTTAATATAGATATATATAGAGATTTATTATTTTAAAAATAATGTGAACTACCTGTAGTTCCTAGACTAATTTTAAAGAGGCAGTGTACCTTTCTGAAGCTTCATTTCAGGAAGTATATTAAAAATGGTATATAAAAGACTAGCAGACCCAAGCTCACATATAGAGTCCTGATATCTTCCCTCCAACGTCTTTTTCTAGTGTTATAGCTGCCACCTGCATTGACAGCAATGCCTTTAGTCATCTGGATTGCTATTTATGTTGCTGTAATTGCTACCACTAAGTTTACAGGATTATAGTGTTAGTAATTGTTGATTATAAATAGCAATAATGCTGCAGTACACTGTCAAAGCCTGCTGCGTTATGAAGATCTAGTCTGTATGTGCATGCAGAATTTTGTTTAATCTAAAAAGAACATTTCTCAGTCAAAGTGCTTCCCTTGTTAAACCCCAACACGTTTCTCAACCACATGGCAAGGGCTCCTCCCTCTTAAAGGAAGGTGTGATGCCTCTCACCCCACACCAAACTCTCAGCAGCCCTTCACACAGCACCCATTCATCCGACTTTGTTTTCAGGATATAACCCTGTCCTCTCACACAGCCAGTGTCCTTAAGGCTACTAAATATGACTTACTAAAATTAAAACTGAGTATTTGAGGAAATGCTTTTAACACATTTTGGTCAAATCTCCAACTGGGCCATTTGAGCCTCGTGCTCCCCACAGCAGGCAGGGAGCAGAGTGCTGCCTGCTGCTGCTGCCCAAGAGCCAAGACCAAGCTGCCAGCAGGGCATGAGGAAGGGAGAGACATTTGCAGGAGCACTGTAAAGGCCCAGCAAGGCTCAGGGTGCCTTTTGTGCCACCCTTTTCCAGTCTGCTCCCTGTTTGCCACTCACAAAGGCAAAGTGGGAGCACGCCCATGCATACAGGCAGCACCTCTTCCAATGGATTTCCTCCCAAAAACAGGGATGGAGGGATAAGGCCACTCTTGTAAGTATTATCACTTTGCTCTGCTCACAAGAGATGCCACATCATTTTTGTTCATGGCAAAGATGTCACTTAGCACACTCCCTGCCTGAGGGTTTCTAGAAGCCTCTTCCCAAATCAGTGATCACACCCTGATCCACAGCTGCTCTGCCTCAGGTACCACAGCAGTGTTGAAGGAATCCCCCAAAGCTGCCACATTTCCTGCCAAACCAGGATCCAGCCCATGTGACTTGGCATGGTCCCACCTGCACAAGTGACCACTCTGCTCCCCTGCACGCCCCAGCCAGGCACACACCAGGCAGAAACAACCTCCAGTGCGAGCTCCAGCATCTGGCCAAAAGCACACAGCACACACTCAACACAAGCCAGAAGCCATCTTTGATAGAGCACAAGACATGTATCAAGAAAAGTGTAGCAAGAAACAGTTTCCCCTAATAATTCTGACACTTTGATATGGGAGCTTAAAAATAAGTATTTGAAAGAAGGATGCCCTGATGGAACAGGACGTATTTGCAGTGTTAGGGAAGGAAGGATGGTCTGTACTCAAGAGCATGTCTACACATCCTTGCTGAATTCCACCCTCTGCGCCTCTGATTACAAAATAGTAAAGCTGGAAAGTTCCTGACTGGTATTTCAAGTGAACTCAGAAGCAATCTTAGCTATCCAAGCATCAGGTATCCTTCTTTGTTTCATCCAGGTACCCACTGGGAGCAGGCAGGAAAGTACCACAAGAAGAGGGGTGCACACAAAAGCTGGAAGCTGAGCTTTATGGTGCATGATGTAAATACTTCTGCCCATATCAGGAAAGCCAATGTGTAGGGACATTGCTTAAAACTCAGTCACTTCAGTCCCTGCATCACCACAGAGCATCACTTCACCTAATTTATGCCCTTAGACTTTGCTTTGCCATTGAAACAGACTGTGCAAGCACAACAAAAGAGAAATGCCCTTTTTCTTGTATTTTGCTAAGAATTTTGTGCATGCAAGGGTAAGAGGATCAGAGTTATTTTTCAGTTCTGTTAGTAATTCCTCTCCAGCTCTACAGGACTCAAAGCACATGCTGATACTGAAGAGCAGGGAAAATGCAGGAAACATCTTGCTATGCTGGGAGGAGGGGGGGGAAAAGGGCAAATTTTAAGTAAGAAGCAATTACACTGTAAAATCAGCTAAATATTCATCTGTACTGGCTGCTCTTGTGTTTTTTGTTTTTTTTTTTTTTTTTCTTTTTTTGACTACTGAGTAACAGGGTGTAATTTGGGAGTCATACTCTGGCTGATCTGCTGTAAAGTGCAACTTTTTTTGTCACTTTTGTCTCCACTGTAACTTGCTTTTGCTTATTCCAGGTAGAGTACCCAGGGGCAAGCAGCACTGAGAAAATCAGGGGGTGCACAAAGGATTAAGAGTCTATGAAAGCAGGAGAAAAACTATGAAACATGGAGGAAAACTCTCTGCCTTCCCCAGGTATCACTAAGGTCTACACTAAAGTCTAAAGTGGTGAAAGCTGAGGACTGCTGAACATATTGGTTAATTTGCAACTGAAGTGCAGCCTGATAAGCACGCACCATATTTCACAGGCTCCATGTGACAACAGGAGAAAAACTCCTAGCACTAAGCCAGGGTGATTATTTGGCTTGGGGAAAATAATTTCATCCCTCTCACAAGCTTGGTTTCCCCTTTTATAGTGCCAGTTTTTCCAATCACAAAGCTGTTGAGGAAATTGCATTTTCTAAACTGCTCTGTTGCCCCCTTTTCCTTTTTAAGCCATTAAATATTTTCTCTCTCAGTGCTTGGAGAATGCCAACTTCTGCAGGGGGTTGTCTGTGGAGATAATGCCCTTCAAAGTCAGTCTTTGGTCAGTACAGGAATTTCATCAAAGGCTCATTCTGCAACTGAACAGACTTGGGTTCTCCATGCATCCAAGGTGTTTGCCATATCCATGCCCATAACTGGGGCCAGATGTCACCTTGGAGCAAGCATCTCTAGGAAGCCTCTGCTTTATGTCCTGCCAGTGGTACCACTTGTCTCAGATCCTCAACACAGCAGTCCCTGTGCTGCTTTGCTGTGACTCCCTGGTGTCAGTGCCCAGCTCTGTGCCACCATATGGAGCAGCTCAACAGAGCCTTGGGCCACCGTGGCAAACAAGGGGCACTGAAAGCCTCTGGCAGCAGGGCCACCTCTGCCACTGCCTCCAGCTGTTCTCTCGGAGGCCACGGAGCCATGGCTGTGCAGGGCTGCTGCTCAGAGCCTTAGCAGCCCTGGGAAGTGTTGCTGGCCAGGACCCTGGCAGTGTGGGGCTCCAAGGGGCTGCTGTGCACTGCAGGAGGCACTGCCTGGGCCACGGGGCTCTGCCATTGCCTTCCCCACCTCGAGCTTTGTGTGGCCACGCAGAAGAGCAGGGCTGCTGGGTCTGAGGCAGGGTCCCAGCATGGGCCAGCGTGCCTGGGGCAATCTGTGCCTGGTGCGTGGACCAGTAGAGTGTAAGAGATTTGCTGACCCACTTCTGGTGAGTGTGGCAAAGCCCTGCCCTAGCCAGGGCACCATGCACAGCAACCAGGAGTCCAGGCTGAGAGCCTCCTGCTGAACCTCAACGGGCAGAAAATGAAGGCAATGCCCAGCTTGAGGGATGTGCTATCCCCTTTGCTTCGCCACTGGATGCCTATTCCCAGTAATGGGTTCTCAGCATGATCTGTCACCCAGAGAGTCCTCAATAAACTGTGTTATTGCCCCAGGTAAACTGGTGCACAGGCAACAGGGGAGGGCACAGCTCTTGTAACACACTGGCCCTGCTCCATTAGTCTCCTAAGTGTTTCAAAATCATCCCACAAGTCCTAGTTTGGAGCTGGAGAGAGTATTGCAGGCACAACCACGGGTTCCTGTCTCAAAGCAAAGACCCAGGGATGTCCTGGTCCCTGCACTGCCAACACCATTGCACGCAGCTTTTTCCATGTCTTCCAGGGAGAGGCTGCATCAGACCCCAGGCAGGGACCTTGCTGCAAGCACAGGTGATGCCTTGCCAGCAGCGTCCCATCAGAGGACAGTCAGGAAAAAGGCTGTTTCCAAGGCAGGAGGCAGCAGAGAGAGGACAGCTGTAGCCAAGGGCAGGCTCTGGCCCCTGTTGGCTCTCCAGCCTCTTACTGTGGCTGGCACAAGCATTGCCTAACAAAATGGATGCTGTTCTCCTTTGGTTTCCTCCTTGTAATATGGCTTTATTGATGGCCTTGTAGTATCTGAAAAGGGTACCAAGGAAAAAGGCTGGCAAGCTGGGTTGGTTTGAGACTGCGGATTTTTTGGTCTGGCTTTTGGTTTTTTCACTGTCTGAACTCTGTTAAAAAAAATAAATTGAAGGCAACTACTGGATAGAAAACACAGTATGAGGAGAAAGGTCTCTGAACCTCTCTGATATGGCTATTAACCATCAACCTGACACAACCATTCAAAGAAAGAAGTTTTCAAAGGCATGGAGGAGTCCTGTGGTGAACAAAGTTGGGCTGGTGCTCCTTGAGAATCTTGTCTCAGATTTTACCTGACCATTATTTCTAAGGTTACATTTATAAAAACAGCTAAAATGTTCCTCTAGCTAATGTTATTTGAGGACACTGTCTTTTTCTTCTATGTCCTAAAATTTTGTACTTAGGCACTGGGGGAATAAACCACCCTCAAAAAAACCAGTCAAACACTGGAAAAAACAGCCATAGGAAGTGGTTGATTCTCCACTATTAAGAGGCTTTTAAGGACAAGTTCAACACCCACCTGTCCACCCATCAGGTCTATGCTAAATGTAGCTTAACCTGCCTTGGAAATTCTCTAGCTGATGTCTCCAAGTCCCTTTTGGCCCTGTGACTCTGCATCAAGTAAATACTGCCAAGATCTCATCCTGCCACAACCCAGGATGTGTTTAATATCCTGTCCGGCTGCTTTGTTTTCTGCCTTAGCTTGCTGTTTGTCCAGGAACACACACAAACACTTCAGACATCCTATTAAGAGTCAGCTTGCAAGTGTAAGCTTGCACCACCTCATGCACCATCAAAACCCTTTCTACTTATATAGTCACCCTGAAAAAAGATGAAAATGCAGAGCAGAAAATCAAGAAGAACATACAGAAATGTCCACCCTGACATTCAAAAGCTGTCACAGAAAGCTTTCCTTCAGCCTTTTTCAATCTTGAAAAATGTTGACAGATCATCTGACAAGCTGATAACAAATAAGAAAACCTCACACTGACAACCACTGCCTCTTTTAAATATCCCTCACTGGCTCTTGCCCATGGGTTGCACGGGTTGGGCATTCAAGAAGCATCTTGTTTCTAAAATCTGCTACAAGTAGCCCAAAGAATCATGCGGTTTACATGAAACATAACTATGTCTTGAGAAAAAAAAACAAGAAGAAAATAAAAAAAAGTCAAGATAGGAGCCTGGGCCATTTTCAAACAGGCACTCACAACACATCAAGATGAAAGACCTTTAGGAAATACCGACACTACTGTGACGATGATGTACGACCTGAATTTCACGTGACACAACTTCCCAAGGCTGACCTCCCACCCCCAGCTCCTCTCTGCTGGCTTATGGAGCCCAATTAGTGCAGCAACGTAAGAGCATTCAACCTACAAGGAATGAAAGGAAGTGAACAAAGAGCAGCAGCCACACTGGTCTGCCACACTCACCTACGGATGGCAGTGGGAATCCATCTGTTCACCATTTCTGCAGTAAGCAATTACTTTACCAACTTAGAAACACAAGCAGAAAATGCAGAATTTGATTTATGGGGGTGCTGGTCTTTCCTTACAGGCTTGTCTGCACCCTGACTTAATCCCCCCACCCCTATTTATAAACTTCACATGGGTGAAAAAAAGACAATCTAGGGACAGATTTAATTGTGAAAGTCTGTGGCATGCTTCCCCAGTTCATGTTTCTTGATGAAAGCAGTGCTCAGAAACAATAACAAGAGGATAAAAAATATCTTTACATCAGCAATTACGCCGAGTGCACAGAGTCTTGAGACAACCACCACCACAACAGTATTTCAAGGAGACAGATGAAGTTTACAAGAGCAAGTATCCTGTGCTTCCACCGCCAATCTCTGACTCCAACAACTCAAACCCACAGGGAACTGCTCTCCCAACACAATCTCTGTCATGCAAAGTGCCCAGAACAGCTTTCAAACACAAGCAGGTGAAACACACAGAAATTAGAAGCAACATTTTACGAACTGACAAGACATGCAGGGCAAGAGCCCTTGGCTATGTGAATCCTGCAGGTGCAACTCGAACTGCAGTTGTCTGCAGCACCTGTCAGCTGGCATCCCTAACCCATCCCTTTGGATGCAGTGGGGCTGCTGCACAGCTTCCCAATGGCCAGGGTGCCTTCTCTGGAGGGAAATCCATAATGCTGCATGTCTGATCCCACAGGCTGCCCCCATACGTGCCTGCTGCCTTAGGCAAGGCTGCATGAGCACGGTAACTGGAAAAGCCAATACTATGTTTATTAGAAGATTTCTTCCGTAATTATGGAGAAAAGGACAAAAAAGTGTAATTGTCTGGAGACTGTCCTTTTGTCTTTTCCTCCTTTAATAAAGAAATTTAGAAATGTGTGGAATTTTATTTTGCAAGTTAAGCCTTAGCATGAGTTCATGCGAAGGTTATAGATCTAATATGCAGTCCTGAAAGGGGTTTGGTTTGGCTTTAAAGAAAAAAAAAGTGAATTTAAGCCATGTACTAAAAAAGTAACCAGGCTAAATTCCCATAAACTGTGAATCTATTCTCACAATAAACTGTTAGGAGGAGGAAATAATTTACCAGGTTTCAAAAACCTGCTGGTTGCCTGGCTCTGGTGGGCTTTGCTGCTCTATCCACTTCCCAGCAGGATCCCACCCCCTGTGCCTATCTTTTTTCATAAGCTGCATTTGACACACAGCCATAGCTCAAGAAAAACTGTTGTTAAAACACTAATTAAAAACACTGTGGGCTTTTCAGAGTTATGCAGTAGCTTGTAAAGGTGTGGGATACTGTCCATCCTACTGAAAATCTGTGGTGTATTTTGCTACTGATGTCTACCAAGTATTCAGCCTCTCAAAAAAAGAGGAGAGAAAGGCAAGATGACTGAAAAGCAAGGTGAAAGATTTGCAAGTGAAGTTGATGTTCCCATCTTCCTGCAACATAAAGAAAACCATTCAAGGAAGAGACCTATCTCCTAAATATAAAGCATTTTAAGTGGGACAAAAAACCCAACCAGTTCTTTTTAAACAGCCTTTATACTGTTTATGTCCCTTTTATCTTGATGGAAATGGATTTCCAGTGGCTGAGATTTGTGGGATGGTGGTTTGATGCTGTATGGTGGATAATGCTGAATACAGATGCATATTCCAGGCATGCCACCACATCCTCCCATAAGCACTGTCAGGTGTGACAGACCAATGCTGCTAAGGGACTGTCATCTACATCTGAGGCAACTCACAGCATATAAAAAATTCCATTTGTCCCTTTTTATTTATCTTAAGACTGTTGAAATAGCTGTATTTGTGGTTTTATTTATCAAAATTACTAAAATATTGATCATCTTGCAAAGCACACAGAGTATTTTCTGAGTGGTCTAAAAGCCCAGAAATTTCTATTTAAGAATACATTTTTATCTCATCATTAAAGATGCTTTTAAATCCCTGCTGGCAACCCTTGGCCTTTTAAGTAGAGAACCATTGTGTCAAGGTGGAACAGGAAATAGCTATTTTTTTGGTCTAGGTTCTTTAAACTAGTTGCAGATTAACAGAATCCATGAAACTGAAGCTACTGTTTTTATATTGACTTTTGTGTATTATGGTGTTTTCAAGGTTCTCACCCATGAAACGTATCATTAGTAAAATCCTCATAAATTAGTTATTTCAAAATTGCAACTCTTCATCCCTAAGAGATTTCCTTGCTGGTATGGATTTCTGCATGAGAAGTAAGTAGTTATCTTCACTTTGAAAGATCCCAGAGCTCAATTAACTATGTCCTAAATGTGGTGCACTACAGACAGTTACTAGCAAAGATGTTTGGAAAAAATTATGTACTAAGACTGAACAGTCACATAGCAATTGCTTTCCTCCATTACTTTCCAGTGTAAAACTATGCCTTGTGCCAGCCAAGCACGGTATATTTTCTTAAGACAGCAAGAAGAATCTTCTTAAATACTGATTCAAATAATGATGAACACTTAATATTATTTATGATGTACTTGCAGGGAAGCACTCATTAGCAACACTTACACCACGTGCCAAATACATCTGTCATCTGGGAGTGAATGGGATGGTTAGAACTGCATCACCCCTCAAGCAGCTCACACATTACTTCTAACTGAAAAGTTATTGCTACAGTCACTGAAGCAAAACACAGCATCCATTCCAAGCCACAGACTTGAACTGCAATTTCTGGGTTTTTTTTTCAGACCGTTTGGCAAACCTTGCTCTTGAAATTGGAACCTTTTGAAGACAATGATTGGTCCATCTGCTGTGATGGTAATTTCCCTGCCACCTTACTTCCGTTAGAAAACACTGCTCTTCAAAACAAAAGCAAACACAGCCTTGTTGCCACAACCTGTCAATCTCTGTACCGCCTACTGAAATCTGGAAGCTCATGAAGGTCCAACTTCACCATCGTGTTCCCAGCTGGATTTGTTTCACTTTGTGTTACAAAAATCTATCTAAGCAGCTGCAGGCAAGCACACAAAGATCCCACACAAAGTTGTCGAGGCATTGACAAACTTTTTGTCATCCTGAAGTGGAGAGGTTTGTAGCAAAAGAACCTCCCTCTGCCAGAGCTCGGCTTCATGACAAACACCACAGCTGGGAGTCCCAAACCAGATGAACCATCTCAGAATGTAACAGGGACTCGAAGAGAGAGATGTGCAGTGAATTTCCTTCAAATGACATCACTCTTACCGATACCAATGGCATGCTGCAGCCTGCCTGAATCAATGACATTGGTTTTGCAAGACTGAAAACACATGAACTCCAAAGCTCTTATAACACCCATTATTATTGGATACTGAAACCAAAACTAAGTATCCTAGACTACTGGCAGACTGGGACTGTCTGATTTCCAAATTCTCCTCAACTCCTAAAACCAGCAGAGTGTTTTAATAACCCAGTGGTGCTGACCAGCTATTAAAGGAACCCACCCTTGGAAGGAAGGGAATTGATGCTCAGATTGGTCTGACTGAAGCCTGATGGTCTGCTTTAACTGGGAAGCCTTTGGCAGGCCATATATGGAACTTGTACTCCAAGGATGTATTCCAAAACCTTCTTTTGGATGGGGAGAACCTCCCAGGACCTCAGGTTTTCTTTCCCACCCTTTTTGTTTTCTTAAATTGGATGTTGTTTGATGTCAACACTTGCCTTCTCTTAGTGTGTGGCAATGCTAAGCCTGTAATTCTGACTCAACTGGCTTGATCTTTGAGTCTATTTCAATTAGCTCCTCTTGTTTCACAGGCTGACAAATAAGCTGAAGTGCTGCTCTATATGGAATACATGCTTTGTAATTTGTACTTCGTATAGGTTGGATTTTCAACTGGAGTTTCAGTTGGGCTAGCAGCAGTGACACTGCGGGCCAGTGCACTTCTGCTGAACATCTAATGATTCTCCAATCAGAAAACAACCAATAATAAAGCCTTGATGAAATTTCAAGTACATTTTAAATACAACTGTATTAGAGCCCAATTTCTTACTGTTGCTGTGCCAAGAACAATTCCACAAAAAAAAATTTGACACTAGATAGAAGGTAATGTTGCATCTTACAGGTTTTATTTCAGAAAACAAAACAAAACAGAACTTTGCAGCAGAGATAGGAACGCATCTCATATTTTGTTACAAAGTGCTAGTGTCCTACTGGAGAATCACAGCCCCATGAGCTGGTGTATAACATGGCTACTGTATGCCCAGGTATACTGTGTCTCACTCCATGTTGTCACATTGTAGGAAAAAAAAGTCTCTCTGAAAGCAGGGTTAGTTGTACATTAAAAAACTCCAGGATGAACAATGAAAGGGACCCAACAAACGGTATCAAAGGGAGAACAGCAGTGTCTAGCAAAGCGTGGCGCTTGAGTAGGATGATGCCTTTGCACCCTGTATTTTTCCAGAAGTATTAGTGGAAATTTACCTTACCTGACAGATAAAGAGTCAGTGTAATGCCATGCAGCTGCAAAAAGCAACCTGAGAGAGAGCTGGGTAGCAAACCAGCAATCTAGATGCACTGAGAATTAGCTGAATTCAGCAGGTCTTTAGTTGGAAGAACAAAATGACAGCAGAGGAGAAAAGATGAGACTTCAAGGAATGAAAATGACTGTTTTAAGGAAATTTAGTAATAAAAAGAGGGAACAGT